>NC_065591.1:44788298-45128655 GCF_024542745.1 Macaca thibetana thibetana
AAATAGGAACACTTTTACACTGTTGGTGGGAGTGTAAACTAGTTCAACCATTGTGGAAGACAATGTGGGAATTCCTCAAGGATCCTGAACTAGAAAATACCATTTGACCCAGCCATCCTATTACTGGGCATATACCCAAAGGATTATAAATCATGCTGCTATGAAGACACATGCACACATATGTTTATTGTGGCGCTATTCACAACAGCAAAGACTTGGAACCAACCCAGATGTCCATCAATGATAGACTGGATTAAGAAAATTTGGCACATATACACCATGGAATTCTATGCAGCCACAAAAAAGGATGAGTTCATGTCCTTTGTAGGGAGATGGATGAAGCTGGAAACCATCATTCTGAGCAAACTATCGCAAGGACAGAAAACCAAACACCGTGTGCTCTCACTCATAGGTGGTAATTGAACAATGAGAACACTTGGACACTGGGTGGGAACATCACACACCGGGGCCTGTAGTGGGGTGGGGGGAGGCGGGAGGGATAGCATTAGGAGATACACCTAATGTAAATGATGAGTTAACGGGTGCAGCACACCAACATGGCACATGTATACCTATGTAACAAACCTGCACATTGTGCACATGTACCTAGAACTTAAAGTATAAAAAATAAATAAATAAATATTTTATTGAAATATATATTTTTTTCTTTTTCTTGTCTGAGATGGAGTCTCGCTCTGTTGCCCAGGCTGGAATGCAGTGGCACTACTTTGGCTCACTACAACCTCTGCCTCCCAGGTTCAAGCAATTCTCCTGCCTCAGCCTCCCGAGTAGCTGGGACTACAAGCATATGCCACCATGCCCAGCTAATTTCTGTATTTTTAGTAGAGATGGGGTTTCACTATATTGGCCAGGCTGGTCTCAAACTCCTAACCTCATGATCCACCTGCCTCGACCTCCCAAAGTGCTGGGATTACAGGCATGAGCCACTCCACCCGGCCTATTGAAATACATATTATCCAGTTAACATATATTTTGTTTTTTAAGCTCTGTTTTTTTTCTAAAAACATTTCTATAATGAAGCTCGCTTTGTCAAGGACTATGTTGACTGATAATAAAAGTATCATTTTATTAAAAAAAAAAGTTCAACATCACCAATTATCAGGGAAATGCAAATTAAAACCACAATGAGATACCGCCTTACTCCTACAAGAATGGCCATAATTTAAAAACTAAAAAATAATAGATGTTGGCATGGATGTGATAAAAAAGGGAACACTTTTACACTGCTGGTGAGAATGTAAACCAGTATAACCACTATGGAAAACAGTATGAAGATTCCTTAAAGAACTAAAGTAGAACCATCTGATCCAGCAATTCCACTACTGGGTATCTACCCAGAGGAAAAGTCATTATACAAAAAAGAAACTTACACATGCATGTTTATAGTAGCACAATTAGCAATTGCAAAAATATGGAACCAGCCAAAATGCCCATTGACCAATGAGTAGATAAAGAAAACGTGTGGCTGGGCACAGTGGCTCACGCCTGTAATCCCAGCACTTTGGGAGGCCAAGGCAGGCAGATCATGAGGTCAGGAGTTTGAGATCAGCCTGGCCAATATGGTGAAACCCCACCTCTACTAAAATACAAAAATTAGCCGGGCATGGTGGCATGCACCTGTGGTCCCAGCTGCTGGGGAGGCTAAGGTGGAGGAGTCACTTGAACCCAGGAAGTGGAGGTTGCAGTGAGCGGAGATCGCGCCACTGCACTCCAGCCTGAGCGACAGAACGAGACTCCGTATCAAAAAAAAAAAAAAAAAAAAAAAAAGAAAATGTGGTATATATATACCATGGAATACTCAGCCATAAAGAGGAAAGAAATAATGGCATTCACAGCAACATGGATGGAGTTGGAGACCATTATTCCTTTTTTTTTTTTTCTTTGTTTTTTTTTGAGACAGAGTCTTGGTCTGTTGCCTAGGCTGGAGTGCAGTGCTGGGATCTCCACTCACTGCAACCTTCACCTCCTGGGTTCAAGCAATTCTCCTGCCTCAGTCTCCCAAGTAGCTGGGGCTACAGGTGTGCGCCACCATGCCCGGCTAATTTTTCTATTTTTAGTAGAGACAGGGTTTCACCGTGTTGGCCAGGCTGGTCTCAAACTCCTGACCTCAGGTCATCTGCCCACCTCGGCCTCCCAAAGTACTGGGATTACAGGCATGAGCCACCACGCCCAGCCTGAAGACCGTTATTCTAAATGAAGTAACTGTAACTCAGGAGTGGAAAACCAAATACTGTATAACTTATAATGGACTTTGGGGACTTGTCGGGAAGGGTAGGAATGGGGTGAGGGATAAAAAAAACTACACATTGGGTACAGTGTACACTGCCCAGGTCATGGGTGCACCAAAACCTCAAAAAGCACCAGTAAATAATTTATACATGTAACCAAAAACCACCTGTTCCCCAAAAACTATTGAAAGAAATTTTAATATTAAATAAATGTCTTTTTCTCACACGATGAATTTATCTAAACTAATCCTTAAAAATATCTTCTACCTTGGACATTATCATTATTATTCAATGTCTGAAGAGGCAACAAATTTCAAGAGATAAAGCAATTTGTCCAAGGTTAATTTGTTCAGATGAAATTGGCCCATATAGCTAAATAGTTTCTAAAGTAATTCTTATAATTTTGCATTCTCTGCTGTCTCTCTCCAACTCTGCTTTCCTTAACATACTATTTGATGGCAGAAGGAGCATGACTGAGAGAATAGATTTTAGTGCAGACAGTAGATGTGGACAGATTTGGAGAATAAACACAGAGTTTATTTGCTCTATGATAATCACAAAGCCATTTAATGATTTTCCAGAATAAGCCAGTGCAGGTGTTAATTTGCCCCAGAGAGGGATTTGAAAAAACACTCCACTCTCACAGCTAGCTTGAGCTTGTATTTGGCAAGAGCAAAAACACCTATATTTGGGAGACAGTGGTATGTGAATTGAATCACTCGGCTAATTGATTAAATGCAAAGTTATACTAAATCACTCCACTCAAAGTGAGGTTGACTAGTAAATGCTCCCAGAGGTAATTAGTGACTAGGCTCATCCAATCAACAGAAAAAACAATTCAGACTTGGGCAACAGTGGGTGGCAGGAAATCTGGAAGATCGGCATTAAACAAACCCTTTGGGTAATTCCATCTTACTCAGATATTTCTGAGCATTAACAGCTATAGCTCAAGCCTCAAGCACCATTTTGTGAAAATGATTACACATGGGCAGTGTTCCTATGAAAAAGAAACCACATATTTAACTCCTGTACATCTTCCAAGGTCTGTTCCCCAAAAGACCATTTCCCAGGTTATGCAGTAAGAAGTTCCTTTCTTGAACATTCTTACTTTATTCACACTTGATGGCAAGCCAGTTCTCTTTTATTCTGAGTTTGGCTGCCAGGGGTCATATTTACCCTTCTCAACTGTAACCTAGTTGAGGCTGAGATCTTTACCTTATTCATCTAGGTCTTCCACAACATGTAGCTCAAAGCCTAGAATGCAAATAGGTGCTAAATTCCTGAATCTTCTCCTAGAAGCAGGTATATTAGCCTTTGTTCTATCTTGTCACATAAAACAAGCTACTTGAAAGATACTATCTATTCTTCCTTTAGAAACTCTTTTGAAGCAGAACTCCTGAAAGGTAGCACTTTCCTGGCAGGGAAAAAAAAAAAAAAAAGCAACATATTAAAGAATTTGCACTCATGCATATTCTAATTCACTTTTATAAATGAACCACCAATGACACATCCTCCCAACAACTTAACACTAAGACACTGTCAGTCAAGGAGAAGTATAGTTTCAAACTCTCAGATCTTCTCCAAGTACCACTCAAAGCAAAGCAGAGGTATTCCAAAATGACTTTTGAAAATCTAATACTGGTATTTAGGAAGGTTTTCAGCTTAAACATCTGTGCCAGCCTTACCCATAGACACTCATTCTTTTCCCCACACCATCCCTAATTTGTTGCTAAATTTGGTCTAAAGTTGCCTCCTTGTAAGTTTGGCCTAGAAGTTTTTCTACACATAGTGAACTGAAACCTAACTGGATATGTAAACAGACAGTAACATACTCTTACACCAATCATTGAGTTTTAGCCAACCAAAGGCAGCCAACTGTTTAAACAGTGTTTAAATAAAGCAAATGCCAAGCGGTAAACAATTCAACTATTTCCATACCTCACTTTTGTTTTATGTATACCACTTTCTTTTTTCTGTCTGTAAATCCTCTCCAATCGTAACAGTACTAGACTTATTCTGGTTGGAGTGGGGGAGTGTGGTTGTTCAATTCACAAATTATTCTTTGCTTAATTAAACTTTGTTAAATGTAATTTTTCTAAAGTTATTATGACAGTGTCAGATGATAAAAAATAAATGGTGAGATGTGGACCAAAAAAAATTAAATAGTATTATTATTACTTCATTATCAGGCACAAATAAAATATTAGTCCACTCCTTATAACCTATAATAGTTTAAAAAATGGAAAACATTACCAAAGGCTTTCCCTCTTCTAGATAGACATCATTTATTAGGTCCCTTTTGGCATAGTTTAAAATAAATATGGCAATAATGTTAAATATATCCCTCTGCAGCAAAAGCCGTGTTAAGAGGAAGGCTTATAGCACTAAAGGCCTACCTCAAACAGTTAGAAAGATCTCACATCACTGGTCTAACAACACACCCAGAAAAACAAGAAAAAAATGACCCCAAAGCTAGTGTTTTTCACCCCTAGAAAAACAAGAAAAAACTAACCCCAAAGCTAGCAGAAGATAATAAATAACTAAAATAAGGGCAGAACTGAAAGAAATTAAGACTCAAAAGTCCACCCAAAGAATCAATGAAACCAAAAGTTGGTATTTGAAAGGATAAACAAGATCAATAGAGCACTGGCTAGATTAACAAAGAAAAAAGAATATCCAAAAAAGCACAATCAGAAACAACAAAGGTGACATTTCAACCAATCCCCCAGAAATACAAAAGATCCTCAGAGACTACTATACACATCTCTATGCACACAAACCAGAAAATCTATCTAGAAATGGATAAATTCCTGGAAACATGTAACTTCCCATGACTGAACCAAGAAGGAACTGAACCCCTGAACAAACCAATATCAAGTTCGGAGATTGAATAAGTAATTTTAAAAAATCCTATCTACCAAAAAAAAGCCCAGGACAGATGGATTCACAGCCAAATTCTACCACATGTACAAAGAAAAGCTGGTACCAATTCCACTGAAACTATTCCAGAAAATCAAGGAAGGAGGACTCCTTCCTAACTCATTCTACGAAGTCAGCATCACCCTGTTATCAAAAACAAAGACACAATGAAAAACTAAAACTATAGGCCAATATCCCTACCCTAATGAACATAGACACAAAATTCTGCAGCTAAATACTAGAAAACAGAATCCAGTAGCACATCAAAAAGTTAATTCATCACGATCAAGTAGGGATGCCATCAACACACACAAATCAATAAATGTGATTCACCACATAAAGAAAACTAAAACAGAAACCATATGATCATCTAAATAGGCACAGAAAAAGCTTTTGATAAAATCCAACATCTCTTTATGACAAAAACTAGAAAGGTACATTAGCCTTTCTAGTTTTTGTCAAGAAACTAGACACCCAAGGAACATATCTCAAAATAATAAAAGCCATCTATGCAAACCCACAGCCACCATCATATTGGACAGGCAAAAACTGGGAGCATTCCCTTTGAGAACTGGAACAAGCAGAGATGTCTGCTTTCACCACTCCTATTTAACACAGTACTAGAAGTGCTAGTCAGACCAATTAGGCAAGAGTAAGACATTAAAGGCATCCAAATAGGAAAAGAAAAAGTCAAAATATCCCTCTTCACTGATGATATGATTCTATAGCTAGAAAACCCTGAAGACTACGCCAAAAGGTTCTGGAACTGATAAACGACTTCAGTAAACTTTCAGGATAGAAAATCAATGTACAAAAATCAGTAACATTTTTATATAACAATAACATTCAAGCTCAGAGCCAAGTCAAGAACACAGTCCCATTTATAATATACACACACAAAAATAAAATACCTAGAAATACACCTAACAACAGAGGTGAAAGCTCTCTACAAGGAGAACTATAAAACACTGCTAAAAGAAATTATAGATGATACAAACGAATGAAAAAACATTCCATGTTCATGGATTAGAAGAATCACTATCATTAAAATGACCATACAATCCAAAGCAATCTATGGATTCAACACAATTCCTATAAAACTACCAATGTCATTTTTCACAGAATTTTAAAAACCTACACTAAAATGTATATGGATCCAAAGAAGAGCTGACATAACCAAAACAATCTTAAGCAGAAAGAGTAAAGCCAGAAACATCACATTATCCCACTTCTATATTTTCTATTACCAAACTATACTATAAGGCTACATCAACCTACAGTAAACAGCATGGTATTAATACAAAAACAAGCACATAGACCAATAGAACAGAATAGAAAATCCAGAAATGAAACCACACACCTACAACCATCTGATCTCTACTAAGCGGACAAAGATAAGTGATGGGGAAAGGACTCCCTATTCAATAAATGGTGCTGGGATAACTGACCTGCCATATACAGAAGAATGAAAATAGACTCCTGTTTTTCACCATATACAAAAATTAACTCAAGATGGATTAAAAATTGAAATGTAAGACCTCAAACTATAAAAATCCCAGAAGAAAACCTAGAAAATACCATTCTGGACATCAGCCTTGACAAAGAATTTATGGCTAATACATCAAAAGCAATCACAACAAAAACAAAAATTAACAAGTGGGACCTAATTAAAGAGCTTCTGCATAGCAAAATAAAAAATTTTTTTAAAAAAACTATCAACAGAGTAAATAGACAGCATACACAATGAGAGAAAATATTTGCAAACTATGCATCCAACAAAGGTGTACGATCCAGAATCCATCAGGAACTTAAACAATTGAACAAGCAAAAAACAAATAATACTAAAAAGACAGCAAAGGACATGAACAGACACTTATCAAAACAAGAAAGAAGACATATAAGCTGCCAATAAGCATATGAAAAAACGCTCCACATCACTCATCATTAGAGAGACGAAAATCCAAACCACAAAGAGATACCATCTCACACCTGTCAGAATGGCTATTACTGAAGAGTCAAAATACAACAGATGTTCGTGAGGGTGCAGAGAAAAGGAAACACTTATACACTGTTGGTGGGAGTGTAATTTAGTGCAGCTACTCTGGAAACCAGTTTGGAGATTTCTCAAAGAACTGAAACAGAACTACCATTTGACTCACCAATCCTGTCACTGGGTATATAATATATATGTATGTGTGTATATATACATATCCAAAAGCAAATAAATCATTCTACCAAAAAACACGTGCACTCATATGTTTGTTGCAGCACTATTCACAATAGCAAAGACATGGAATCAGTCTAGGTGCCCATCAATGGTGGACTGGATAAAGAAATGTGGTATATATGTATATACCATGGAATATCACACGGCCATAAAAAAAAGAATGAAATCATGTCCTTTGCAGCAACATGGATGCAGCTGGAGGCTATTATCCTAAGCAAATTAATGCAGAAACAGAAAATCAAATACTACATGTTCTTATAAGTGACAGCTAAATATTGGATAAACATGAACATAAAATGGCAACTACAGACACTGGGGACTACTAGAGGGGGAAGAGATTGATGGGTAAGGGTTGAAAAACCACTGGGTACTATGCTTACTACCTGGGTAACCAGATCAATTATACACCAAACCTCAGCATCACACAGTACACCCAAGTAACAAATGTGCATATGTACCCTCTGAATCTAAAATAAAACTTGAAATTATTTTTAAAAGCAAAGACAAAACAAAACGTTTAAATTTTAAAAATAAAAAAATGTTATCTCTCATTATAGCCTCTATAACGAATTCTACTACAAAAACCATAGTTACACAACGGACTTCTTTAAATTCTCTTACTAAAAGTATACTAAGTAAAATAAATAATTTACTTTAAATTGCATACTAATTAAACAGAAGAAAATCTATACAGCTAGTGACACTTCTTGTTACACATTAAAAAATACATTGAGCATTATAGGGATTCAATTATAAGAGATTAATAAAACAGACTACGTAGTTAAAACAAATAGTCTGTCCAACTCATTCTTTGACCTATTTAATTTTAGTTAGAGTAGGCCAGGCATGGTGGCTCATGCCTGTAATCCCAGCAGTCTGGGAGGCCAAGGTGGGCAGATCAGTTGAGGTCAGGAGTCCGAGACCAGTCTGGCCAACATGGTGAAATCACCTCTTTACTTAAAATACAAAAATCTAGCTGGGAGTGGTGGTGGGCACCTGTAATCCCAGCTACTCGGGAGGCTGAGGTGGGAGAATCGTTTGAACCCAGGAGGCAGAGGTTGCAGTGAGCAAAGATTGCGCCACTGCACTACAGCGTGGGCGACACAGGGAGACTGTCTCAAAAAAAAAAAAAAAAATTAGTTTAGTTTATAAAGACCCTAACTAAAAAACATACTCCATATGCTTAACATTATCTTCCTAATATTCATAATAGTCTCCTTGGCATACTACATTCTTTCAGAAATTTTAAATGTTTACACATAGCCATTCATAAAATGTCAAATTGTCTTCTACTGAAACTACAAAAACTCAAAAAACAAAAATACATAGTCGTAAAGACACCATAACCTACAAATGACATACTGAGACCAAAAGTTCAAAATAATAACTAAAAATAGCACTAAAGTCCTAAGTTTTGGTCACACTCATCTACATTAATACCTGACCATTATTACATATTGTATGCCTGTATCAAAATATTTCAATACCATATGTAATCATGTACTCATAAAAATTAAATAAAAAGAAAAAATCTTACTAAAAGAATTATTAAACAAAATTATGACAGACCTTCTTTTAGACTAAATTCATATACTAGTCCCCAACAGACAAGATCAGATCAAACCAAAATAAAGTCACTCAAATTAAATATAACATAATCAAACTAAAAATTAAAAAATAGAGAGAGAGAGAGATCCCAAAACAGACCAGGTGTTTTTTTCTCCTGAAAACAAGAAATTCCAACATAAAAAGGCCCCTTCTACTCTAACCTCTATGTAAAACAAACAAACAAAAAAAAAAAACTGAAGTCCCTATAACCACATGTTCCGCTATTTCCCAGTGATATTAGAGACCAACTAAATATATTTACAATAATGACAGAGTCACTTCAACGCCTAGAGTTTTGGTGAGCTTCTCAATTTGGAGAGGGCACTGAAAGGGGAGAATTGTTAAATTAAGTTTAGCCTAAAGCTCCCTCCTTGTAAATTCCACCTGAAAGGTTCTCCATACATAGTGAATTGTAACCTAACTGGGTGTGTAAACAGACTGTAACCTACTCATATTGATCACCAAGTTTCAGCCACAGTGGCCAAATGTTCCAACAAGGCAAATGCCAAGCTATAACAAATTCAGCTGTTTCTGTACCACACTTCCTTCCATTTTTTGTACATCACTTTCCTTTTTCTGTCCGTAAATCCTCTCCAACCCCGCAGCAGTGAGAGTCTCTCTGAACCTATTCTGGTTCCGGGGGCTGCCTGATTCACGAATCATTCTTTGCTCAGTTAAATTCTGTTAAATTTAATTTGTCTAAAGTTTTTCTTTTAACACCCTAAAAAAAAATTTATTTCAAGCAAGAAGAAAATAAAAATCTTACTTACTCAATTCTTTGCGCTCTACAAAGACAGCAGTAACAAAGATAACTCAAAAGCTGGCTAGCCCCAAAATAAATCCTACCAGGCTTTGGAATTGGTACTGTAGAAATGTTCCCAGTTAAGTGAGGTTTCTATTTAAATGTATCGATATTATTAATAGGCTAGCATTGAAATGAAGGTTTTCATTCTCTTAACACACAATTCACAGCTGGACATCAGATGGTGAAATATTAGGAGAAATAAAAATAAATGAAGGAAAGAATAATGAACTGGTTTTTTACACTTTGTACTTTTGAAAGTGCTTTCCCATATGTAGTCATCGAATTCTCATCAGTCTCTTTATTCGTCCCATTTCCAGACAAGGAAACTGAGGCTTGAAAACATTAAGAGATGTATCCATGGACACCCTCAAATACTGCCTCAAAATACTTCCATTTACTCATTGACAAAAGGGGGTAATAATAGTACCTATTTTATATCAGTGTAGTGAGGATGAAATAAATTAAAACCAAAAAATGCTAATTTTAATCTTCTGCCCTTCCCCAATCTTCTGCTTTTTCCACTATCCTAATCTACCTCTGGGTTAAAATCTGACATCAATAACACATCAGGCAGATGATACACATGAGGGGAAAAAAGCCAAAGCTATACCCTATTACTTTAAAATGTATAGACTCAAGTTTAATGAGAGCTCACCACCAAGTACTGTTCCAGCACTTTATATGTATGATTTCACCCTCACTACAACCAGATAGAGTAGGTACTATTATTACCTCCACTATATCAATGAGTAAATGGAAGTACTTTGAGACAGAGAGCTTAAGTAGCTTGATAGTTGCTACCATACATTAACCTTAAAACACAGGGTTTTTGAAGCCTGCCTATATTAACAGAGCTGTGGCGAAACAGTAAAATTTCTGAGCATCTCCAGATCTGTACTGTCTAATATGGTAACCCGTAGCCACATAAAGCAATTGAGCACATGAAATATAGCTAGTGTGACTGAGGAAATGAATTTTCAATTTTGCATAATTTAATTAATTTTAATTTAGATTTATAGTGAATATTTGATGAAACTACAGTTTTCAAGACACTAGCCATCAGTCAGTGAAGGGCAGTGATCCTTCAGAGATGGGATACAAAAGAGATGAGCCCTATAATTACCATAGCTTACTGCTCTGAGGGAGTTTCCAGGCTGTAGCATAGGAAGTCAGAACTCAGGCAACCTCCTTGAGTTGAGGAGAGAAAGCTGAGAGTCTGGGGAGACCAAGGCACCTAGGTTTCACAGGACAGTCTACACGAGAGAAGACAACATCACAAAGACAGAAACACAGATCTACCCAAAATCAGTACTCAGCTGAGTACTAACTTGCGCATGCATGTGAGAAAATTACCCAAGGACAGGAAAGACCCACCCAAAAGGCAGCAGTATCCAGCATACACAAGGGCCAGAAATAGTACCTATTCCCACCAGTCAAACTGGAAAATCCCATGACTTATGAGTCATTGGGTAGAGTACGCTGAAGGATCTTGCCTCAGTGATGGTAAATAATTAGTTCTACCCTAGCTATTAGCACTAGCACTTCTCTGGGCCCATCTAACAAACCTTTAAAGTAGGATCTAAAAGAATTGAATTGTTTCCCAGTAACTATAACAAAACTCAAAAGTATTTATAAGAATACACAACTCAGTACCAAAGAAGATACAATTCACAGTGACTGGCCATTAAATCAAAAATTAAGAGGCATGCAAGGAAGAAGTAATGAAGAGAAAAATCAATCAAAATTGGCCCCGCACTGATACAATTATTAGAATTTTCAACAACATTAAAAGTTATTACAACTGTATTTCATATATTCAAAGAGTTAGGTAGAGACATGCAAGATTTTGTACACAGTCAAACTGAACTTAGAGTTAAAACTACAATATATGAGGTAAAAAATATGCTGAGTGATATTAATGACAGACAATATAGAAGTTTAGTAACCTTGAAGGTATAACAATGGAAATGATCAAAAATTATACACAGAGAGAAAAAGGAATAATAATGTTTTAAAATTTTTTAATTTAATTTTTACATCTTTTTAAAATAATTTTTGTTTTATATTTTGTAGAGATGGGGTCACACTGTATTGCCCCGGCTGGTCTTGAATTCCTGGGCTCAAGCAATCCTCCTGCCTCAACCTCCCAAAGTGTTGGGATTATGGGTGTGAGCCACAGTGCCTGGCCTAAGTAAATATTTTAAATAAATATAACATCAATTAGTTATGGAACAACTTCAAGCAGTCAAATATATACATGTAACTGTAGTCCCTATAGAAGAAAAAAAGAAGGAACAGAAAAAATATTTGAAGACATAACGGTCAAATTTTGCCCAAGTCCAATAGATCTCATATAGCAAGAAACATGACAAAAAACACACCAGGGACATCGTAATAAAATTGCTCAAAATCAGTGATAAAGTCTTAAAAGCAGGGAAAAATAATTGTCTCCAGAGAACAAAAATATGGTAACAACAGACTTCTTTTTAGAAAAAATATAAGTGAAAAGGCATCTTTAAAGAATGGGGACAAAAACCTGTTGACCCAGAATTTATACTTAGCAAAGATATATTTCAAAAATAAAAGCCAAATAAAGACTTTTGCAGACATAGAAAATCTCAAAGAATTTATCACCAGCAGCCCTGCACTATAAGAAATATTAGTGAAGAAAGAAATGTTAAATGTTAAAGTCCTTCAGGCAGGATGAAAATAATATCAGGTGGAAATATAAAGTTACACAAGAGAATGAAGAACACAGAAAACAAACTGCAAGAGTACAGACACAGCTGGGAAAAATAGACACTGGGGACGACTTCGGGTGGGAGAGTGGGAGGCAGTCTGTGGGCTGAAATACTACCTATAGGGAATTATGCTCACCACCTGGGTGATGGGATCGTTTGTATACCAAACCTCAGCAACACGTAATTTACCCATATAACAAATCTGGACAGGTACCCCCTGAACCTAAAACAAAACTTGGGGAAAAAAAGAAACTACATGAGTTAAACATATAATTGATTTTATTATCTAAATCTGTTTAAAAGATAATTGACTCATTAAATAAAAAATAACAATGTAGTCTGGAGTTTATAAACTAAATAGCAAAACAAAGAGTTATAGCTAATAAGCCAACAAAGATAAAACAAAATTGTAAAAAATATTCGATTAATCCAAAAGAAGACAAAGAGGGGAAAGGGAACAAAGAATACATGGAACGGGTAGGAAACAAATAACAAGAAGATAAACTTAAATACAATCATGTCAATAATCACATTAAATGTAAATAAATACCCTGACGAAAAAACACAAATTTATTTTATTGGTTCAAAAAAAAGTTAAGCCCCCAACTATACACTGCCTGTAAGAAAAGCACTTTACATGCTGCAATATGTATAAATCTCAAAATACCCATAATGAGTAAAAGAATCCAGACCAAAAAAGCACATATTGTATGATTCTATTTATATAAAATTCTAGAAAATGCAAATTAGTGTATAGTGACAGAAAGCAGATCAATAGTTGCCTAGAAGTGGAGGTTGGGAGAGGTAGGTGGGAGCAATTATATAAGAAAAAAGGTAAACTTTTTGGGTGATAAGTATGTTCATTTTTCTTGATTGTGATGATAGTTGCACAGGTATATTTGTATATTAAAATTACCAAGTTGTATATTTTGAATACACACAATTTATTATAGTGTAATTATACCTCAATAAACCTGTTTAATTTTTTAATCTAATAATTCTGTACAGAATAATTTGACGAATCTACTTTTTTAACTATAAATTTTATGAAATCAAAATACATATCAGTTACTACAGATTAAAAATTTAGCATGCAAATTGGAATGTGTTTTAAGTGTAAAATATCAATTAATTTTGAAGACTTTTTTTAAAAAAAAGTAAAATATTTTATTAATATATTTTTGTGTTGACCATATGTCTAAATAATATTTTTTACATATTGGGTTAAATAAAATATACAATTAATTTTACCTGTTTCTTTTTACTTTTTTAATGTGGCTCTTACAGATTTTAAAATTAAAGATGGAGCTTACAATACATTTTGATTGAACAGTACAGAACTAGAAAAAGGAAGATTTAATTGTAGTACTCAGGAAACATCATTATGTTCATATTTATGGCCAACAATGCTTAGCCATTCTATGATAGAATAATGGGCCCCAAAAGATATTCGTATTTTAATCCCCAGAACCTGTAACTATGTCATCTTATACAGCAAAAAAAGATTTTGCAGATGTGATTAAATTATGAATCTTGAGAATACTTAGATTATCTGGGTGGTTCCAATATAATCACAAGAGTTCTTATAAGGGAAAATGGAAGACAGAAGGTCAGTATCAGAGAAGACAATATGACGACAGAATCAGAGAGAAGGAAATATGACAACAGAAGTCGACCTTGGACTGATGCAGCCATGAGCCAAGGAATATGGCAATTTCTGGAAGCTGCAACAGGCAATGAACTGAATGAATATTCAGTAGAGCTTCCAGAAAGAACACAGCTCTACTAACACCTTAGTTTTTGTTTTTGTTTTTTTTTTTAGTTATTTATTTTTTATTATTATTATACTTTAAGTTCTAGGGTACATGTGCATAACGTGCAGGTTTGTTACATATGTATACTTGTGCCATGTTGGTGTGCTGCACCCATCAACTCGTCAGCACCCATCAACTCGTCATTTACATCAGGTATAACTCTCAATGCAATCCCTCACCCCTCCCCCCTCCCCATGATAGGCCCCGGTGTGTGATGTCCCCCTTCCCGAGTCCAAGTGATCTCATTGTTCAGTTCCCACCTATGAGTGAGAACATGCCTAACACCTTAGTTTTAAACCCATAAATCTCTTTTTGAATTTATAACCTCTAGAAGTATAATAAATTTCTTTTAAGTCACTACATTTGTAGTAATTTGTTACAGCACCAGTAAGAAACCAATGCAAACTTTAGGTAACTGGAAGTGGGGTGCTGCTGTAACAAATACCTAAAAATGTGGAAGAGGCTTTGGCATTGGGTAATAGGGTAGAGCCTGGAAAATTTTTAATGAGCATGGTAGAAAAGGCCAATTGCCTTCAACAGGGAGTTAAAAATAAATATAGATGTTAAAAGTGGTCCCAGCAAAGGCTTAAAAGGAAATGAGGGACATATTACTGAATGAATACCCAAAGATGGGGGATCCTTGTTACCTGATGCCAGAAAGCTTATCTGCATTTTGTCCTGTAGTTAGGTGGAAAGTAAAATAAACTTGGATATTTAGGTGAGGAGATTTCCAAGCAAAGTGTTGAAGGTACAGTCTGATTTCTTCTTGCTGTTTATGGCAAAATGTGAGAGAAAAGTGAGGGATTGAGAGAAGAGCTGTTAAGCAAAAAGGAGTCAGGACTTGATAATTCAGGGAGTTCTCAGCCTATCCAGATTGCAGAAGACAATAAAAGGAGATACACTATCAGGAAAGCCTGCTCTAGAGCCAAGTTGTGGCTAAACAACTTTTTGATAGTGCCTTGGAAGGATCAAAAGGTCAAAATATTCAATCACCTACAGGCCTCTTTGTAGAGATCAGTATGTGAGTCATGGATTCCCTTCAGTCATCTCAGAAGTAGTTAGGAATAGAGACAGCATTATCCAGGACAGATCTGTGGATAAGCTGCTTGTCTAGTAGACAGGAGACCTTCAAGTTTCTTGACAATATTATACCAACAGAAACCCTGCCAATTTGTACTGAAGAAGACTGAGAGAGGACACCATGAAAGATGTCTGACAAACCCCCAAAACTTTACAGGCAGAAAACAAGCTGATAAAACTACTCAACTGCAAACAAATGCTATTATTCACGAAAAACGAACAATGTCTCAGAGGAATGAGCCACAAGCCAGAAGACAGAGCCAAAACCAAAGAGGATTATTTCTAAGACTTGAACCCAGTGGAGTTTGCACTGCTGATTTTCACAAGAGTCTGGGACCAGTCACTCCTTTCTTCTTTCCATTTCCTTCCTTTGGAACAGAAATATATATAACTGGTATCTTATGTCTATCCTGCCATTGTATTTTGGAAGCAGATTACCTGTTTTTCAGTTTCATAGGACCACAATAGAGAGAAATTTTTTCCCCAAAATGGATTATACCCACTGTCTCTCCCATATCTGATTTAGATTACTTAATGAGAGGTAGAATTTTTCAGCTGAGATTAGGGGAGATTTCAATCTTTGAGTTGTTGCTATGATGGATTAAGACTTTTTGAGGTACTCGGATGGGGTCAATGTATTTTGCATGTGGGACAGACATGAATCTTCTGGATCTAGAGGGCAGACTTTGTGATAAACAAAATAATGGCTCCCCAAAAATGTCCAGGTGTTAATTGACAGAATCTATGATTATGTTACCTTACATGACAGAAGGGATTTGCAGATGTGATTAAGTTACTGGTCTTGAGACGGGGGAGATTATCCTGAATTTTCTACGTGGGCCCAATATAATCACAGGGGATATAAGAGAAAGGCCTTCTTTGTCAAAGTTCCATAAAGAAGTTACTCTTCCCCTTGAAGAAGCTGAAAATTCCTCCCAGTTGTTGTAGCTGGACAGACATCACAGAGACAGTTGCCAAAACAGAGATTACACAGATTAGAGAGTAGAGTTCCAGCTCAGGGGACCTACCTACACTTGTGGAATGAATGAATAGTAGTGACTAAAGCAAGCAGTAAGCTTTTTTATAAGGTACATAGTACAAAAGAAATTTTAATTCCATTCAAAATGTTTA
This sequence comes from Macaca thibetana thibetana, assembly GCF_024542745.1. Taxonomy (NCBI): domain Eukaryota; kingdom Metazoa; phylum Chordata; class Mammalia; order Primates; family Cercopithecidae; genus Macaca; species Macaca thibetana. The sequence goes on from NC_065591.1 coordinate 44,804,873, forward strand.
TTAATCACCTACTATGCTTCATGCATAATGGTTGGCCCTGAGGATCTAGGAGTATCTAGATTTGCAGGACTCTTGCCTTCTTCAAGCTTACAGACCAGTCAGGTTTCCATAGCAACTTTGTTTACAAAGTGTCAGCAGCCTTGCTCAGATCAAGAAAGGTATGGACTCTCAACAGTGACTGGGCAGATCTCGCACAATGCAAAAACAAAGTAATTCATTCTACTCTTTTAACCATACCCAGCTTACATACTTCACCAGTTCATTAGTAAGGAGCAAGTGAAAATTAGTATGTCCATAGTCTTGTTATATATTACATAATAACTGTAGATTTGCTATATATCATTAACATCTTAAGTTATCTGCACTGTAAATATGTAAATCTCATTCTATTATGTTGGTTCAGCCATGCTAAAATAATCCTTTTATTATCATCATAAAAGGCTCAGTTAAAAGAATCCTGCCAGACATTTTCATAGAGGAATATCCAGGCTGCCTTACTATGGTATCTGGTCAGTTCATTTCCCGGTTTAAACCTCTACAAAGGCCCCACTTCTCTGAGAGTAAAGCACAAAGCCATTAACTGGCCTACAGGCAAGAGTAATACTTAAAACAGGCAACAAAAAGTACATGGCGTCCCACCTATCAAACTGGACACCAGCCATAAATCATCAGTACACCCAAACCCACACACCTCAGCAGAGTATCAGCTCTGCCAACAGGGCCCCATGTAACCTAGTCCCTGTCTACCCCTCCAGACGTTCACCACCCTTCCGCCATGCTTTTGCCTTACCTTTACACATACTATTCCCTCTATTCAGAATGCTCCGAGACCCCACCCCTTCCTATACCAGGCTTTCTATCCATTTTTTAACTATCTGTTGACATATCACTTTGCTGATTTGAATATTTGTGTCTCACCAAAATTCATATTAAAACTTAATTCCCAGTGCATTAGTACTAAGAGGTGGGGCCTTTAGGCAGTGATTAAATTATGAGGTCTTTGCCCTCATGAATGGATTAGTGTCTTTAGAAAGGAAACTAGCTAGTTATTTTTCTGCCTTTCCATCCCTTCCACCATATGAGGACACAGCATTCCACAGGACACAGTAACAAGGCATCATCTTGGAAGCAGACAGAGCCAGCCCCCACGAGGTACCAAATCTGCTGATGCCTTATTCTTGGATTTCACAGCCTCCAAAATTGTGAGAAACACCATGCTTCTAAGAACCACACCATGTTTTCTCTATAAATGCTTGCTGAATGATTTAATGAACTGTAGTCCAGCTTATAGTGGGCAGAACTGAGTAAGTTCTACCCCAAGGAGAACGCAGCCATAAGTTTTCCTCTGTCCTTATGGCCTATCCACTAGATGAAAGATGTAAATATAGGTATAGGTATAAGTACAGGCAAAGGCAATTGATAACAGCTAGAGAAATATCCTGTAACAATAATATGGCTGGTCAATTACTTTCAAGTATTTTATAAATTCATTCCATTTTAGATCCTCACCAAAATCAAGGAAATATTTCACTGCCAAACCAAATATTTCACCATGATCTCTAATGCCTCCCTCCTGCCCTCAGAATAATACCCCCTGCATATCTAAGCACTCAGGACAGCAACACAAGAGAAATAGCAAAGGTGATCTCCAGACAAACACACACCAGATGAGCACCCCCCAGGCAGACCCTCCTCCCCAACCTCTGCCACCATGCAGGAAAGGAGGTGCCTTTACCTTGAAATAAAAATGCTTTGCTGGCATTGTGCATTCCAGACACCTGAGCCACTCCAAGGGTGGTGTTCACAAGGTCAAGCTCGGTGATGATATCCATCTGAAGGTCAGGGTCCATCCCAAAGCCCACCACTGTAAAGGAACAAAGAGTTGTTTGGGCTTAAAATGCAGACTGTTAGTAGCATTACAGAGCAGAGGTTACAGAGTCAGGGAGTGGCAGGTAATACAAGGAAGCCAATGATGAGTGCTTGGAAAGTCTTTGTCTATGGAGGGAAAAGAAAAGCAAATCTTTGCTCCCTTACCCCGCCAATACTGTAGTTTCTTTGTTCCTTCCCCCAATCCTACCCCACATTATAGATTGATAATTTCTTATCCAAAACTCCTGAGGTTAAATATCCAGAATTCAGAAGGTGCCATATGTTAGAAAGGTAATATGGCCTATATACTACATTTTATGTAACATTTTTAGCAAAATCTAACTCAGCACCCCATAATCAAATACAGTATTTCTGAAGCAAAAAGTATGACATACTTCTCTAATTGGCATAAATAAAGATTATAAATAGGTTGATATCAGTTTAGATCAAGTCTTGCCATGAAATGAGTTCAACTCAGGATAGGTTTTGCAGTCAGGTGAGTTATGAAAAAACTGGGTTTCCAAGCTTTATAGAGGTGGTGACTGTGGATACAAGATTGTGGCCCTGATCCACCTGCCTCAGAGACAGATGCAGCAGCAAAATCTGACACCACCACCACCAGTAAACACCTCCACAAAGGGTTCCCTAACTAATCAGGCACAATCACCTGTGCTGAGGAGGAAAAAAGTGGAAAAGGACCCTGTTCCTGTTGAAGAAGGGTGGCAGAGGGACTGCCCAGGAAGGAGAATCCCTGGAATAATGGATATATATTTCCATCCAAGGGGATTCCTGGTTGGAAAGTCAGATACCCTGATAACTCTTTTTAGAGAACCTTAGTGCAGAGAAACACAGCCCTGAGCCTCCTCTTCCCTTGTCTAAGACAAACCCCTAAAGACGCCTCTCACCCAGGGGGTGCTCTGAGGAATGATTCATTCATGATTGCAAAGTGATTTCCAACTATATGTATTAATAAGGCTAGTGATCACTCTAAGGGGCTGTGTTTAAGCCATTCATAAAGGCTGTGTCCATCTACACTCATCATTTCAATCGTGCAATTTTGACTGTGCTGTTGGAAATGTTTTAATCAGCAACAGCTGTCAACTCTCATCTGATGGTAATGCAGTCACTGAGACAAGATTTGGAAGGCTTGCACCCACTGCGTGAATGTTCACTGGGACATCATAAGCTATCACACAACCTCACCTGTCCTCCCACCTCAACCCCTGGTCCTATAGGCTTGCAGAAGGAAATCTACTCTTTCCTTATTCTTTCCCTGTTAGGAAACAGGACCTGCTAGGCTTCTGTCAACAGATGGTCGATCAGGAAGGCCTCTTTAGAGCTGACACCCGTTATTGCCAAGGCAAACAAAATGTCTATTAGCTGCCTTCTCAGTTTCTGTCAGGCTTCCCCTTGTCCCCTGAACTGAAGATTTAAGTTTTCCCCTTCCAGTTGACCCAAAGATGTCTTCCTTCCATTCACTCTGCATTCATTCATCTCAATTTTTTCAACAGGTATTACTGAGTGTGTACTATATAGCACACACATTGCTAGGCACTGGAGATGTGCTCATGGAGCTCGCTTTCCGTGGGTTAGGTGAGGGGAGGGCAAAAAATAAGCCAATTAATAAGATAATCTGAGATGGCAATAAATACCGTGAAGAAAATAAAATAGAGTAACAGGATAGAAAACAACTTGGATGCAGGCCCTACTTTAGAAAGGCGGGTTGGAAAAGGTTCTTTTGAGCTGCAACTTAAATGACTAGAAAAGGCAAGATGGGAGGAAGCTTTCCACATGCAGAGAACGGTACATGCAAATGAGGAACAAACTGGGAGTGTCCCAAGAACAGAAAAAAGGCCAGCATGGCTGAAACTGAATGGGCCAGGGGTAGAGAAGTAGAAAATGAGGCCAACCAGGCACAGTGGCTCACACCTGTAACTCTAACACTTTGGGAGGCTGAGGCAGGAGGATTGTGTGAGCTCAGGAGTTTGAGGCCAGACTGGGCAACATAGGGAGACCATATCTCTACAAAAAGATCAAAAAATTAGCCGGGCGTGGTAGCGTACACCTATGGTCCCAGCTGCTTAGGAGGATCGCTTGCACCCAGAAAGCAGATCCTGCAGCACCGCTGCACTCTAGCCTGGGTGCCAGAGTGAAACTCTGTCTCAAAAAAAAAAAAAAAAAAGAAAGAAAGAAAAGAAAAGAGGCCAAAGAGGGAGAGAGAGAAGGGCCAGATCATATAAGGCCTGTGACCCACAAGGAGCTTGGATGTTATTCTAATTCTGAGATATAATTGGAGGTTTTTAAAGTTTATGTTTAAGGGCAGAAATTAAATTTCGAAGGGCCTCCAAATTGGTGTTTCTTTAGCCAGGAATTTGGAAAGTGGTCTGGGGAATGTGCCTTCACCAGACGCAAGAAGAAGGAAGCACCCCTGTTGCCCAAGTACCTTTCACAGGCCTGGACAGATGGCAGGCAGGCTCTGAACTTAGGACCTGATTAATTATCTAATGAGTTGGTGCATGATCAATACTTTGGGTGCAATGACCTCTGAGCAATAAGCATATCTCGGCATAGTATGAGATGACGGATGACATGCAAGCCAGGGAAACTTTCTAAAAGGACAGTGGTTGACTGAATATTGGCCTCAAATCTTTACCCATCTCATATCCACAGCCTTTACTGTGTGGCTTTGCAGTTCCTTCCACTAGAATGGGAGTAAACCTCACCATCTCTTGACTTTGAGGCCAGCCACATAACTTGTTTTGGCCATTGGGATGTTAGTAACATTATGCAGGCAGAGGTTTGAATACGCTTGCGCAGTGGGGTTTGTTCTCGTCTACTTCCTCATCATGATAAGAACATGTCCCTGCTGGCCCACTGGTCCAAGGAGACCTAGAAGTGTGGAGCAAGCAGCCTACCTGAGTTTGAAACCAAGCCCAGCCAAATGCAGCCTAGATAAGCCAACACCAAACACAATTTACAGATCTGTGAACTAAAATCAATGGTTTGCTTCAAGCTACTGAGTTTTGGGTTATTTGTTATACAAAATTATTATGGCAATATTGACCGATACAGGGACAAAAATTCTTCTACGATGGCATCCTTAAGATGCTCAAATCTTCCAGACTAAGAGCCCTGCAATTAATTGGGCAAGGCTTCAAATCACCCAAACAAACCCTGTAGAACTAGCAGAACACCCCAATGGTGTCCTTGAATCCCCACCCCCAAATGAGAACACAGTGCCCTCAATCCAGAAAGTACCGTGGAACCAACACTAAAGTGAGAGTCAGTTTCAGCCCAGTCTCTTCCCTCTACTAACTCTGTGCCCTTTAAAAAAGCATTCATTTATCAGGCCTCAGTTTCCTCATCCATAAAATAGAAATGTTAATACCTGCCTCCCTGAAGGAATTGCTGAAGCAGAGACTTCAGAACTCTAGTACTCCACATCAGCGATAACACGGGTGGCTTCATATCTTCTGCTATAGGAAATTTCATGTTTTGGGTTACCATGTGTAAAAAGATACTGGTACCTGTTACACCAGACTCATGAGGTCTCAGGGGAAACTATATTCACACTTCAGCAGCTCAATCTGGCACATAAGTGGTGCCCAGCTGGGGGTTGTTTCATCTGTCTTTAATTAAAGACCAATTCTCCAGACCACTGCAGCTCCCTGGTCCTCAACTCCACTGGAATCACACAAAAGGTACAGATAGTCCCTTTCCTCCCAGCCCCTCTCCATACCCAATTGACCTAGAAGGGCCTCTCACCCTGGGTTTGCTTGTAAAATCCATATATGAAATCTATATTCGCTCCCCAACTCCCTGCCCACAACTCAAAAGTGAAGGAGCTCCTCTGGCTTTAAAGATAAATGTATTGCTTTTATTATGAAAACACCTCATAATAAAAAAATTAAAATAAAATAAAATAAAACACCTCATAAAAACAGAGTCAAAAAAGAGAAATCAATTAGGCTTCTGGATACAGTTTTCTCCTCTCCCTTTAATTAGTCCCCACCAGGATGAAAATGCCTCGTGCCCATAGCAGGATGTGTAAAGGATAGCACTTTGCATACTGCCTAGGGAATGAGAAAAGCTATTAATAAGGCAGCATTTACATGGGCTCTCTTGAACCTTATGTAGTGTGAGTGTGGTCTCATAAAAAAAAAAAAATTTTAATGTTTCTGCTTCTTGTCCAAGCATGGAGCTCCTGCCCTTTCCTAGGAAACTCTATCAAAGTTTTCTACTTTGGACATAACGGCCCTACAAATGGCTGAAATTGTGAATTACAATTAAGCAAGATAAAAAGCTCCTGGGGAAGAAATATTTTAAAAACGTGGAAGGCAGCATGTCAATGTCACAGAGGCACTTGAGGCCTGACTCTAGAATTCAGAACCTCTACCCTAACAAAGATACCTGCTCCTCCTCCTGCTGCTGCTGCTGCTATTGGCTGCTCCTCACCCCCACCCAGGGAATGCTCAGGCCCACAGTCCACTCAGTTCACCTTTGGGGTCCCAGACATAGGCTTTCCAGCAAATCTTCCTGGGTCTGGCTGACTTTAAATTTACTCCTGCTCATTGTCCATGGTGGAAGTTGTTTTCCTCTGGACCATGCAGACTAAAATAATGCTAGAATGATGCTCCAGGAGCTCATTTAACCACAGAATTTCACAACCACTTAATCAGGTTTGGGGCCCTGGGCACCTACAAAGGTCCTTAATACCCCAAAAGCAATTTCCTGAAGAATATGCTCTATGCCTGTTCCAAGCTAGCCAATATTTTTTCCCTGATCCTTGGAGGCTGGGGGCTCATGTTCACAGTTCCATTATTCAATTCATAATTAATGATCCACCTGAGAGTTCCTTCCAAAAGAAAATCTCTCAGCCGGGTGCGGTGGCTCACACCTGTAATCTCAGCACTTTGGGAGGCTGAGGCGGGCAGATCACCTGAGGTCAGGAGTTCGAGACCAGCCTGACCAACATAAAGAAACCCCGTCTCTACTAAAAATACAAAATTAGCCAGGCGTGGTGGTGCATGCCTGTAATCCCAGCTACTTGGGGGGCTGAGGCAGGAGAATCACTTGAACCCAGGAGGCAGAGGTTGCGGTGAGCCGAGATCCGGTCGTTGCACTCCAGCCTGGGCAACAAGAGCAAAACTCCAACTCAAAAAAAAAGAAATCTCTCCTTTCCAGCAGGTGGCAGCAAAAGACATTGACTTAGTCAGTAGGGGCTTTGAAGGTGTAGGTACTCCCTTTACCCTCTACCCTGGTGACCAAAACAAACTGGAAAGCAATGAGAATAATTATCGAGTTTTCAATTATTCACACTGCCAAAGCATTTGCGAAAACTCATAGACATAGTGTGTGATTACTGCTGTTATTGTAGCCTTCTAAATTTTCATTATGAGTGATGTACCTGAAAATCTCTGATTTCTCAACCAGAAATAACAAGAACTGGAGAATGGCACCTCCCGTCTTGACTCCACTCTGCACTCTAAAACAAGTTCTCTGAACAAGGCAGATTTAAGCAGCTCCTCGTGATACCTATCATTAGATCTTTTCATATGCAACTGTGTCTGCACTGCAGTCTTTCTTTAATTAAAATGTGCCTGATAATCATCTACTCAGTTCCTTTAAAAGGCGGTGATATCTGAGCAGCTCACTAAGTGAACCACATGTTTATTTCATCTAGGACTGTTAACAGCCCAGACAACAATTGTCCCACTTGACAAAGAAACTTTCCATGCAGCTGTTTGGATGCTGATAAACTAATCACCAGCCAGCCTTTGTTACCTAAGAGGTGGATGGATGGTGTGGTAATGGTGATTCCTGCACAAAATCAGAGGGCTGCCCCCAGAAAGCTACTGCTTATACCCTCTCAAACTACAAGATATTTTAAGTGTACAAATTGAGAGGTAATTCCCCCCATCTCTCTGATTCTTCTGATAATGTGTGAAGAAATATGTGGCCTCTAGTGTTCAAATAGTGCCAAGGGGCATTGAAAACCCAAGCTCCCTAGGCAACAGTCACAATCAATGGGTCAGATTCTTCCATGCTTCCCTGCCTTTGCTCAATCTGTTCCCTCTGCCAAAAATGCCTTACCACTTTGTCCACCTGGAAAACTCCCTACAAAGCCTTGAAGGCACAACTCTCAAATCCCTGACCACCACTCCTCCCTAGAATTAATTCAAACTGTCCCTCCTCCATATTTCCTTAATACAAACTTATACTCCTACCTCTTCACCACCCCCCATCAATCTGTAAAATTAAAATGCCTGCCAGTTCCTATCTAGATTCTCAGCTAAGCTGTAAGTTCCTAGAAGTCAAGGACTAAGTCATTTCCTCTTTGCATAAGAAATACTGGCACCCAGCAAGACATCGTTTGTTGAATGAATAAATACATGAATGAATTTTTCCCTACAACCAAATTTTTACATGATTTAAAGGGGATTGGAAGTGGAAAGAGGGAAAATACCTGCTCTTAAAGATCCCCTCCACAAGCAATGAACCCTGAAACACCTTGCATTCCGTGATAAGGGTACTTTGGCGACTTTTCAAAAGAATAATGAGAACAAAGGATTTAGGCATATTCCGTAGTGATGTGCACTTAGGGAGGTGAACTGACTAAGGGGTTGCCCCCTCCCTCTCAAGCTTCTCCCTGTCTGCGGTTCCTCTGCAAGATGTCCACCAGCACTCTCGCGCTCAGAGCAGGTAGCCCACGCTCTGCACTAGTCTTCCCTGTCCTGATCTTCCTGGGGTGCGCGCACTCCTTCAGCGTTTTCTGGTTTCAAAAGACTAACTCGTTCTGATGGGCCTGAACTCAAGAAGTAACTATTCTAAGCTAGACTGAGCCTTGGCGTCTCCGCAGCCTGGGAAGCTCGGAACTTCCCAGGTAAGGAACGGAATGGGAGGTTTCTTTTGTCCCTGGAGAAATCCATACTCAACACTCTTAACCAGACGAAAGCCGCTGCCTGCTTAGTCCTGGGGAAGTGGGAAGGGTCCTCTGAAAGCTCCTAGACGCTAGATCTTCTGGCGGGCTAATTGCCAAAGAGGGGCGCCTGGGCGCAAGCGGAGGGAACTTTTGAGCCAACCAAAGGCAGACGCCCCCTCAGCCCTCTCCAGGTGAACTTGCTCTTTGGCCTGGAGAGAAGGCCACGCCTATAGAGAAGGAAATACGGTGGTAAATCGGGGAGAATAAAGGCAGAGGGAATGACCACACAGATTCTAGGGTACAAAGTCGGCAGCGCGTACGGAGGGATGGCTGGGTAGGATTGCAAACCTCCGACACTCCCCCTAGTTGACAGGCCCTATTTTTGCCCATTTCCTACCACATCTCACCCCACCTCACCTCACCCCAGTCTCCGCGCATCTACTACTAGCTCTTTGAAGAAGGCGGCTGCAAGCCAGTCTCCAAACCCCAGAGGACTTTCGGGCAAGGAAGCCGGTGGAAGCAGAAGGAAGAAGATGCGCTGAGAGTCCTCACAACAGCGTCTCCGGAGGCAGAACGAAGTGGGGACTTCAGACAATCATGCACCATCCTTGCTCCTCCTCCCCACCCCGAACCCTGCGATTATGGCAAGAGAAAACTGGTTTGAGCTTGAGAAAATCTCCCCGGATTGTCTCCACAGGTCTATTTCCCTTAGATAATTGTTCGCCCAACCCTTGGGAGCAAAGCGGGGCGGAGGAGAATACTCCTGGAGTTCTCCTGGGTAGTCAGAAAGGGACAGGAGGAGATCGCAGGATCCCAGGGTTCTCCCGCAGTTCTCTCCCCTCGCCGCACCGCGCCCTCCTGGGCCCCGGCCGCACCCGCCAGCCGGAAGCGCTCCCTCCGCGGGTGCGACTCCCGCAGCCACCCCTTCCCAGCCTGGCGGGGGTCGGCGAGAGCGGTTTCCACAGCACCTTTCAAGTTCGGGAACACGCGGCACGCGGGCCCGCCCTGCTGCGGGTTTCGACTCCCTGGCAGGGGAGGGAAAGCTGGTTACTAGCCGCCCGAGGGTGCGTCCGCTCGGCCGCGCCCCTCACTCCTGCGCCCCAGAGGCCGGGTCCCCTGAGAACAGGCACTCAACGGGGACATCTTCAAGCCCGTGAGTCCCTCTTCTCACCCTGTCACTCCCAGCAGGGCAAAGAGATCCCAGGAACCGATCCACACTACCGCCGTTCCCCAGACCAGCGTAGAGCTCGGCTCCAGGTCTCCCCACGCCACTGTGGGCTATGGGCACCCCCGTTTCCCGGATCCCTCTAACCGCCACCGTCATGCTTACCTGTCCTGGCAGTGCACACACAGAACCACACAACTAAAATCACATCCACCGGCATCGCTCCCGAGGGTCCCCGCCTAGCAGGGCGCACCGAAGCTAGGTGGAAACAAATGAGCCTGGATCCTGAGGCGCGCCTGGCTTGGAGCCGCCAAACTTGCTAGCGGGCGGCGGGGGAGGTGGCTAGGCAGCGCCTGTGCTGCGCTCGGGGATGCGCCGGGGAAGGCAGCCCCGGCCGCCCCGCCCCCAGCCCGCCCCTCACCACGGGCGGCGGCGGCGGCGTGGGGCTCGGGGCCCGGCCCCCGCTGCAGCTGCGTTCGCCTGGGAGCCGGGGCAGGAGCGAGGGGCTTGGCTACTGTGGCTTGTTGCGCTCCCCACTGGGGGACGATTCCGTTCGCCTTCTTCGCCCCCGGAACTGCGAGGATCTGGACTGCAGGCGCCGCAGCCGCTACCACCCGGAGCACCCAAGTCGGAGTCCCGGGACTCGCGGCCGAAACCAGAAAGCGGGAGGCGCACGGCGCCCCCACGGCTTCACGCGCTCCAGCCCCGCCGAGCCGCCGTCGCCAATGTTGCCGCCTCTGCTTCCGCACCGCGGTGGGGGCTGCAGAAGTTGCCACAGTTCATCCCCGCCGAGTCGAAAAGCCGCTGTGTCCTAGCGGGTGGGTATTTTTCCTCCGGGGAACCCAGACCGAGGCGGCGCCACCGAGCGCCCACGGACCCCCTCGGAAAACAATTACTCGGGATTCGCTCTATCAGCTGGGTAGGGAGAGACCTGAGTGAGATGATGGCTGAGTTCCCGCTCACCGCCTGTACCTTCTGTCTCCTCTCTCCTGGTGAACCCCTATGACTGAGTACTCTCTTTGTGGGTGCAGGAAGAGGGCGCTGAGGTGGGGGTGCAGAAAAGGGGTCCTCGAGGCAGAGCGAGCTGTGGTTGGGGTTTGGGAAGTCTGTTTGCAAACCTTCTCGTTCTGCAGGGCAGATGCTGCCACATAGGGGTAATACCTAACCATCTTTTTTTTTTTTTTTTCTTGCGTGATTTTCTTAATGGTATTATCAAAAGCTCACTCTTCTTTCATAGTCACATTTTGGCCCCATTTGCAATTTCTCCGGGACCTCCACCTTCTTTTCCCTCCCCCACCACCACAACATTCTCTGGAGAGAAAAGCTAGGCTTTGTTTTATACTTGGCAAGAAGAGAATGGGTTCTCTCCCCTCTATGCGACCCTTTCAGGACCTGGCGACACTTTCAGGACCTGACGACCTTCCCTGTGAAGATCTCCCAAACTTGAGACTGCTGTCCCACTTCGTGTTTGTCCCACTAACACCTAGGAATGTTATTTACAACTGGACATGTAAAGTCATGAAATCTGAAATGACAGCCTCTGATTTACAGCAAATGAACCCCACATAATTTCAAGTTACCCAGCTTGTTCAGTCTTCCCACTCTTTCTGACCCCCCCAACTACTGCCCCTCACCACTAGTACCCCTTTGATATTCACAACAGGGATTCCAGAGGAGTCCAAGGAAACCTCAGAACAGCCCTCCCTCATTTCCTGGAAACCAATTCCAACCTTTCAGAATCCTCTTCACTAATAAGAACGTGCCCTTCTCACTTCTTGCACCCACTTTCACTACCTATATCCTTAACCCCTACACAACTCTGACCCCAGGAGCCCCAGTGAAGTTCACCAAATTAGTGCAGCTTATTAAGAGACAAGGCTTTACTAGTATGCTCTTCTGGTCTCTGCCTTATTTTTCTGGATATTTCTGTGTGCAAGCCACCGTCCCACTTGGCCCTTTTTGTTGTGGTCCTTTGGCAGATGAAAAAGAAAGTGAACAAGCAGGTAAATTCCAGCTCAAGAAGTCTGCTGTGCAATCCAGAAGTTGAGCTGAATGATTAAGAGGTAAACTGATATCAGCTGACTCCAACTTAGATTCAGCTAAGGCCCAAAGGAAATCTGTCTGCCTTGACTCTGTATTTTCACTAACAGAGTCCACGTGTTTTTCCTTCCACCTGGAGCGTGTTGCATTTAAAGCTGACGTTAAAATCACCCATCTTGAAGAGAATAGGATTCCCCAAGTCTTGTTGGGCCTTGTGGACAAGGACACCATACACCATGTTGTATTGTAAGAGCCATTTCCTGTCTCTCCTCTGCAGTCTTTTAAGTACACCTCAGCAGGAACAGCCTTGAGTTGCTTTGGACTGTTGTTTCCAAGGCCCTTTTATTGATTTCAGAAAGCCCAGAATCCTTAAAAGTACAGTGACCCCAGCAAGGGGAAAAGGTGGTCTGGGTAAGATCTTCAGAGTTCTCTATCTTTATTAAAGTCTCTGTGTAATTAGCCGGTCCTGTGGGATGGGACTTTTAGCTTGTTCCATTAAAAAATAAAGCAAGACATATGTTCTGTCATAGCTTTGCAACATAACATGCATTAACAGTAACAAGAGTTAATCTCAATAAGGTCATAAATCTTTTCTAGATAACTAAGTACTGCAATCTCCTCCTATAAGTGCAGTCCTTGAGTGGGGATTTTGAGTGTGTAGGCCTGTTAAGCTAAGGTGACCTTCACAGAATGGGCCCAGCAAGTTTCTATAGTGACAATGAAGGGACACATGGCTATGTACGTACTTGATGGCGGAATGTTACAGTGAGACTTGTGCTCAGTGAAAGCCACACTGGAACATCTTACCCGATGCCAGATCCCAAGTCCACCCTCCCCTTCAGGATGGCCTACCTTCGTGCGTTCTTCAGAAGCCAGTAGTTGTTTTTGATTATCCCTCTGCCTCTTCTTCCTGACCTCTAAATGTTAGAGAGCCCCAGGACTCACTCCTCAACCCTTCCCTTCCAGCCACACTCCCTCCCTATTAAGCTCATCCCACCTCTTGGATTTAATAATATCTATACAGGGATGCATCTCTATCCCCAGCCTCTATTTTGAACCCCAGGCCTACATGTCTAACTACCTGTTAGACATCTTGAATATAATATGGCCACATCATCAAAATTAGAAACATTTGCACTTCAAAGTACACTATCAGTGAAGTAAAAACCGGTGAAATGAAAAAGTATCTTTGCAAGACATATCTGGTTGGAACTTATATCTACTAAAAAACTATTACAACTAAATAATACAAGACAATAAAAGGTCCAATTTGCAAATGGGCAAAGGATCTGAATAGATATTACTCCAAAGTATATATACAAGTGGCCAATAAACACATGAGAAGATGTTCAACATCATTAGCCATCTGGGAAATGCAAGTCAAAACTACAGTGAGATATCACTTCACACCCACGAGGATGGCTAGAATAAAATAGATAATAAATGTTGATGAGGATGTGGAGAAATTGGAACTCTCATATACGGCTAGTTAGAATGTAAAGTGTTCTTTCAACAGTTAAACAGAGTTGCTGTACAGCAACTCTATCCCTAGTATCCACACAAGGTAAATGAAAACATATGTCCATGTACTAACTTATACATAAATGTCTAGAGCATTATTCAAAATAGCCAAAAAGTAGCAACAACCTAAATGTCCATTGACAAATAAGTGGATAAATGAAATGTGGTATGCCTATATAATGGAATATTATTCAGCAATAAAAAGACATGAAGCATTGACACATACTACAACATTGACAGACCTTGAAAACATACTAAGTGAAAAAAGCCTGTCAAAAAGGACCGTATATTATACAATTTCATTTTTATGAAAAGTCAGGAATAGGCAAATCTATAGAGACAAAACATCTGATTAGTGGTTGTCTAGGACTTGGGGTTAGGGAGGTAAGATTAGAGGGTAATGGCTAAAAAGTGTAGGGGCTGTTTTTGAGGTAATGAAAAGGCTCTAAATTTGATTGTGGTGATGGATGTAAAACTCTCACAGATATTCACAATGTAGTAAAAACCATTGAATTGTATACTTTGGGTGGATTGTATGGTATGTGAATTATATCTCAATAAAGCTGTTTTTAAAAATATTTTAATGATCATGACAAAAAATTGTAATATGGCCAAATGAGGACTTTTGACTTTTCCCTTCTCTTAAATTTCTCACTGCTGACTTCCAACTACGTAACCCAAGGTCATCCTTGACTTGCTTGCCCTATGCCCCCACACACAAGCCATCAAGCCCTGTGAGTATACCTTAAAGAAAAATCCCAAGTCAAATTTCCCTTCTCACCAGGTCACCTTCTCCCACCTTCCTCCAGCCCATCATTAGCTCTCCCACAGGCTACAGCTATAGACTCTCAATGGTTCTCTCTGCCTCCATTCTTGCCCCGTATAATTCAGTCACCTCCGCCTTCAGCAGTCATAGTCTGTGTTTTGTAACATGTATCAGATCACGCTCCCTTGCTCAAAACTCCTCCTGGAGCCTTCCATCATATTTTAGAAAAATCCAAACATCTTATATCACACCTGCTTCTCTTCCCAGGTCCCTCTCTCCCTATTCTCCCCCTCACTCACTCCAGGTGGGCTTTCTTCTTCCTTAAACATTCCAAATTCATACCATCCTTATGATCCTTGCACTTGCTGTCCCCTCTACCTGGAAGGTTCACTTATAACTGACTCAAATCTCATCTCACATGTCAGCTCTTTGAGGAGACCTTGCCTAATGAAGCCTCGCACTTTACTCCCAGCATCCTCTGCCTTCTTACCCTGCTTTATTTTTTAGAGTGCTTGTTATTGTCTAAGATGATTTATATGTTTACTTATTTGTTCTCTGTCTTCCCCAATATAACTCAAGCTCCACAAGAATAGGAATTTTGTCTTTCTTGTTCACCAATGTATCTTCCCACCTAGAACAGTGCCTAGCACATTTTAGGAGCTCATTAAATGTTGTTGAATGAATGAATCAATGCATGTTCTGCCAGGAAGCAGCATGGAGAATGAACTCTTCTCATTGGCTGTCAGCATGGCAACAGTCAGAAGGCCTTCTCTCTCTCTCCCCCAGAGTTGCTCCACAGCTGACTCTATGTGGGGCAGCAGATCCCATAGATGAAGAGTAAGAAGGACTCCTTTTTAGTATCCAAACTAAACGTGCAAGCTAAAAGCAGTTCCAAGCATGAGAAAC
Source organism: Macaca thibetana thibetana (assembly GCF_024542745.1). Classification (NCBI taxonomy): domain Eukaryota; kingdom Metazoa; phylum Chordata; class Mammalia; order Primates; family Cercopithecidae; genus Macaca; species Macaca thibetana. The sequence goes on from NC_065591.1 coordinate 44,820,062, forward strand.
CTTCTATTTACTGCCTTACGAATTCCCCTCCCGAAGCCACTCTTCTTTGTCCAAACAGCCTTTCAACTATCTTCACATTGTGGACACATAACAAGTTGCCTTATAAAACAAAAGAAAATGAGAAAGTAGCACTGTTACAGATTGGATTCTATACCTTCCCTCTACCCTAAAAAATAAGTTGAAGTTCTAACCCCTGGTACCTGTGAATGTGAGCTTATTTGGAAATTGGGTTTTTGCAGATGTAACAACTTAAGATGAGGTCGTTAGTATAGGCCCTAATGCAGTATGACTGATATAAGAAGAGAAAAATACTGTGGAAAGATAGAGAGAATGCCATGTGACCATGGATGCAGAGATTCAAGTGTTTTAGTAGCTGTGCTATGGTTTGACTATTTGTCCCCTCCAAAAATTATGTTGAAGTTTAACCCCCATGTGGCAGTATTGAAAGCCTCTAAGAGGTGATCAGCTCAGGAGGGCAGAAATTAATGGGTTAATGGATCAATGGATTATCATGGGAGGGGAAGAAAGACCTGAGTGAACATGTTAGCATGCTCAGCCCCCCTCACCATGACACCCTGTGCCACTCTATTCTACAGAGTCCCCACTAGCAAGAAGGTTTTCACCAGATGCAGACCCTCGACCTGGGACCTTTCAATCTCCATCACTGTAAGAAATAGATTTTTTTTTCTTTAGAAATTACAGTTTCAAGTATTCTGTTATAAGCAACAGAAGGCCGGGCGCTGTGGCTCATGCCTGTAATCCCAGCACTTTGGGAGGCTGAGGCGGGCGGATTGCCTGAGCTCAGGAGTTCACGACCAGCCTGGGCAACACGGGGAAACCCCATCTCTACTAAAATACAAAAAGTTAGCCGGGCATGGCAACATGCACCTGTAGTCCCAGCTCGTCAGGAGACTAAGGTAGGAGAATTGCTTGAACCCAGGAGGTGGAGGTTGCAGTGAGCCGAGATCGTGCCACTGCACTCTAGCCTGGGCAACAGAATGAGACTCCATCTCAAAAAAAAAAAAAAAGAGCAGCAGAAAATGAAGACAAGCTACAAGCCAAGGGGTGTCTTCCAGAGGCTGGAAGAGGCAAGGAAGGATTATCCCCTAAAGACTTGTCCTGCCAACCCTTGATTTCAGATTCCTAATCTCCAGAACTGTGAGAGATTAAATTTCTGCTGTCTTACATCTTTCAGTTTGTAGTGCTTTGTTATGGCAGCCATAGGAAATTAACACAAGTGCCAATCTGCTGCCAGAGTCGAGGAAAGTGCACAAGCACCCAAGTTTCCTTCACAAACCTAACAGCCCCAGTACTCTCTGCAACTGTGCAAGCCTGACTTGTGCGGATGTTTTCATTTCCTGAAATGCACGTGCACTTCTAAAAAGAGGCTGAATGAATGTATTTATGTGTGAACCTCTGTTTCCATATGGATATATAAACTCTATATGAAAACTTCATTCTCTAATTACCACAATCCACTTCAATGCCATCCAAATTAGAGGGATCCATATTTTGCTAAATTAACTAGTGTCCTTTTGTCTCATAGCATCAAACATATTTAGAACAAAGCTGGGTATAGATCTGTAGGAAAATAGAAAAATATATAGACATATAGATAAAGGCATCTCATAATTCTTTGGATGAAACCATTGTGATCCATAACATCAATAATCTTGGATGAGTTTCAAGTTTCTGATGACAGAAACCAAGGTGTGCACATATCTAGGCTTTATTAAATGTTAAGCAATCACATGTCCATTCCAATAGACCATTAAAAATTTGGCACACTATCTTCATAGAGGCCCTAGAAACAGGCCTCACCCCAGCCCTGGCCAGAATGGTATTGGCTACATTTCTTAAGTGTAACTATGAGCGGTTACTGCTCTAAGTACTATCCAAGGATTAACTCAATTTATTCTTCAAAACAACCCAATTAGGTAGGTAGCATTATTATACCTATCTTACAAATGTGGAAAGTGAGCCATTGACCAAGTAAGTGGCTGAGTGAGACTCAAACCCAGGCCATATGAATTTTACTGTTTCTCCTGAGTTTAAACTATGAAGTCAGTTTCATAACAGCCCAATTCCCTACCTGAGTTCTGAACCAATTGAGACATAAGATAACAGTTAGTAGGAGGCTAAAACATCACTTTTATTAATGTAGAGACAATGCTGGAAGAGCATAGCCTTTGTGAAAGCCAAAATAGACTGGCCATCTGCCTTCCCTCCAGGCTGGACCTTGCCACAGCCATCTGCTCCCACTGATCTGGATGAAAAGAGAAAGCTAAGGAGACCCCGTTGAGAAATGAGGACCAATGGCTGACACCTTCCTCCACAAGGGATGGGAGAATAGGGAGTGGGATAAAAGGCCAAGAGTGTTTATTTTATTTCCTATATCAGTAAAGATTCTATCTGGCTTCATATAACAGGAAAACTCCCAAATGATAGTAACGTAAGTCTTTAATACTCTCTTCAGTAAAAGAATTCTAGAGTTGGAGAGTCCACCATTCCTAGAATGTAGTTCTTGTCCTCATGGTTCATTATAGCTGCTGGTACTCCATCCATTACAGCCACATTCCAGACAGCAAAATATGGAAAAAAATGAAAAGAGCATGCCTAGGAGTCCCATGTATTTTTTCCATATATATTTGGGCAGAACCTAGTCACAGGGCCACTCCATATGTATCTGTTAGATACTGCTATATAACAACCACAGAATTTCCATGTCATACAACACTAAACAGATATCTGCAGGTTGGCTAGGGTTCAGTTCATCTGTGCTGGTCTCAGGCAGTTCTGCTTCAGGTTACAGTGGCTGGGCTGATTCCATTTCTCACTGCAGGTCTGTGTTTCAGTTGAGTGACTGTCCCATGTGCCTTTCATCTTCCTTGGGTTGATGGGCTAGCCAGATCTGTTCCTCATGGCCCAAAGAGACACCAAAGAGCAGATAGAAATAGGTGAGGCCTCTTAAGGTCTAGACTCAAAACTGGCACACTGCCACATCTGTTCACACGCTATTAGCCAAAGCACAGATGCATTACCAAGCCCCAAATCAAGGGCAGGAAGTACAATCCACCCACGATAAGGACCTAGCAAGGGTGTGGTTCGCAGGGTGCGGGGCATAAAGAAGTGAAGCCAGGTCAATCTACTGTACTTTGCTGCAAGGGAACCAGGAAACTTCATGGTTTGGCTGGGTGGCAACAAGCCTGGCTAACGTCAGAGATGTTACTAAAAAAGGGAAAAACAGAAATTCAAAGGCAGTTACCAGTCTCTCCCCCACACTCCCTCACATTGTACCAACTTTATAAAATATCAATACTAGCCTAGTACAAGTTTTCTGTCATTCTTGCCCTCACCTCAAGACTATGTATACAAATAAGCGCTCACAAGAAGGCCTGTATAGAAATAAGCACTCACAAGAAAGCCAAAAAGAAAAAAAAGAGGTTCACAGTGAGATTGTCATGGGCCTGCACCTATAAGTGCTCTCCACTTTTGAGTAGGTGAGACAGAGTGATTTTTTAAAAATGTGTTTTATCTCAAAGCCCTAAGCCCAAAAGATTAAATTCATGCAACCTTAGCAGGTAAGACCCAAACCTCTCTCTGTGCATCTTTCCTGAACACCGGCAGTGAGTGCCACATGATGCAGATGGCTGGAAGCCTGGAGGCAAATCATGCAAGTGAATACACCACATAATTGCAGAATGCCTCTGCCTTTGTTTCGTGATTGAAAGGAGGAGGCAAGAGGAATCAAGTTATGGAATAAAAATACCTGGGCTATCCTGAGACCCCTGAGCCCACGTCCAAGACCCTACATACCCCAGCATCCCCCCGGACTCCCAGACTTCGCCATGATCCAGCAAGTCACATGACAAATCCTGGGAAAAGAAGAGTCACCAGTGAGACTGGAGTACCCGACTGGTGACTATTCTTCTAAAAATAAAAAATTAATTCTAAGTTTCCCCTATTTTTCTTTATCCCCAATTAAGGAAAAACATATTTAGAAGGGTTATAAAAACAGAGCATTTCTCACTGAAATCCCATGGTACCTGGGATCTGCTTTGAAATACTCTAGGGAAACAGGGTTTCAGGGTGGGGAGACGGATCATGAAATAAACTTGGACATGAGTTGGTAATTGCTGAGAGTGTGTGATGTGGACATAGGAGTTCATTATTCTGTTCTCTCCAATTTTATGTATACCTGAAATTTCAAGATAAAATGTTAAAAACAAACACACACACACAATGATCAAAGGAATCTCAGGAAGGACATAGAAGGTGATGAGTCAGCACCAAGCTCTGATCCCACAGAGTGCACTTCTTGCCCTTTCAGGAGCACCGTTGCTGGGAAGATAAGACATTACACTGAGTTTAGTGTTAACAGCACTGTGCACCTGCCAAAGTACAGTTTTAAGGCCAGTCCCTGAATGTATTATATGGAGCTCTTATTATCATAGACTCTTCCCAGTCTAGAGCTTGACTGCAGGCTGGACACCTGTGCACTTGGCATGTGGATTTCAGCATCAGCTTGTAAGGGCATTTCTTTCCTAGTGAGGACAGCCTAGATCATCTCTGTAGCCTTCCGGCACTGAAGCTGAAGATGGAGGCAGAGCATGAGTATGCTGTGCTCATTTGAGGAGAACAGAGCCTCTGGGTTAAGCTGATCAGACAGCAGAGAACATGACACCGAACCCTGGGGCCACATCTCTGAGTAAGGAACATGAGGGCTCCACCCACCCAAAAGGAGAGAAATGGCATTTATTTGTTTTTTAGAAATAGGTTTTCCTTCTACTATAATTTGAGTTCCTTAAGATTTGAGACCACTTTATTCCATTTTGCCTGGGGCCTAGCACAATGCAGGAATTACATAAAATGTTTGCTAAATTGAAATACAGTTGAAGACTGAGAAAATGATCATGAAAACATACATAGTGTTTTAACTTGTCCAGTCTCTCTGTTCAGATCTCAGATCTACTCAGATTCTCTTTCTCTCTTTTTCTTCCTTCTCTTTCTCCTACTCCAATCTCTCTCCCCCCATGAGGGTGATTAATAATTCAGCAAACAATAGTGTCTTCTGATGGTTAAAAACATAATAACTGAATTGATATTTGTTTCTGCAGCAGCACAGTATCTCGTTTTCCCAGGAGGGCAGTTTTCCATGACCGTCCCAGGTTTTGCACAACAAAATAGATCAATCTTGGGGATACCTAAAGGCTATTTATTAAGAAAGAAAGATGATGGGTAATGGCTTTGTAAGAGACACAATACTATAATCATTATGTTTTAAACACTGACATTTATTTAGGGTTTTGTGAACTCATACATTATTAGGATAAATTCTAATTTATATTATTATATAATAGGCAAATATATAATACAATAAATTGCATTTTTATACATAAATACAAAATTTGAGGTAGGGCCTCAAGAATAATGACTTCTTAAATGAATAATGTGCAGTATATAATATGTACTCTATAAGATATATATATATATGATGCATCATTTGTAACATAATATATCTTCTTCATGTATAGTTAATGAAAAAATATAAGGACCTGATTAGGGAACATATATTTATTCGTGGGCAACAGTACCCACAAAAGGTGCCTGCGTTTAGGACGTTAGCCAAGTACACAATGTAAGAATTAACCTATTCCTTTACAGGTCCATAATAAAGTGCAAAAAAACACGAACAAATGAGAGACAAAACAGTTTTTAGTCAATTACTAAGAATCATCCTAACAGTAAAATACACCTATAAGGCAAATGGTTACCTGAAGATGTATTTAATCCACGGCAGGCAAGTCAAACCACTGCTTGCTTTTCAGAGGTGATGAATACCCAATCTGAAAACACTTTCTCTTTGGCTGCAGGCTGCTCAGAGGTGACCTGAGCAAAGACCACATTTCGAAACTACTTGGCCTTTCTGGACAATTAAAGCAAAATCTGGGAAAGATAGGAAGCTTCACTTTCACAAATCCTAGGGCCACTTAGTGGGGAAATGAGTATCAAGGCTGAATCACCCACACATTTGCTCCCAACCTGGAAGTTTTCTACATGATACCCATTGTGAAAGAGAAGGAAATGCTCCTCTGTTGGCCTTGACCTTTGGGTCCTGCAAAACACCCTGCCACACAGCACGTCCTCTCTCGAGTCACCTGCCTCAAAGAAGCATGTCCCAACTCAAATCCAGGTGCAACAACAGTAGTATGATCTTGCCATCTCACCTGACGTTGAGCAACAGTTATTGTGCTAGCCTCTGGGAAGAGGACAATGACCTACGGCCAAGGGAACAAAGAGAAAAGAAAATCTTACTTTTAGGCATGGGAAAACCATGCTGACAGCAAAGGTGGACAGGAAGCACTGAGAGACACGTAGATAAGGAAACAAGAACTTAATTAAAGGAAAACTCAACTCCAATGCAACATTACCATAAAAACAACCCAAGTCCTATCCATTTAAAAGTCATCGTGTTAAACTCTTTTTAAAGTGCTGCTTACTGAAATACAAGATGATTACATTTCTTACATATTAAAAATGCATTGGAAATTTCAAAGACATTGAGGTCATCATGATTTTGCATTGACCACAGACCTCATGCAATACATAAATATAAAGGAAAAACAATAAAACAGAACTGGACATATTTGTACCTGATAAACATAGTCCTAAAGATAATAAGTTACTAATATGCAAGACATTTGCATAAGAAGTCACAACACCAATTGTTAAGAAATACACATTTTTTCTCCTCTGAGGATATGACAGGGTTAATGTTTTTCACATATGGCTTTTTTTCTCTGAATGAGTTTCTGGCCTTTGTTGGTGTTATGAAATAATCTCACAAGTGGAAAATGCTCCACTATTCTATACAGTGAACTAATAAAAGTCTTTCTTCAGCTACTTGGTTTTTTCCCTAGTTTGAAGGGAAGTTTTCAGGTGGCAGTTTCTAACAATGTTATTCATTTTATTTGTATCCATTCATTTTTTTCTTCCAATTGACTGTACATTTTAATATCATGGAAACAGTCCATTAGACAAGCTAAATTTACAAGGTAACCATTTCCAGGTAAATTTGGAACCTTTCAGCTAAGCTTGTCCCTTTAAACAAAGGGAAATAAATCTTGGAAACTATAGTGAAGTGGGGTCAGAAGGAAACAGCTGCTCCGGGAGCAGCTACTGTGTCTTACCTGGACAAATCATAATTAACACAAATGTAAATGCCCCCAAATCCAAAACATGCAGCTAGTGATGAGGTCTCCGTTCTCACAATTAAGTTAACTTTCAGTTTGTACAAAACAAACCTGGCAGCATCTGTGGGAACCCCCCCACCCACACACACACACCTTTTAATCACAAAAGCAGCAATTAGCAGAAATTGGGTTGGCGTCCAGCATCAGACGAGTTTTAGCCAAGAGGCAAGAGGAGAGCCAAAAACCATTCATCCTGACACAAACATACCAGTCCCATGAGAGAATGCTAATTGATTTAAGCTCTTTTTCTCAACCTTCAAATTGGAAAGCCTGCAGATAATTTCCAGGCCTAAGTTATTCCTCCCGGCTCCTCTCACTCTACCAGGTATCAATTGGAGAGGCTCATTTTTGGTACCATTGTGCGACATCTGCTACAGTAACTGGGGGCTTCTCATCAATATGGCTTTCTTAGAGAAACCTGTGTTCATGGCAGACAGGTGAGGCGACAGCTCAGCTTCCTAAAGCTAAGTTTAGGGGAAGCTCAGGGTGTAGTCTCTGTGATAGACTCAAGCAAGTTTGAGCTTTGGGAGACAAGAGGGGAAAGGAGGAGAAGGAGAGGGGAGAACAAATATACACTGCAGACAAAAGACATGAAAATCTAAAGTTCAAAACCCATCTTTGTTTCCTTTGCTAAAACATTTCACAAGCTCCTCTTAAAAACTGGAAGTTCATATTGATGTTGGCAAATGGCAATGATACTTGCCCTAGAAAAGGAAGAGCTCAGTAAAATGAGTTGAGACTTTTTTTTAACAAATGAAATCTTTTTTTAAAAAAATGTACATTAAAGTCTGTTGTTGGGTTTCATTTCTGTTAAACAGGATGAAAATGTCACAATATACAAGATTTGAACTGAAAACTTTGCCTGAGACCCTGTACTATGAAGATAAATGAAGAAAATTATTGAAATGATCTCCCCTAAAGGAAACAATTTTAGGTTTAGATATTATTACTGTAAGGGAAAATAAAATCCCCAGACTACACTACACTAAACTCACCATCTCTACAGAATTCATAGGATATTTATAAGGACAGAAAACACCACTACAAGTACACACTACATGAACACATGTCACGTTTTAAAAATTTCATATATGCATGTTCAGGATACAAGAAGATAATAAAGTTTATACTTGGCCAATTTCTGCAGACATATGATCCCCTCTCATTAGAGTGCAGTTAAAATGAATACTGTGAATAGGGAACTCTTAAAATTGAATCGGCTAAATGTAGTCTTAAAAGCTATAGTCTTAATTGGCTCACTCGCTACTTGCCTAAGCTGTATTTATCAGAAAGTTCTATAAATACCATGTCCTAAAATATACTACCAGTGCAGTGAATATTGTGGTTGCTTTCTATTAAACTCTCCATTTCTTTGATTTCTCTATGACCACAATTGCCTTTTACTGTGAATGTAAAAGTTAAGAGTAAAAATTAAGAAGTTATCTGTCTTTTAAGAGCTTGTGTCCTATATATATAATATATAGACAGAACCAGGGTAAGTCTTGTTTTCCCAGAGGTCAAAAGACAAGGTATCTACAGCTTACAGAGAGACATTTAGAGAAGAAACACGGGATCGTGACATTGAACCATGGTGGTAAATATCATGTAGAAACCAGCATGGAGCTCTACTATGAATGTACAAAATGAGGCACAACTTATATGATGGCTTCTTGGGCAGCGGTGGAGGAAATGGCCAAAAGAACTCACAAATGTGGTTATTTAAAACAAAACCAGACAGTTGAGGGAAGAAAACTGACAGTTCAATCTAAGTCACAATGTGCAGACTGTAGCGTCTGAGTTAGTGGTAACTGGAGATGGCTGATCCACAGGAAGGAAACAGATCCCCAGTGGTGACTGGAAATACAAACTTAACCACCGCAGTGGTGTCCAAATTGAATGGTCTTGTCTTACATCCAAAACATTTTCTGACCACTGCTGACTCTCTGGGAAAAAAAAAAAAAAAAAAAAAAAAAAAAAACCTGTCTTGAACTTTGTGTGTCTGAACAAGATCACTACATTGCTCAGTTCTGTTCAAGTCCAAATTAAGTCTTATAATTCAGTCATTCTATATATGCCTTGCTGGCACCCCCATGACATCACACGGTGGATACGTCTATTGACCAAACCACGCATACATACCAGCGCTCATCTAACTGATCCTCCCCTGTAGGGTAAAACGTGTGGTCAGGGGACAAACCTGACCAGAAACAGTCACCATGGGCACAGGCAAACAGCACTCCAGGTGGTCTGTGTAGCTCTTTACTACAGCATACGACATTACGCCTGCTTTTCTACATAATCACTCTCAGGCATGGATATGAGCCAAGATGTAGGAAGAAAGATGAAGAAAGATGGGAGGAGAGCTATGGAAAACATTAGGAGGAGGCAGAGAGGAAAAAAAGGATCAAGTCTGGACCATCCCACACCACTGGATTAGCACTGAGTGCCCAGTTCCAGATCCTTCACTGGCAGTTTGAGTCCCAGGGAAGAGGTTCCCAAGGGGTCGATCATGTTCTTGTAACGCTCCCCGCGGTGTTGAGCTAAGAATGGGCCCCAGTCCGGCTGTGGCGAGCACACCAACTTCAGCCTCTGCAAAGAAGCCAAAGACAGACAGGGTCACAGAGGTAATGCACCTTCCTCATCTGGAGATGACCCACCCATTCCCAAACTGCTTATGACCACTTTGGCCAGAGTCCTTGTTTGAGCCAAGGAGGCCCTCTACCAAGAGAGGCAGTTAGGAAGATCAGCCTTCATTAATTAACTAGGCCAGAGACATTAAAGAGGATACTTAGTTTGGTTCACTTGAAATTATTTACATCACCCTGCAAGCAGTATTGCAATTGCTCTGTGTTTGCCTTGCACAAGATTAATAGAGGATAAAGGGCCCAGATTTTAATTATACATTTTTCCCTCCAAATGAAGGGAATCCTCAAGCTTCTCTCTTCACTGCCAAACAGTCTGCAAAAGACATGTGCTTGATTACTTTCGTTCTGTAGTCTCAACAGTGGGTTGCTACATCTAAATAATTGGATTTTGTTTAGCATGTTTCCCAGAAGGATATAAATGACCAGAGGAAAAAAAAAAAATCCAACCCCAAAGATACATCGCCAAGAGTGAGCAAAGATTTTAATTATCTGTTGACAAAATACACGCTTCTGACTTGGTTCAGCAGTGTGGGTTCTTGCAGGCAAGCTAAAAATAATAGGAATGTCTCTAATCCTTCAGCTGAAATTTTTATGGAAAACATAACTTGACTGGAACATTTTCTAGAAAAAGGAAAGAAAACATATTTCTGACTACATAAGAGGGAACAATTATATGTTTATTACCTTTTAAAGTGAAGCTGGTACTTAGAGCTGTTGGTTTAATCTCTCCTTAATCATCAGTTTGCAACCTTTGTGTCCCAAATCCACCATAATAAATTTATATAGTCAACTCAATCAGTTTAGAGAATTTTAGCCTAAGACAAAAGTAGCAGAGGCTAAACCAGGTTCCATTCAGAGGGAAAGAGATTTCTGGGTCAGTTGGTGGGGAGGCTTATGTGGGGCAGGAGTGAACCATCACTGGAGGCCCATGGGGCCAGTCACTTACCTCATTTACCTCAAGGGAATAACAGAATTTCCTGAGGTTGGAAACTGGAATACGGCTGCAGTAAAAAGATTCCTATACATCCTTTTGCTAATTCTGTCTCCACCGTTAGTCCAATGAAGACAAAAGCTACCCCCCAACCCAGTGGACTTTTGTGTTGTGCACGTACCACATGCCTGATTCCCATCCTCTGTCTCCCCTCCAGAGCCTCAATGGGATACCCCAGAGGCCTGTTCCTTCTTCATTCCTTTTTCAACCCAGCAGACCAACAGCAAAGCCCAAACTGTTATTCTCTGCCTTCTATCACCTGAGTCTAGTCCAATGCTTCGCTAACAGGGGGGCTTGTTAAACTGTAGATGCCAGGGTCCCATTTCCCCAAGACTCTGGTTCAGTAGGAGTCTTCTGCCTGGATTCTGATCATGTGCATTTCCAACAAGTTCTCAGGTGAGAAGGGTGCTGCTGGTTGCTGGAGCAAACCCTAAGTAGCCCTGATCTAGTCCAAAATGCCAGATTCCTGGATCCTCAAGACTGAGGCAGGGCTGGGTGATTCCTAGCACACCTGAGCAAGTGACTCCTCATAAATAACAAAAGCCCGACCACACTTCACTGGTGGCACCAGAGGCAGTCCCCGTCCCATTCACTCTGGAGTGACAGTGGGGATTCTTCGCATTAGAGATGGGAAATGGGTCCAGCAAGGGATCAATTGACAAAGAAAGACAAGTCTCACCTCATACCAGCCATGTCCTGAAATTCTCACTACATTCTGTGGTAACAGTGGCATTTTAATCAGCTGAGACCCTCAACCATCCCTAACAGAGGCACAACAGGAGGGGGTAGTGATTTTAAGTTTAATGGTAATAGATGTTTGGGAAGAAGAAGCCTTAGACAGAGAGGAGCATCAGGGAAGGGGGAATCTGATGTGTGGTTAAAAACAAAACACTGAGATTTAAACTGTGGATGAGGGGAGAGGAGGAGGAAACTCCAGGAAAAAGGAGACCCTCGATCATTTATTCCCCAGAGCTGTCACCACACTGAGGACTAGCATAATAACAGTTCTGCTTGCAGATTGGCTGAGCCCCTCCATTAGAGGAATCATACATAATAAAAATGGGTTTAATAGAAATGGTAGCAATCGTAATTGCTTCATCACCAAGTCTCCCTCTTGAATAAGTTTACCGAATCTTTTGTTTTTTAACGTGCAGAGCTTTCAGGGGCTTTCCCTTGGGAGGAATTGGGAGGGAAAGAACTAGACAGAATTACCTCGATAAATCTTCCAGGGGCCAGATGCATTTTTATCACAAACATAATCGGGATCCAGATGACGGAACAGGCGAGCATTAGCCATCCAAGCACCATGGACCAGTTAGGATAGCGGTAAGAGCCGTAGGTCATGGGCTCCCACTGGTAAAAGCTGAAGCAAAGGATAAACTGGAAAGAGAAGTGACACATGTGCTAGGGTGGTGGCATGAATTATTCATGCACTCAACACTATTAAACCCCTGTTATGAGTTTGATGCTTTCGTCTCTAATATTTTATACCCACGAAAGAGTAGTATTATTAATCCATTTTTCAAATGAACAAACTAAATTTCAAAGAGATGGAAATGACATGTACTGAGCTGCTGACCCTGCATTTGCCAAACCATGGGAGCGGAGCAATATATGTGCATGTGTATACATACAGACAGACAGAGAAGACAAGTTTAAAGGGTATATACTAAGGTGACAAGTGGGCAGATGTGGGCGGGGATGATAGTGGGTGTTTTTAAGGAGTTGTCTGTATTTTCTTTTCTTTTTTTTTTTTTTTTTTTGAGACAAAGTCTCACTCTGTCACCCAGGCTGGAGTGCAATCGTGCGATCTCAGTTACTGCAACCTCTGCCTCCCAGGTTCAAGCAATTCTCCTGCCTCAGCCTCCCAAATAGCTGGGATTATAGGCATGTGCCATCACGCCCGGCTAATTTTTGTATTTTTAGTAGAGACAGGATTTCACCATGTTGGCCAGGCTGATCTCAAACTCCTGACCTCAGGTGATCTGCCCACCTCAGCCTCCTAAAGTACTGGGATTACGAGTGTGAGCCACTGTGCCCAGCCTGTCTTTTTTATAATGGGTAATAATCAAGCTTTTGTTATAAGAAAGAAACCCAGGCCAGGCGCAGTGGTTCACACCTGTAATCCCAGCACTTAGGGAGGCTGAGGTGGCGGATCATCTGAGGTCAGGAGTTTGAGACCAGCCTAGCCAACATGGTGAAACCCCATCTCAACTAAAAGTATAAAAATTAGCCAGGCATGGTGGCGGGCACCTGTAATCCCAGCTACTCAGGAGGCTGAGGCAGAAGAATTGCTTGAACATGGGAGGCAGAGGCTGCAGTGAGCCAAGATCATGCCACTGCACCCCAGCCTGGGCAATTGGGCGAGTCTCAGTCTCAAGAAAAAGAGAAGGGGATGGGAGGGGAGGGGGCAGGAGGGATTGGGGGAGGAGGGAAGGGGAGGGAAGGAGGGGGAGGGGAATTCCATTATGTTTATGTCTTTTTACTTTTAAAAAATTGAATCTACTTTGCTTAATGGCCCACATCCAGGAGCTGCCTCTAATGCTGGCTGAGTGAGACCCAGATTGGTCCCCAGGCAGTGACTGAGCCGGAAGCTTAGTCCTATGATAAGCTGTGGGACAAACAGAAGGGATGCACAGCTCCCCTTAAATGACTTAAGGAGAACAGGCGTCGTCACCAAGTGGTGAGCCGTGAGCCCAGAGACCAGTAGGCTCATCTTGGCCCAACCACTGATTAGCTGAGGGACCTTTATGTCTCAGACTTCCCTGCTATAAAATGGATATGTCTCCCTCTGTGTATACAACACAGGGGTTTTCTGGAAATGATAGTTTGGTATTTACTCATGAGTTCCCCCTCGATTTTAAGAGGGGTCATGATGTGTTTTCTGCCCATTAACTCCTATCACTGCACACTTGGGCTAGCAACAGCCATGAGAACCCTCTGAAGACTCGGCCAGCGCAGCTAAAGCGAAAGAAGGGAATTCAAGTGCTAAAAATAGAGGTATCTTTAAAAAGTGGAGCCAAGGTTCTAACTTCACTACTCAAGCCTTTGGGGGAAAATTTCCCTGAATGGTGTACGGCTCCCTGTATTCACCCTGCCTATAGCAACATCAGTCTAGAATAATGTACCCATGTAAGTCCTCTCCTCCTCTCCCCACCCCTCTCTTCCTAACTTAAACTGCCCAAAAGTGATTGGAAGGAATTTTGCCAGGAAAGATAATGTACGAAAGTGTTTTAGAAAAGTGTGAAGTGCTAGATGGATGAAAGGCATCTGTATTATTACCGCAAAGCCCAAACAGCTGGGATGAGTGATTATTTCAGTACAACAATAATTCAATATATTGATTCAAAGCAACACGAGCCCGAAGACAACTGTTGGAAAAGAATCTTCTATGGAAAGAGATGTCTACTCTAGGCCCCTTTTTAAACATTTGTCCCTAGAGTTATAAGCTTTATTAACCAGAGTATTGGAAGTATGGTCTAATGTAATTATTGTAAGCTGCTCCATTTCATTTACTATATAAATAGCAATACATCTGCTTATGTGCACGCATAACTCAGTAACATGATCTGACTATGTATACAATAATTGCATGGAGAATATTTATAGCTCTATAAATCCGTGAAGGCATATATAAAAACGATCAATTTCATTTTAGGGGCTCCAAAGTAATTTAAACCCATAATCTTAGCCTATTCCAGCACACCACAAATATCCATTTTATAGAAGGGCAGATGGCAAAAAATAAGTGTTGGGCTTGGTCCTCTGATACTCATTTCCAGTTGCACACATATCATATCAAACTTACCTGTGCAAATTTGTCCTTTGCCATGAATTTCCCTCTGCCAAGTTAATTTTGACGAAATGCTGTCCTTGGCTGGGACTGGCCGTGAGAGATCATAATTTAGCCACTGAGTCAGGTACACCCTGACCTTTTTGTGATGGCAGCCAAAGAAGGTGCTAGAGGGAGACTCATCAGTTGACAATGATGATGGAATTGACCCCTTCTCATTGTCCCTAGTTCCCAGCCAACACAGAAGGGGAATCTGGTTCGGAATATTTTCTGGGACCTCTCCACAACTTTCTGGCATAAGATTTATATTAGAAACTAAGTAAAGCACAACATAGTTGAGGAACTTTCTCAAAAAACAGCAAGTCCCTAAAATTCCTCTTCTCTGACATTCTGCTCACAAAAATGATTCGAACTATTTTAATCCAAACTGGCCAAACTCTAATGAAAGATGAAAGTACTAGGTTTTTAGAAATAATACATAGGTATAGGCTTGAAGCTTAGACAGCCCTGGATTCAATTCTTGGCTTTGTCACCTCCAAATCTAGTGGCCTTGGGCAAGTTCCTTGACCTCTCCAAGCCTCAGTGCACACATATGTAAAATGAGAGAGGAATCACCCAGCAGGCAAAGTGGTCCTAAGCTTTAGAAACAATGCTTATAAAGTGCCTGCCTCACATAGACCACAACAAACAGCAGCGCTGATTGTTACTATGTGAAATGTTGTTCCAGGGTATAATAAAATCCTCTGAAGCACAGTATGTTTGGGGTGGGAAGAAAAGCAAGAGAGAATCTAGAACAGGTTCTAACTTTGATTTTAGCCAAGCATAAATCATGAGTGGTAGGATCCAGGGAAGAGGGCAAGCGCACTGGAGATGGGAACACCGGAGGCCTACGAGTCTGTTCACAGATGTTCTCTTCCCACCGGTTAGGTAAATTCGAGTTCTTCATATACATTCCAGTCTTGAATTCAAGAGACAGAAAGCCTATCCTTTTCAACTGTCATGCTCCAAATCTGGTGGGACTTTTCAGACAAATTGCATACTCTAAAATATGGGTACAGATGTCAGCCTCAGTATCACATTCGTGTCAATGCAGAGGGAGATCAATGCTGAATGATTTTTCTGTCTACATTTCTAGCTTTTCAGAAAAAAATTGAGATGTTTTGATTAAAACTCATTTTATGAAGGAAGGTGAGAGAGAGGGAAGGAAAGAAGAAAGACAAAAAATGCATTCCCTTTACAATTATACTTTCATCCTGTCTTGCTTCCTTGAGCGAAACTGGTACTATGTGTAATAGTAAAACAAAGGTCTTAATCTGGTTTCTAGTGTCACCTACTGGATTCATTGGGAATTACAGCCAACATCCTCCAGCGTTCCCAAAATTACACCTATATAAGCTAGAGAGGAGGAGGGGAAAAGATCTCTGTCAATTGCTGTGTTTGCAGTGCAAAGTGGGCAAAGCTGGCAGCTTATAGCACAATAACAAAGGTGACAAAATGAGAATGTAAGTCCATGAATTGCAGATTTTCTGAAACATGAAAGGGTCTGATCTTTAAGAAGGTGAATGTCAGATGATCCCAAAATGTCATCATCCCACTTGAAGATGACAAGGTAGTTCTCAAAAGCAATAAAAATTAGCATAAAAGTTTAATGCTATATTAGTTGTAGAGCAGCTGTGTTGAACCATGATTAAAAGCATGAATTCTAGAGTCAGACCACCTGAGTTCAAATCCAAGCTGTTGATAATTACTAGATGTGCAATGCAAGGCAAGTCACATCAACTCTGGGCTTCCGTTTCCTCATCTGTAAAGTGGAGATAATTATAATGCCACCCTTGAAGAGCTGCTGTGAGGGAGAGATGAGGCTATACATAGGAAGCACTGTGAACAAAGCCTACCACGTGGTTATCACGTGGAAAACGTGGCTGTGATTGTAATCCATTATTAGTACGTAAAGCAGACTGATATGATGGGAAATGTGCCATAGGGGTGCTCCAAAGACCTGTGCATGAGTCCCCGCTCTGCACCTGACCTGCTAGGCACCTTTAGGCAAGTCTTTTAAACTCTCTGAACTTCAGTCTTCTCATTTGAAAGACAAGACCACCACCCAACACACCAGCTCCCAGGCTCACACGCAGGCACACACTGCTCAAACGTAAAACACCACATATGTATGCAAGGTGCTGGCTGCACAAGAAAACATGCAAAATCCTTACAGTTAAAATGGTTGGGGTTACAAATGCCCAGCAGACTTTCCAGAAGATGTTGGGCTGGAATCCGATCATCATCTCTATATCCTCACAGAATCTTTGCAAGCCTGCAAATAGACAAGCAGAAAACAGGTATAAGGCACAGTAGCAGGAGGGCGAGATGGGGGCAGGGCAGGCACTAGAGCCCCTCACTCAAGCACCATTGGCTAGGGCTGGCCCCAGCCTGGTATCAACATGACCCCTATTATGCAGGGAACCGTCAGACAAATGACACGCTGCTAGGAAGATTAAGGCAAATTGGACACTTAAATAGATATTAAATACGCTCTGTGGTGAGGTTCAAAAATGTCAGCCCACGGTAACATCTGAAAAGCTCAGTTCCAGCCTGGCCCAGGCTATCAGCATTGTCACAAGCTGACATCTCACACATGCGGCTGTTTTCTGAGGTGCTTGGTGACAACTCTGGCAAGATCGGTGAAGATTGTGGTCAATAAGCAGAGTATATTCTGAAAACCTTGGAATTTAGAGATAAAATCACTGCACACTGGCTTTTATCTTCCACCCTCCCAAGGACGCTATTCCAATGAGTCATTTATCTTTGCGCCATGCAAGATGATAATAGCACACGAAAACCAACATAAATTCCAAATGTCCTTCACCCACTTTGTTGGAACTCAAAGGACTGCTGTCTTCTTGGTCATTCATCAACCTCACTAAAGTAAAAACAGAGGAGATGGTTACTCTCATGGCCCTAGACAATTGCCATCCCTACTCCCTATTGGTTTAGGAAGGTTTTTAAAACCACTCCTCAAAAGAAAAAGGCGTTGAGAAATATTTTAGAATTGGGCAGTTTCTTGCATTCTTTCCCAACCTCATCAGAAGTATGGCCTTCCCTGAACTGTGGGACTGAGATGTTGAAGGGACCTGTACAGTCTCCAAGTTCAAGCTCCTTCATAGTCAGCAACTCTGACTTCAGTATGGCCTCAGCTTAAAAACTCATCATTCCTTCAGCCTCCATCATTTTCATGAAAAGTGGGTACCTGCAGGTCAAGAGAGACTTACCAACAACTCCTCCCATCAAGAATACTCCTTGCACATTGTCAGGCCTTCTTTCTAGACCTTGGTCCCTTGCTCCTCCTGTTCTCAGGATTTCCCAGCCTCCTCAGATGTCTGGGTCTTTTGCCCTGAGCTCCATGAGAGCAGGTGAATTCAGTCTCTGGGTGCTCCTCTTCCTGCCTTCACTGGCCACCTCTCCCCCTTCTGCCATCACCTCCCTGTCCACCACCTCATCTGCCCTCATCTAATCAGTGCCCCCCACCACCCCCATCTCAGTCCCCACTTATCCTTCCTGGTCCTGTATTTTCAATGCCTGCTCTCTGCTGCTTGGAAGTGGGGAAGGATAAATGTGATGTGAGAAGACAGTGTCTTGCTGGGCTAGAAAAGTGACTGGAGTTTTCCTTCTGCAGAATGGAATAGTTCAATTCAGACCCTTAAAAAATGGCCCCGCTGGGCCAGGCATGGTGGCTCTAGCCTGTAATCCCAGCACTCTGGGAGGCCAAGGTGGGTGGATCACTTGAGGCCAGGAGTTCAAGACCAGCCTGGCCAACTTGGTGACAACCCATCTCTACTAAAAATACAAAAAATTAGCTGGGTATGGTGGCGCATGCCTGTAATCCCAGCTACTTGGGAGCCCAAGGCAGGAGAACCATTTGAACTCGGGAGGCAGAGGTTGCAGTGAGCCAAGATCGCACCACTGCACTCCAGCCTGGGCAACCAGAGCGAAACTCTGTCTCAAAAAAAAAAAAAAGAAAGAAAGAAAGAAAAAGAAAAAGAATGGCCCTGCTGTTCTATATCTTGATTTGGGTGCTGGTTACATTGGAGTGAAAATTCATTGAGCTGTACACTCAGGATACATACTCTTGTGGAGAAAAAGGAACCCTAGTACACTGTTGGTAGGAATATAAATTAGTACAGCCACTATGGAAAACATTGTGGACATTCCTCCAAAAACTAAAAATCGCATTACCATATGATCCAGCAATCCAGCTACTGGGTGTATATCCAAAGGATTTGACATCAGTATGTCCAAAAGATACCTGCATTCTCATGTGTATTGCAGCATCAATGGAATCAACGTAAGTGTACATCAACTGATGATGAATGGATAAAAAAGAGGTGGTGTACATACACAATGGTGTACTATTCAGCCTTTTGAAAGAGAGGAAATGATGTCATGAGTGATAATATGGATGAACCTGGAGGACATTATGCTAAGTAAAATACGCCAGGCACAGAAAGACAAACACTGCATGTTCTCACTTATGTGTGGAATCTAAAAAGAAAGAATTGAACACATAGAAGGAGACAGCAGAATGGTAGTAACCAGAGGTTGGGGAATGAGGAAAATGGGTGGATCTTGGTCAAGGATACAGTGTTTCAGTTAGACAGGAGGAATAAATTGTAAGTATTTGAGGTGATAGATATGTCAATTAGCTTGATTCAATCGTTCCACATTGTATAACACATAGCATCACTTTTGTACCTAGTAAATATATGCAATTATAATTTGTCAATATCTAATAAAAATATATAAATGAAAAATATATCATGTATGTACATTATACTTTAATCTTAAAATTAACCCAAAAAACTCCACTCCGAACACCACTATCAAAATAATGGATCCTGAGACCCTTCACAGCCCTCCGCTCCTAACATTTGCTTTTACTTCCTACCAAGCTCAGATTGAGGAAGTCAGCCACCCCTCAGGACAGCGAGTCACCAGGCCTCCTGACAACAGCCATCATGGAGGGCCGCCAAGCCTCAGGACTGCTGTAGAGGAGCCTGTGCTGGGAACAGTATGAGGACTCATCCAAGGCACCTTTTCCCAGTTCACTCTAAAATGCCTTAGGTTGCAGCTGAGCTTCCCACTCTACTTTAAGGCAAGTCTGACAGCGGTCAGTCACGAACATGGTACAGTGGAAAGAGCACTGGACTGGGAGTTAAGGTCCAAGAGTTGATACCCAGTTCTGCTACTGACTCACTGTGTGACCTTAGGTGAAACAGTCTCCCTGCCCAAGCTGTTGTTCATTGGGGAGACTGAGCCGAATGAGCTCTTAAGGCTTTTCCAGAGAGGTCAATCCATGATGCAAGGACACTCCAGGTTGCTTTCTTGGGTCTACAGGCGAGAACTGCATGCTTTGAGCAGCTGACCTGATCACCTTTGGATTTGTTAGTCTCCTTTAGTTTTTATTACACACCTTCAAATGAGTGGCCTCTGAACACTAGGCCCTCTGAGCATAAGTGAGGGGAGAGAATAAAATAAATAGAAGTCAAAGCTGAGGCCCTGAAAAATATATATAAAGCACCAACAGCAGGCCTCAGTTCTTTTTCTAAAAACAAAAAAAAAAAGAGAGAGAGAGATTCTAGAAATTTATATTATTAGCATCAATCCTGTTGCCATGTTTTTCCCCTTCATGAAACCATCCCCAAGAGATGGTGGCATGTGGCTTGACTGGGGACACTGTTATGATAGGGCTCAAAGTTAGACCTAAGGAATACACATAAGCAGCCTCCTATAAGAGGAGGGTGTCATGGTAGAAGTGCCCAAGCCCCCCAAGAGAGAATAAAGATCTGGACCCCAGGTTGTAGGAAGGGGTGGATCATGGGTGCTCAGTTTTCAGCAAGAGACAACTTAATGAAGAGGAGCAGTCCTGGGACCAAGAGTGAAAAGGCTTGGGTTCCAGGGCTAGTTTGAAGCCTGGAAAGTCATTTCCCCCCTTATGCAACCCTCCTGCACCGTGCCCATTCCCGAGTCAAGCTCTCCAGTTCCTCCAGCCTCTGCCTCGCTCACGGCACCCAGACCTTGGCCCACATTCAAGTCCCCACCTGAGTCCTTCACTGAGTCAACAGCTATTTTCATCTTAGGCCTCTGTTTATATGGCTTCCTCTGCCTGCTTTCTCCTTTCCCCTAATCCACATCCATCTTGCCTTCAAGGCCTAACTCATGATAAAGGAATTGTTCATGGAGCCTTGAGCATGGGCAAGAGGGACTTGCCTGCTGCATGACCTCGAGCCTGGAGAGGTAAGAGGGCAAGTAGTCAGGCCCCAAAAGGGCTCTGAGCAGCTGCTTCTCAGAAATGAGTCTGAATTAGTAGAAAAACAGCAGGGGAAACAAAAAGGTGGTGAACCTGTGGCTATTATTTTAGACTCAAACAGATATGAGGCTCAGAAATCAGTCCATGACAAACTGCATACAACCAAAAGATCCTGAACTGAGATGTCAAGGACTTGCTTCAACCAGTCAGTCACTTTCCCCCATGCACCTTTGTGGCTTTTGCCTCTCTAAACCACACCCATGCCCTTGGTCTGGATATTGTTCATAGGGGCTGCTTGCCCTCCTGGGTGGCCAGGTGTGGTTCCTCTGTGAGCACAGGTGGTGGCTGTTCAATCACATTGTTCCTCCAGCCAAAAGACCACTGTACTGGCTCCAGAAAAATGCAAATCGTTTTTTCAAAATGACTCTACTTAGATAAAAGTCTGCTGAAGGGACCACTTCTACACAAAACTCAGGGAGTTTTACCTTTAAACCTGGATACCTCGAAGCCAGCTATTGGCCATTGAGGCATGTTGACTTGAGAACGTCAAACAACTGTTTCAATCTAATAAAACTTGAAAATTGTACCTGCCGTATTTCAAACGTTTGGATGATATCCTCTAGAATCTAGAGATTATTAGAAACAAGAAGAAAACACAAATCTCTTCAATTCACTGGCTTTTTAAAATTCTGGCTAGGAAGGTAGTACACCAGGTGAGTCAGGTTCATTTTAACCCTTCACAGGTTTATGTTCTACTATTTTAAATGAACTCTGCACTGGTTTGAGGCCTCATGATCTCAATAAAGAATACACTGTCTTCTGGGATATAAATTACAGATTTGTGCAGGTTTTTGTTTTTTTTTTTTTAACCTCAAACAGTCATGTTAGCTTATTTTTCTTCCTGAGATTCACTTCTTAGAATTCCATCCAGATCCTAATCAGAGGCGTACGGACACATCTGACACTGCAGAAGTCAGGTTCAACCTGAGCCCAGCACAGAGGCAACCTGATTCTGGAGGCAAACCCAACACCAGCACTCTTACTTAGAAACCAGGAGATTCCCTGGGTGGTCCCAAGGAAAATTAACATAGCCCAGGGACTAAAGCACTCAGGATTTATTTTTTCCTTCAGAACTAAGAAACCTATGACTAGATTTGTATGGGGGTGGGGGACAAGCTATTTGATTCCAAAAAACAGAAATATTAAGAGGTTCCTATTTTAATGATGTTTTAAACCATCCTGAACAGCCCTGTTTTATAGGGAAGAGCTGTGCAGACGTGCCCTTTGTGGCAATCAGCAGTTAGGGTACAGGTAACAGAAGATGGAAATGAGATAGTTACTTGCACTTGGGCCAGTGCTGCAAATAAAGAGCTTTCCTGACTTTGCCAACTGATCATCTGGTGACCTCAGCTTACATGTAGACCCATGAGGGACTGAGTTGCCAAAGAAGGACCTTGGAGGCTTCTTCTTGCCTCTCCTGGCAAGGTCTTTAGTTTCTAGGAAGAAAGTTATGATTGCCTGTGGTGGATTTCACTGGGTTTCTACCACTCTCTGCTCAGCTAGAAAGCACTTTGAAGCCTCACCCTAACTCCGACAGCAGGTCTTCAATCACACCATCACTGCAGGATCCAGGCTGTCTTATCAGCCAAAAGTGCTGGCAGCTTGGTCTCTGATGTCATCAGGACAGCTGGCATGCCTGCCCACCTCTCTTGCCAGGAACTAAACTCTCCCTGCAGTGGGGATGTAGTCTCTAATCTGAGATAAATTCCCCTTCTACCAATGTCCAAAACTGACTGCAAGTATCATCCTGTTTCTGGAGTGAGTACCAGGATGTTTACACAGGAGGTTTCTTTTTTCCCTCTGGATTCCCACTCCACCCCCTTTATTTTAATGAGCTTTCCAGAAAACCAAGACGCTGTTAAGCACCTGTTGGGTGGAGGCTAACAATTACTTTAAAAATAAGATGCTCGTAACGGGGATACCTGCAGAGCTCTGCAGACCCCTCTGGCCTAGACCCCTCTTCCTTTGGGCTCCAGATGGTACATTTGTCC
Organism: Macaca thibetana thibetana; assembly: GCF_024542745.1. Lineage (NCBI taxonomy): Eukaryota > Metazoa > Chordata > Mammalia > Primates > Cercopithecidae > Macaca > Macaca thibetana. Next base: position 44,843,099 of record NC_065591.1, read on the forward strand.
CTCAAGCATATCCTGCATTCCAAATAATATCTTTTACTTCCTTTTGGCTTAGAATATGTTGCTGTCTCTTTTGAGCTCTGAAGTACAGTTAGATAATCTGAACTTGAAATGTTCACCTTCCAGATATTTGCTATGGTGGCGCTCTCTCTCTCTCTCTCTCTCTCTCTCTCTCTCTCTATATATATATATATATATATATATATATATATATATATAAGTGAGGCCTCGGGACAGTTCTGAGCAGGCTTCCAAGCAGAAAGAAGTCAGTAGGGGCCGGGCGCGGTGGCTCAAGCCTGTAATCCCAGCACTTTGGGAGGCCGAGACGGGCGGATCACGAGGTCAGGAGATCGAGACCATCCTGGCTAACACGGAGAAACCCCGTCTCTACTAAAAAAATACAAAAAAAAAAAAAAAAAAGAAGTCAGTAGGGCCTTGAATCAAATAGGACTTTCTTTAACTGACAGTGCATACAAGGGACCAGGAGATACCCTTGAAACCCGAGGACAAACACTTCCACACAAAGGGCAAAGATGACATCTGATAGCTCACCATTTCTTTTTTTTTTTTTTTTTTTTTTTTTTTTTGAGACAGAGTCTCGCTCTGTCACCCAGGCTGGAGTGCAGGGGCTGGATCTCAGCTCACTGCAAGCTCCACCTCCCGGGTTTACGCCATTCTCCTGCCTCAGCCTCCCGAGTAGCTGGGACTACAGGCGCCCGCCACCTCGCCCGGCTAGTTTTTTGTATTTTTTAGTAGAGACAGGGTTTCACCGTGTTAGCCAGGATGGTCTCGATCTCCTGACCTCGTGATCCGCCCGTCTCAGCCTCCCAAAGTGCTGGGATTACAGGCTTGAGCCACCGCGCCCGGCCAAGCTCACCATTTCTGTTCTTGATAATGGCCCCACTGATATGGCGAGCTGGTTGCTATTGTGATAGTAAGAAGGATAAACTGTAAGACAACTGGAAGTGTATTCCTGGAAAAATCTGAGATTGAGATATTGCATCACAGGCACCTATGATGCTAATAAAGTTTCCTAAGGATCTGTGAGCTGAGTGGTCTCTTCTCACTACAGTACCCAGGGACCAGCTACAAAGTTATCCCTCAATTCAAGCTGCATGGGCACTGAAGATCAGGAAATAATTTCATGCCTGCAAAGTAGCCTCCTTCTCCCTGATCTGGCCATTGTTCAATTAACTGTTCACATGCCAGACCACACCCAAAGGGGTATCTGAGTCCTAGGAATTTCTGATACAAAGATTTTTAAGTTGCATCTTCAGCCACCTCTTGTTTCCCTATTAAATTTGGATCACAGTGGTCTTGAGGCAAGTTTGGAAACAAAGGTGCAGCTCTCTTAGGTTTCCTAAATAGTTGCAATTTAAGCCTTGTATTGTCTTATTAAGTATGGAAAATCTGCTTGCCATGAATGCCTTACCGACACTCAAGCTCTACTTCAGCAACAGGCACAGTGATTTCCTTACCATACACATAAGAGATCCCCACGAGCTCAAAAATGGCAATGATGACAAGGGCATAGGAGGCAGCATAGGTGTCCACAAGCTGAAACATGTAAATTCCACCCTAACAGGAGAGAGAAACAACCAATATCAAATACGTCCTGGAGCCAGGCTATCTCTTCCCATGTTTTATAGCCAGTTATCTCAATCCTAAGAAGAGTCAGGTGCAAACAGGAGTCCATGTATCTCCCCTCCTTTCAATAGCAGTAACCTACACCTGGTCCAGCATGTAAGCTGGAGGCCTTGCTGTGTCAGCAAAGCAGTTCCTCAACAGACTCCGAGCTAATCAATATAACAAGCACCAAAAAAAGCGATTTAACATCTTATTCTTGGAAGGCAAAGGTCAACCTCTGAAGAAGTATATGTGAAAGCAGCCAGATTGCTTTATTTTTGCTTTAAGCAATTGATCATATCCACCTATGTATCTGCATTCAATTGACCCTCCGATGACCTTTAGGTGTCTCTGGGTATTTCTCACACATCCCCATGAATCTCTACCTCACTCTTTAAGTCTCCCAACAATAAATAAGGTGCAGAGACCTTCACATTCCAATCCATTATTTTACAGAGGAAGAAATTAAAGCCCTGGTAGTTAGATTGCTCAAGGCCACAGAGACAACAAAAGCAATATATATACTGAGTGAGTTAACACAATTTACCAAGACACTCAGGACTAGAAGAAACTGAAGTGCCTGTTGACTCATACATGACAGTAATCATCAGAAAATGCACCTGGTTGGTAAATAAAGATTTTTATGTATTCTGTTTTCTTTTTCCTAATTTTTTATTTACCTTTTTAGAGGCGGGGTCCCACAATGTTGCCCGGGCAGGAGTATAGTGGTTGTTCACAGATGCAATCAGAGCACACTGCAACCTTGAACTCCTGGCCTCAAGCAATCCTTCTGCCTCAGCCTCCCAAGTAGCTGGGAATAGAGACATGCGCCACTGCACCAAGCCACGTATTCTATTTTCTTAAAGTAGGACACACCTGCCTTGTTGGCTCAATAAGGCTACATCTCAATTATGAGATACTAGAAGCATCACTGGTAGCCAAGATGACATATTTCCCTCTACAGTCAGAATCCCTAATGAACTGGTGCCATCTACATGGAAATGGCAGTGATTTGCCTTTGATTATAAGGTCTGAGAGCTGCTAAGGGTTGAAGGACAGATAGCCATTGGCTCCCCCACCCACCTATCCCCACCGCAAGCCTGTGCCCAGGAGGCAGCTTACCTGAGTGATCATTGGAAAACCCATGATGAAGAAACAAATGCAGCAGCCCAGAGTAAACACTGGCTTGTGTGTGCGCAGGTACTTGGGGAACTCATCTGAGATGGAGGTCACTATGGTCTCGATGGTGGCAAACTGAAACCGTGTCAGGAAATGAACATCTGAGTCAAATTGTACCACCCAGGAGGTACCCCCAAGCCCTTTGCATGTCCCATCCAGGAAAGCTGTATTTGTGTTAGGTTTGGTTTTTAGGATGGCATTCCCTCAATGGGTCTAAAAAGCCTCCTTGGGGTCCAACCCACAAGGGCAACCAAGAGAACCCAAGCAGGATGTGAGCTTTAAAAATTGTACTTCCAACCCCCAGAGACTTGCATTCATATTCACCCATTAGGACATTTTAAGTTTCATTTTGTATTCATGAGATGTAAATTCCTATCCTCCAGTTTACCTTGCATTTGCTCTTCTACTTGAGGAAAAACCCTCTTTGCACCCAAGGACTAAACTCTGAGCACCTGTCAGCATGATCTGTGGTTGTCTCGGCCCCACAGCAATTCCCCTAAAATTGACTTCACATTATTTCTCATCCAGCCCTACAGAATTTGCTTTGGCAAAATGACACGAAGGCAGGAAGCACACAGACTAAAAATTGCCACATAGAACAGAGGGAGAAGGAAAGAGAGAGGACGACTCTCTTGCACCATTACGTGAGTACCCAAAATACAAGGTGATCCTGAGCCCTACGCAGGCACTTCAACATCTCCAGATCTCTCGGGAGAAGCATTCAGACACCCCTAAGCCTACCGCTCTCCTGAAGGGTGAACCCAGGACCCAGAAGAGGGGGAGTCTTCAAGAGGAGTCTGGGATAGAGACTGATGGCAAAGGGGCTCACCATAGTGTCAAGTCCAAGAGTGAGGAGCATCAGGAAAAAGATGATGGCCCAGAACGGAGAGAGAGGCAGCCTGGTTAAGGCTTCCGGGTAAACCACAAATGCAATGCCTGGCCCTGGAAGGAACGAGACAGATGATTGCAAGCAGGCCCTACTCAAGGTCGCTCTTCCTGGAGCCCAGAGGGCCTTCTCTCTGCTGAGATCCTCATTTATTACTTCTTATATGCTGCTTCCACTGTTAGTTATTTTTCACTCATCTCTATCCATTTCCTCAATTAAACCATAGGCTTCTTGAAGAAAAAGACCAAGGGAATTGGGTCAACAGCTAGGAGAATTCACAGGAGAGGCCTAAAAATAGTGTCTAAGCAGAGACTCAGAGGCAACTCTACTGGACTCCACGGCTAGGTTGTGTGCCATGTACATAGGATGAGAAACTCCATCTTCGTATTGGATGAATTAAGGGAAAATGTAATTAATTACCCGTTAGAGCAGTAGTACTCAACCAGCAGTGATTTTGCACCCCAGGGGATATTTAGCAATGTCTGCAGACATTTTTTATTCTCAGGGGTGAGCTGGGGGTAGGGGTAGGATAACTACTGGCATCTAGTGGGTGGAGGCAAGGGATGCTGCTAAGCATCTTACAGTGCACAAGAGAGCTTCTTGCCAACAAAGAATTATCCTGTCTCAAATGTCAGTAGTGCTGAGGTTTGAGAATCCCTGCTCTAAAAGTTGGAACATGACCAGAATGACATTATTTCTTCCTTTAATTATTTTATGAAGTTTTGGGGTGCGTGTGCAGGACGTGCAGGTTTGTTACACAGGTAAACATGTGCCATGGTGGTGTACTGCACAGATCAGCCCATCACCGAAGTATTAAGTCTAGGAAGAAATGCATTAGTATTTCTTCCTTTAACTACCCTTCCTCCTATTTAGTCCTCCAGGAAAAAACATTCACATAAAATATGAATCTAACACTTTCAGGATCTTGCACTATTGGTATAAATGGTGCCAGTCCTAGTAGTTAGTTGGGTTGGTGGGGCGGTGCATGAAACATCATGTAAGGATTAAGAGGGTTCGGTCTCTAAGGGTCAGATCTGGTCCAAATCCATATTCCATGACTTACCATCTGTGCAACCCTAGACAAATTATTTAATTTCTGTAAGCCTCAGTTTTGTCCATCTGTAAGATGGGGATAAAAATAGGACCTCACAAGGTGGCTACAATGAACAAATGAGAAAACGCAGATAAAACACTGAGCCCAGTACCCCCTACATCATCAACACCCACAGATTATTATCTTCTACTATGAGTGGACTATGAACTTGGAAGTTAGTGGTTCTGATTCAGGTTTACTCTAGAACACTTCATGTGGGTCTTGCTGGGGATGTCTGAGCGGCAGTTTTCTCTGCTATCATAAAACCCTGCCAGTCATTCTCCCTGCCTCACGGCCTCACTGGGAAGATTACTGTAACTAAAAGTGGCTAAAGACACAGCAGTTGTGAATTTCCCTGTAAGTAGAAAACTAAACGATAATGGGCAGAGACAAGTGAATGTGGGCACCAGGATAATCCACAGGCAGCACACATCCGCGGCCAGAAGTCACAGCACCTAGAATGTTTATAACGCAAGCATAACAGCACTTTTTTAAACTGGAATTTATCAGGTTGTTAGTTCCTGATGTTGCCTAGGGCCTTGGTGTATTTAAAATAAAAAGCCTCAAATGCCTGAGATTTCCCCACTTTATGCATTTATTGAACAGACTGTAGAGCCAGTCTCTGAAGGCTCCCTATGTGAACCATAAAAGAAAAGTCTGTATTAAACTAAAGTTCAAAATAGGTCTCAAATGCAGAACAACAAGGAAGTCAGTTTAATGCTCTCACGACAGTCATGCCCATAAAGCCGACAAGAAGGTCTTCAATGGCCACTAGCAGAGGTCCTCAGCGGCTTACTTTAACAGGATTCCACCCTTTGGGCTTTACAGCTTTTTTAGAGGAAGGAAGTGATTTCAAAATATTCAGCCTGCTTCCATTTCAGCTGCCTCCCTAAAGCACCCAGGTGAAGGCGGAATGTGCAAGCTAAATTACAGCAGACTCCACTTACCCAAGGCTGATGGCGAGCAGAGTCATCTAGGGAATAACATCATTAGATGTTAAAAAGTATATGGCCAGTCTGATGGAGGCCAGGTTCTGCCTCTCTCCTCTCCCACTAGGTGGCAGTAGAGCCCAGTGACTGGAGTACAGGCTCTCTTCCTCATGGATTAAAAAACTGGTGGCGGGATTCAGTGGCTCACGCCTATAATCCCAACACTTTGGGAGGCCAAGGCGGGCGGATCACAAGGTCAGGAGTTCAATACTAGCCTGGCCAATATAGTGAAACCCAGTCTCTACTAAAAATACAAAATTTAATCGGGCATGGTGGCAGGCGCCTGTAGTCCCAGCTACTCAGGAGGCTGAGGCAGGAGAATGGTGTGAACAGGGGAGGCGGAAGTTGTTCAGTGAGCCAAGATGGCACCACTGCACTCCAGCCTGGGTGACAGAGCAAGACTCCATCTCAAAAAAGAACAAAAACAAAAAAAAATGGCTGTACCTCTTACTGGCAGAGGACTTAGGGGAGTCACTTGTTCTTTCTAGACAAATTTTAGTTTCTTTATCCACACAATGGAAATAGTAATAGTACCTACCTTTATAGAGCTTCTGTGAGAATTAAATGCATCAACACAAGTAAAAAGCTTAGAACAATGCCTGGACATACTAGGAACTCAGAAAACATAGACTATTATTGGTCTTGTGAAAGGGGATCAAAGGGGCTCCACATTTCAGTAACTTGAGCAGAGTCCCCAGAGATCCTACCATGAGAGCCTCCTTTATCCTAGAGCGCCACTAAAGACACAGCAAGGGGCTCTGGTCAATGCAATGCATCAAGGCCCATAGCACAGCTTGGGTAGCCACTCTGCTGTGATAACTATTACAAATTGAATGAGCTCTCTGAGGATATGCCAGCTGGACTTCTGTGCCTGTGGGCAGAAGGATTGGGATACAGGTGATAGGCAGATGGCTGCATGGAAGTGGGGCATCAGTGCCGTTTGAGAATGCTCATTTTGATCAGTAAGGTATCTGAACTATTAAAGGGCAAGGGAATCAAGGTAGTATTTCTAGTGCTCTGTTTAGCTGAGAGTTACCTACACCTGGGAATGCTAAATAAATATGCACATTTCTGCTTATCTACTCTGGTCTGAGTTTTTCTGCTGCTGGATAAGCATCTTTGTTTGGCTTCAGGATAGATTCTGAACATGAGTCACCGCTCCATAGGTGGCAATGCATATGGTGGGGAGATGGCTCTGAAGGCCTAACTTCCCTGGAAGCTGCTTTTCTAGAGCAGATCCCCAAGAAGAACATGCCCCCTTCCCTATGTCTATCACAAAAGCAAAAGACAGCCTGGTCTCTTCACCAATCCTACCCATCCTCAGCCCCTCAAAATTTTGATAAGACCAAGATTTCGGATGATCATTTTGGTAGAAATGCCTCTTTTAGAAGGGAGTGGTAAACTAAATCGAATAGTGTTAGATCATTCAGGAGAACCTCTATTTGACTAAAGGTCAAAACTTAGTTACCAAAGTTGGGTCAGCAAAAATGGCCTGAATGTCTATATGCCAGTGTTGCCCAGCAAGGATGAAATGGGGCTCGGGTTTAATGCAGACCTGACCCCAAATTTCTGTCCTATATTCTGCAGAGCCTCCATCATATCGAGGCAAGTAAGACAAGCCTGTAAAGCACATATAAAAATACATGCAGGTTCAGATGAGCAGGAAAGCTTCCCCAGTGGGTCTGGGAGAAGATCTCATGGACCCTCTCCCGTGGGAGATGAGGCCCACTGTCCCTGTGCCAGAGACAAGTATTAACACAACAGGTTAGAACCTGTTAGAAGTGCCCTTATCCTTGTTCAAATCAAAGGAAGTGAAAAAACACTGGCAAGGAGAAATTTCAGAGGAAAACATGGGCAATTTGTTGGCTTCATTTTACATACCAGAAAAACAACATTCTATTTGAGGTTTTGCAATATCTCCCCAGAAATCCCTTTCCTGGAGCAGAAAAGAGTTCAGAATCGTTTACTAACCTGGCCCACATCTCAGGATTCATAGTCTCTAGCAGGTTGGCCACTGGTTCCAAAAGAACTCAGTAATGTCACAGAAAGTAAAATGCCTAAGATCTTCTAGAAAATGGGACAGAACCTATCTGCTCCAACCACTCTGCTAGGAGGAAATGAGGTTACAGGACAGCTGGAAGTGACTCCAGTACCTCTAAGTACAAAACCTGTTTACCCTCTCACTTTCCCTCCCTGCCTCCCAGGGTATCTGAGAATTCTCAACCAGCCAGAGCCATTGCTTATCTCCTGGGGCCCCTCTAATTTAGTGCATTGCTGCAGAACCAAACACCCCTCAGGGTTTCACAGCCTCTCCAGGGAGAGATAATTGCACCCCTGGAACGTGCTGGCTCTTTAACTCTTTGAGGCCCTGGGTGTACTATCAGCATGAACTGGCGCAGTAATGAATTATCCTTAGGGAACCAGAAGAAATCTTAGTGTCCAAAAAGGTGAAATTTCCAGGGCTTAGTTCTCTCACCACATCTGAAACATTATTTGAGAATGGCAATCAGCTGCTTGAAGGAAGATAACTGCCCAGACAAGCCTCTCACAGGTACACCCCTTGGTTGTCCAGGGCCATAGTCATGTCCCACAGCATGAGGCACAGGACCAACACACTAGGCATCCCATAAATGTCTGAATTGAGAATGAGATCATAATGGTAAACAATAAACACAATGAAATCCCTTAATCACTGAAACCTACTAAATATCCAAATCCTTTGTACTAAAATCTTGAATGCTCTCTCTGCAAAATGCTGTCCTAGTAATATGGATTATATGAAATAAAAATGAAAGCTCTTTGTAAACTTGAAAACATCATACAAATGTTAGCCATTAATAAAAAGATCATTTGGATAGAGAGTAAACATTTATTCCACATGCCTCTCCACCCACCCAGCACGATCCAACCTTTCTACCCACTGGGGAAAAAAATTGCAGGTCTGCATTGCTAACTAAGCAGAAGGCCCTGAAAGCACATTTGACCTAACAATCAGAAAAGTGCTTTGTAAGGAAAATGGTCCTCTGAAGTCAGTTCTCTCACTAAGCCTTGGTTTCGACAGGGCCCTCTGCAAGGAATGTCATCCTACAGCAGCCTGTGCCCACATCAGCTCCTGAGGCAATGGTTTGCCTAATAAATTCTCTACTCATACCTAACAGGTATAACCCTCACTTCTATAGGCTGGAGCTAAATTAAGAGGGGCAAGGTAAGAGGAAGGGGAGGAGACGAGAAGGAAAGAGGGCTTTTAAAGCAATCCCTCTAGTCAGAGACAAGCCAGTTCTGACTCTGTAGTGAGCTTCCTACTTGAGCCTTCCTCAGTCCCACTGTACAGAAGGACCTGGGCTCCTCCACCCTCTATCCTGTTCCAGAAGGCCAACTTCCCAGCATAGTATAAATTAGGAGCTTGTGACATGGGCCTGGGACCTGCCCTGCAACAGCAGGGTAACAACTGTCCTGTACCTTGGTCTGCCACGTTCTCAATGTTGACTTTGCGTTCATTGGCCATAAAGCCAATAACGGAGAAGATGACGAAGCCGGCAAAGATGCTCGTGGCACTGTTGGTGCAGGTTACAATTAGAGTGTCCCTGGAAAGAAGAGACCAGAGTTTTCCATTAGATGTGCTTGGTGAGTGGAAAGGGACAAGGGGAAGGACACATAAATGTGTGCCCACGTGTTTGCTTGCACATGTGTTTTATATATATGTATGTTCATGTTCTAACCACAGGCTCCCTTGGACTCATTTAAAAAGCACCAAAAGGCTCAAAAGATATCCCCTAATAGCCCTGATTCAGGGCATCTGGGCCAAAGCTCTGACTCCACATTCTATATAAAGGGTCTCAACTTATCTGCTGTGGTGTGAACCCTCCCATCCCAAATTCATTGGCTGAAACTTAATCCACAATTTGATAGTATTAAGAGGTGGGGCTTTAGAAAAGTGATTAAGTCAGGAAGGCAGAGCCAACTCATAGGATTAGTGCCCTTATAAAACAGGCTGAAGGGAATGTGTCTGCCTCTTCCACCATATGAGGATACAGCAACAAGGTGCCATCTTTGAAACAGAGAGCAGCCCTCCAGACACTGAATATTCTGGCACCTTGAACTTGGACTTGCCAGCCTCCAGAACTGTGAGCAATAAATGTCTGTTGTTTATAGCCAAAAGTCAGTTAAAGATACAAAAATATAGGTAGATAGGAGAAATAAATTATAGTGCTCTACAGCACTGTAGGATGACTATATTAACAACCATCCCAGCTGGGCACGGTGGCTCACGCCTATAATCCCAGCACTTTGGAAGGCCAAGGCAGGTGGATCACCTGAGGTCAGGAGTTTGAGATCAGCCTAACCAACATAGTGAAACCCCATCTCTACTAAATACACACACATACACACACAAAAAAAAATTAGTGGGGCATGGTGGCACATGCCTGTAATCACAGCTACTTGGGAGGCCGAGGCAGGAGAATCGCTTGAACCTGGGAGGTGGATGTTGCAGTGAGCCGAGATTGGTCATTGCACTCCAGCCTGGGCAACGAGAGCAAAACTCTATCTTAAAAAAAAAATCATCCTATAGCACTATAAAATGACTATATTAACAACAATTTATTATATGTTTTCAAACAGTTAGAAGAACGAATTTTCAATGTTCCCAATACAAAGAAATGATAAATGTTTGAGGTGGTAGATATGCTAATTATTTGAGGTAGTGGATATGCTAATTACCCTGATTTGATCATTGCACATTGTGTACTTGTACTGAAATATCACACTGTACTCCATAGATATGCATAATTACTATGTGTCATTTAAAAATAATAAAAGCAAAAAATGTATAAAGAAAGAAAAACATATTACTCAGTCTATGGCATTTCGTTAGAGCAATATGAACAAACTAAGACATTGTTCCAGGGGCAGGGGTAAATCTGTCCATCAGAACAGAAATGGAGGAGATGGGGCCTTGGTCGGCTCCAGGACGGGAACTATGTGTGAGGGAAGAGAAGGCAGTGGGAAAGTCAAATGACCCTAAAATGTGAGGGTAGCCTGGAGTTGGGACACACAGGGTTGAGAAGGACAAAGGGGCAGGGGAGGGAAGAGAGCCCAGCAACTCTACCTTCATCGCGGAGCCTGCTGCTGGTAAGACAGCCAGGGTTTCCCAGCTTACCTTCAGTCATCCTGTTCTCAAATGTGAGGTCAGGGCTAGATGGGTTACACTGTAACCCAGGGCTACATTGAAATCTTTTTTCTCCTGCCTTTTAGCGGCATGACCTTGAGCAATCCACTTCCTTTCCACTCTGATTTGAAATGGCAGCAATGAGGCTGTCATAGGCTGTTGCCAGGACAGAATGAGATGATGCCTGTACCATGCAAAGCCTAGAAGTGTGCAGCAAATGATCCACCTTGACTGACCCCTTAGTTTACTGATGAAGAAATTGAGGTCCAGGGGAAGGTAATGGACTAATTAATAGTGTGGGCCAGGATGTGAATCTAGACTTTCCAGCTCTCAGCCTGGGTTATTTCTGCCACACCACACAGCCTCATTTCTAATAAAGAAGATAGCAATGCTTCACCCTTTAATGGTGTTCAGACTAACTTGGGTCAATGGTTAATGAGCAGTTGTGACCAAAGAAGTTCAAATACCATAGTCTGTTACTCAAGGCCATTACGAACTGAATCATATCTTCCTACTGCTCCCCCACCCTTACCAAATTCATATTTTGTCATCCTAATCCCTAGTATCTCAGAATGTGACTGTATTTGGAAAGAGGGTCTTTAAAGAGGTAATTAAGCTAAATGAGGTCATTAGAGTGGTCCCTGATCCAATGTGACTGATATGACTGGTGTCTTTAGAAGAAGAGATTAGGTCACAGCCCCACACAGAGGGAAGACCATCTGAAGGCACAGTCCACTGTATCCACAGATTAGGTAGCTCACAAATGACTGTCACAGAACACAGCTGGCTGCACATGACCTCCAGAGAAACTTGCTTCCATCCTATAAATAGCCACTTGAGCCTCCACCATGTATCAGAGCCAGGTATGTAAGTGAGGATCTAGGCCTTCAAAAGACAGTGCCTAGGCCTCAGCACGTGTTTTGTCCTAGGCCAGAGGCAAATCTCTAGCTCTCCCTAAGATGAAATGTGAGGATGTGGCCTCAGGTGTCTGATAACTCAGTCCATTCTTCTGTCCCACTCACCAGCTATGCCCAGATCTTGTAGCACCTCTACATACCTGTAGCAGTTGTTGTGGAATTTGTTGTAAGAAGAGAGAGTAATCAGGCCTCCCCATGCAGCAGATAAAGAGAAGAAAATCTGAGTGGCAGCATCTTTCCATACCTGAGAGGCAAAAGGGAAAGAGATTCAAGATCCATAAAGGAGACTGGCCCCAGGGGAGGGGAGTCTCACACACCCAGTGCCATATCATGTTTCCAGGGGAAACATCAGGGACAAGATGACTTCTGACATCAACATCAATGAGAACATAAATCACTTGTGCTGGAAACCAAAGGCACAGTAAATTACCTGGGAGATTTTAACTTCCTGTATCAAAGGTGAGGAACTCAATAAACTACACTACATGCCATGCTCATCTTTTCTCTCCCGTAAAGCTAAACGGAAGGGAGAGTCCTTCCTTTAGGTCAATACACTCTCAGAAAATAATAATTTACAACAGCAAAATATATTAACGGATGCAAAATCAAAACCCTTTTTAACTGACATTTCTGCGGATTACAACTGCTATTAAATTTCTGAAACTCTGTAGCCCCAATCTTAGTAAAGCAACCTCTATGCCACTGTAGACTTTATAGTGTCACGTCCTACCTGCCATTAAGTGGAGACTTTCTGTTACGTGCAATCAAACTCAATCCTAGCTATGCGTTCTTAACACACCCTGGAAAAGCAGAATTTTCTTTAAGGTGAGAAAAGTCAGTTCCCCTTCAACAATCACCCCCTCATTTGTAGTTTTTGAGTTGGAAATTTTAGAGTTAGATGTGCCTGTACAGAATATGCAAAGAGAAAGTTCAGCTTGTGCTGGCCCTGTGTGGGTGTATAAAAGTATTCAGACGTGTCTGAGCCCTTAAAAGGTTCAGGTAAAAATATTTTAAAAATAGAATCGCTTGTGGTTTACACTAAATGCTGTTATTTTCCCACCAGCAAAACTACGCTCTGACACTCTATAATTAGTAACAGATAAGTGGTGTGAGTTGGCCCAAAGCTATTAAGGGGATTTCATTATTCATTTTCGGCCTCTACTATAACCCCAGATGTAGGACAACTATTCCAGGAATCTAAAAACCCTCAGTTGTCCACTTCTCATTAAATATTTCCTGAGTGCATAATATACCAAGATCATCAGGCTCTTATAAACGCACACACTGGGATTCCCTGGGGGAGGACGTCTAATCCTTTTTGCCCAAGCATCCCAGAGGACCACTCCCCCCCGGGCCAGTTATAAATAAAATTAGAAGCCCACCGTGGCATCTGTGAGTTTCTCCCACTTGGGTGTGATGAAGTACCAGATCCCAGCTCCAGCTCCAGGCAGGGTGACTCCGCGGATGAGGAGGATCACCAGCACAACATACGGGAACGTGGCCGTGAAGTACACCACCTAGAAAAGCCATGGGCAGAGGGGCTGGAAGGAGCAGCCCTGCAGAGTGCACCTGTGCAGAAGGAGCGTTGCTCGGGGAAGGAGTAGGGCTGCCACCCCGGCACAAGCGGGTGACAGAGAGCACATCAGGGTAGTTCTCCCCAAACGCAGACAGGGCTGGGGAAGCAGGGAAGGCATTGGGACCAAAGGTGAGTCAGAGAGAGCTAGAAATAAAGCCTCTTAGGAGAGACCTGAGGCTGTGGGTTGAGTCGGCCTACAGCCAGAAGGCTGGGGTAGATGTCACCCAGCCCAGCTGATGAGTACACAACTCCTTAGGGAACCACAGAGGGAAGGAGGGAGGGGGGCTCTGTGCCTCCCTCCTCCCCAACTCCTACTCCACCCCTGGTAGAGCACCAAAATTCCACCATTAAAGATGAATCCTATTAGCTTAAGCTTTCCGTCCCTGTTTATACACATAAGTGGGGCAGTCCCGTAAGGTGAAAAGAACGTGATCTTAGAATTAGACGCATTTAGGTTCAAATGAAATTGTACCTCTGGCACTGAGTAGCTGTGTGACCTTAGACAATGTATTACGCTCTCTGAATCTTAGTTTCTGAATCTGTAAATTAGGGATAATAGCGCCCTTCTTACAGACAATCGTGAGGATTCAATGAGCTAATGCATGGATAGGACTTAGCGTGGTGCCTGATTTATAACAGCGGGTTATTAAATCCCATTAAGTTCAACAAATATTTATTGAGGGCCTCCTATGAGCTGGCCACTGTGCCAGGCATCAGCTGCACGAAGGTGAAGGGACTCCTAACCTAGAAGACACAAAGACAATGTCTGAATAATGAGCTAGAGAATTACACACAGGGCACTATGGAAGTTCAGGGAAGGGCATTGTGCTCAACCTAGAAGTCTACTAAGAGGTTCATGGAGATGACACTGAGCTGGACAAGTGCAGCTTAGAGGAGGAGAGGCAAGGTGGGAAGGTGAAGGAAGCACATGGGCAAGGCAGGTGTGTGAGGCAAAGCCCTACTCACTATCAGCACAGCATAAACTTGAGGCTAAGAGTGGGGGGCGGGGGTGGAGGACTAGAGACATTGGAGAAGATCATGTCATAGGAGGTCCTGAATGCCAACCAAAGGGTACTCCTGGATGCTGGAAGAGAGGGAGGGACCAGCATCAACAAACATTTGGGAGGCTGGGCACGGTGGCTTATGCCTATAATCCCAACATTTTGGGAGGCCAAGGCGGGTGGATCACCTGAGGTCAGAAGTTTGAGACCAGCCTGGCCAACGTGGCAAAACCCCATCTCTACTAAAAATACAAAAATTAGCCAGGCGTGGTGGCGGGCACCTGTAATCCCAGCTACTCAGGAGGCTGAGGCAGGAGAATTGCTTGAACCTAGGAGGCGGAGTTTGCAGTGAGCAGAGACCACGTCCTTGCACTCCAGACTGGGTGACAAGAGCAAAACTCCATGTCAAAAAGAGAAAGAAAAGAAAAGAAAAGGAAAGGAAAAGAGAAACATTTGGGAGGTAACATTAGCAGAACTTGGGGGTTAGTTGAACGTGGTAGGTGGGGGGACCTTTCCTTCCATACCTGTCCATCAAACCTCAAGGTGAGGGCTTGGGACCAGGATTTGGCAGAAGTGGAAGGAACAGTGTGAGAGCTCAGCCTCTGCAGTCCCACGAGCCTGGGTCTAAATCCTGACTCCAGCACTTACGAACTGGATCACCTTGAGGAGCAACTTAACCTCTCTAAGTCTCTGACCCTCAGTGCCCACACCTGCAAAGTGGCAGCAACAGTAGATTCTTCACGGGGCTGTTGGAAGAGTACAGTGTTACAATACACACAAAGTGGAACTGGCCCAGGGCACTGGAAACAGAAGTACCATTTCAGTCTGGCCTAAGACTCACCAGTCCTCAACTTAATAGCATTGACAATGCTCGGCTTACAGGTAGGTAGGCTACAGTCCAAAAAGTGCATTAAAAGACACTTGAGGCCGGGCACAGTGGCTCACACCTGTAATCCCAGCACTTTGGGAGGCCGAGGCAGGCAGATCACAAGGTCAGGAGATGGAGACCATCCTGGCTAACATGATGAAACCCCATCTCTACTAAAAATACAAAAAAAAAAAATCAGCCAGACATGGTGGCAGGTGCCTATAGTCCCAGTTGCTGGGACTATAGGCTGTCAGGTGGGGCTGGGAAGAGGAGATGCTACAAGGGCAGGCCCTTCCACAGAGGCTGAGGCAGGAGAATGGCATGAACCTGGGAGGTGGAGCTTGCAGTGAGCCAAGATCGTGCCACTGCACTCCAGCCTGGGTGACAGAGCGAGACTCTGTCTCAAAAAAAAAAAAAAGACACTTGAGAGGCTGAGGTTAAGCTTCCATCCAGGCCCACTCTGGGCTCTCTGATCCATGGGGTGATGGCTGTTGGTTAAGGGCCACCTCCATTCCCACCTGCAGTCCTCCCTCTGAGGGCAACTGGAATACCTGCCCCATGAGAGGGACACAGGGCCCCCGCCACACGCTGCCTGCACAGACTTGAGTACCTGGTAGGGGCTCCAGCATGGTAGTAAGTGGGATTTCAGGAGGTGAGGACAGATTCAAGGACTCACAGGGGGAGATGAGTTGGGGAAGTTTAGAGCTGAGATGAAGAAATAACTCTTGGAGGCCAGGCGTGGTAATCCAGTAGTTTGGGAGGCCAAGGCAGGCGGCTCACTTGAGGTCAGGAGATAGAGACCAGCCTGGCCAACAGAGTGAAACCCCATCTCTATAAAAATGCAAAAATACAAACATGAGCTGGGCCTGGTGGTACTCGCCTGTAGTCCCAGCTACTCAGGAGGCTGAAGCAGGCAAATCACTTGAACTCGGGAGGCAGAGACTGCAGTGAGCCAGTATTACACCACTATACTCCAGCCTGAGTGACAGAGTGAGACTCTGTCTCAAAAAAAAAAAAAAAAAAAGATATAATTCTATAACTCTTGGGGTCACTCCACTTGTTCAAATGAACATACATACTTATATATATATTTAGAGCAACTCATATGTGCCAGGGACAGTTAAATGTTCAGGACCTATCAGTAAACAAAGCAAAGATTTCTGCCCTGAATAGCTTCCGTTCTAGCTGGGGAGATCATCAATCAACAAGAATCGTGGTAAGTATTATTTGTGGTATATTAGAAGGTGATATGTGGATTGAAAAAATGAAAAATTAGAGCTGGGTAAGTGGGGTGGGGTGTGGGGAGGATGGTTGGGAAGGCTTCAGGGAGAAGTTGGTCAAGGAAGAAAGTCAGGGTGAGCCAACTGGATGTCGGGGAGAACATTTTAGATGAAGGGAACAGTTGGAATCACGGCCCTAAGAAGGGAGTGTGCCTGACTCCTAGGAACAGCAGAGGCCAGTGTGGCAAGAGATGGGGCACAGGTGGGAGAGATGGGCAAAGTGGGAGTAGGGAGGGGCAGACTAGGTGAGGCCAGGCAGAGCTCTTACTCTGTGGGCAACGGGGCTATGGCAGGGACTCAGGCACAGGGGTAACAGGATCTAACCTTTCCACAGAATCTCCCAGTTGCTATGTAGCAAGAATACGGCAGGGATAACAGCAAGGAAGCCGCAGCAGCCAGCAGGCAAGGGACAAAGAATGGGGATAGCTCCAGCCAGGGTGTTGTCAATGGGGCTGGTGAGAAACAGTTGCCAGATACATTTTTGAGAGGAGCCACCAGACTTAATGGGGAGTGTGAGAAAAACAGAAGAGTCAGAGTGACCCCCAAGTGTTTTGGCCTCAGCAACTGAAAGGGTGGCGTTGCCATGAACTGAAATGGGGAAGTTGCTTCTGTCTCTAAACCCAATTACTCAAGGCCAAACTCCTTCTTCCTGGCTGCAGGTTCAGAGCTGCCAGGGATGGGCTGCCCTCCTTTTCTCTCTACTGCGACACCGGGGATACCTTTTCCCTGCCCCACAGAACAGCAGTCTCTCCTCCCTCCTTGTCTCAAAGAACTTGTAGTACTAGGGATGGAAGGGAGGGGCAGCAGCCAGCTCCTCTCTCTTTCTACCAAACCTGCTTCTCTCCTTCCCTCCCCTTGAAGTCTAAGGAGAAGTGAAGCCCTTCCACACGTGGATGTTAGGAAATCCAAGGGCATCTGACATCTCAGGGCTGGCCTCACAGCTGTCAGGTGGGGCTGGGAAGAGGAGATGCTACAAGGGCAGGCCCTGACCAGCCTGACTTTCCTGCCCCCAAAACAGCACGGGGATGGGATGCGAGACAAATAAGGAGTATCCTTGCCATCCCCTGACCACCTGGGGCTGGTGGGAAGTGAGGATGGAAGGAAGAGGTGAGGGAGAGGACATGACCTAGATGGCGGTGGCTTAAGGAGGAAATCTCCAAGGCTGGCATGAGTTTAAGATACAACTGTTCCCATTTCACTGTTGGAGGCTGTTTAGACACCATCATTCCTGAGTTCCCTCTGTGGCCAGGTATATTTCTCCCATTTTGCAGAGAAGTTAACTGAGGTTCAGGTTAAGCCTCTCACAAGGGATTAAATATCTCG
Source organism: Macaca thibetana thibetana (assembly GCF_024542745.1). Taxonomy (NCBI): domain Eukaryota; kingdom Metazoa; phylum Chordata; class Mammalia; order Primates; family Cercopithecidae; genus Macaca; species Macaca thibetana. The sequence continues at coordinate 44,861,001 of NC_065591.1, forward strand.
TTCAAAGTCTTCAGACAGGATTTAAGCCCAAAGCTTCCCCACTCCAAAGCCACTCTTTCCATGAACGCCATTCTGTGGGCCACACGATCAGAAATGTGTATGGCAGGGCCAGGACTAGGGGGAGGCAAGTGAGACAGGAGGCATCTAGGGTGCAAAATTTACGGAGGAATTCACTGTCAGGTGCTGGCCCTGTGCTTCGGGAACCTGAGAGTGAGTGCCTCTCAATTTTGCACTCTAGGCACTTGCTTGCCTCGCCCAGGTGATGCATTCATTTTTAGATGGTGATCATGGTGAACTGAGAGGGCCAACAGTTTGGTTTACAAATCCTGGGAATGCCTCAAATGTGAGTCAGGTGGGCATGGAGGCTTTCTGCACAGCTAGTTCCTCTGTGTCAGAGGAGATTTAGAAGGCACCTGTTTCCACATTGTATTGTCAGAGGAATTAAACTTGAACAGTAATGAATTACACTTGGCAGGAGTGACACTGACTCGCCCATCTGAGCCTGTTGGCCTGACACCTCCAGGCATCCTTCTTACCATGAGACCCCTGAACAGGTGGTAAAAGCCCACCAGCCTGTACAAGCTAATTAGGTTAGCTTTGCTTCGCTGCCACAACTCTCAGGCAGAGGCGCCCCTGAGGGCAGGTGGGCTGCATTTGACCTTCAGGCTGCATGCTGGTCGCCCGTGCCTCTGAAATTCTAGCTGCTGGAAAAGTCTCCAACAGTGAAATAGGAAGACCTGTCTCAGAGGAAGCAAACTGCTAGTCCTGTCTCCTAAGGCCCTAAACAAGAGGAACTGAGCTTATCTGGCTGCAGGAGGATGACATCTCTTTTGCATAAAAATGACAGTGTTCCTGGGATTTCAATCACAAAGGAGTTCATCATAAAGCTGCTGCATCCACCTTGGCTCCCAAATAATGCTCTATGATTAATGTCTGCACAGGCCAGGGCAGGATAGTAAATTGTGATTCATTATTTCTGGTGGTGTTCTTCATTTAAAATAGAAATTGATCATTGATCTCTGGTTGGAAACTTTTCTCAATGAAACAGAGAGATAAGTTGGCAGATCTGAAAGAAAAACGTACCTGCTCAAAACTTCCTATTCCAGAAAGCCTATGAAATCTATCACCAAGAATTAAATTCTAAATCAGTGGAAAGAACTGGCTGCCATGCCATTCCAAAAGAACACAGACTAATAAGATAAAAAGAATCCTAGAGAATATTCTAACTGTTGATTTTGCTAGAAATGAAGCTGTAATATATCCTGTGACTTGCCCAAAGCCACACAGCAACACAGCAGAGACTGGGTAGAAATGCAGATTCTGATTCACTGTGGGGAGATTTTTTCCCCACTATATGAAAATGATGGCTCCAGAATTCCTCATTTACTATCTATTCTTAATAACCCCTTCTTGGGAGAGAATGTCTTGTATTAGAAAAAGTCTAGGCTGGCTGGGCGCGATGGCTCACGCCTGTAATCCCAGCACCTTGGGAGGCTAAGGCAGGGGGATCACCTGAGATCAGGAGGTCAAGACCAGCCTGGCCAACATGGTGCAATCCTGTCTCTACTAAAAATACAAAAAAATTAGCCGGGCATGGTGGTGGGCACCTGTAGTCCCAGCTACTCGGAGTCTGAGGCAGGACAATCACTTGAACCCAGGAGGCGGAGGTTGCAGTGAGCCAAGATGGCGCCACTGCACTCCAGCCTGGTGACAAAGTGAGACTCCATCTCAATAAAAAAAAAATAAAAAATGTCTCGGCTTCAAAGCCAGATAGACCTGGATTCAAATCCCACTACTGCCACTTAAAAACTCTATGACTTCAGGCAATTTACTCTACCTTGACAAGCCTCAGTCTCTCTCTACAAAGTGGGAATCAATGTGCTTCTAATGCATGTGAAGCAGCCAGCACAATGCCTGGCATACAGTGTTCAACAAAGCTCTCTTTCTCTTCCCATCTCCCCAACAAAGCCTCTGCTCTGGAGATGTCAAAGTGGCACAATACGCAGTCGATACAGCAGCCATTCAGAATAATAAACATGAAAAGAGATAATGTTAATTAATAACTGACCATACACCAGGTAGTAACATGCATATCTCACTTAATCCTTATAGCAATCCTAAGTATTATGCACCATTATCCCCAATTTACAGAGAAGGAAATAGGTTTCGAAGGTTAAATAGCTTGTCCGGAGTCACACAACTAGAAAGTGATAGAGCCAGGATTTGAACTAAGATTGGTCTGACTCTGGAGCCACAGGCCATTCTTCCTCACATCATTAAAAGATGCTGTTCTCACCCTCCTCACCTATCACCTCTCCTCCTGCAGTCTCACCTTCCAGCCTATACTACAGACACCTATCTGGCCACTTACAGAAGTGACAGTCTTGCCCATGGGATTTTGATTGAGCAGATACTTGGCTAGTCTCACTGAGCAATCGCTTGGCTGGGCCCTTTGTCGTTTATGGAAACCCCACCCAAGCTCAGCTCCAAGCTACAGAAAGTGAGGGGTCCGGGAAACTTCAGGCCAGGCTGGGTATTGTCATAAGGGTCAAGTTAACATTTCCCATCTCCCTGTAACCTTAGAAAAACAATCAATCCAGTCTCGTGGTACTCACTCAAAGCCAGCAGGTTCCTCAGGGGTCACTGAATCCCAGTTCTCATTTTACAGAAGGGGAAACTGAGGTCACAGAGTAAAAGTGCCCCCAAACCTCCAAGTCACCCAGCAAGTGTCCGACAGAATAATCTTAGAACTAGAGGGCCTTAGACATCACCCAGTCCAATTGCCCTCACCTTAGAAATGAGGAAACAGAACTTCTAAAACAGCTAGGAAAATGTGCTTTTCATTTATTGGCCAAAAAAAAAAAAAAAGAAAAAGAAATAAAAGCTAAGAGCAAAATCAGAAGCTCAGCCACGTTTCACCGCCCAAGTAGAGATACCCCTACACAGCAAACACCATGAGCAGTCCTCAAGGACAAGGGCCCAGGTCTCCTCACTCCCGGGCTGGTTCTCTCTAGCTGGCCTGATTCTCCCCACACTCTGTGATTTTAGGCGTACCACCTGCCTCAGGTAACCCTGACAAACCTGCCAGAATCTACCACTCAAGTCACTGTGGAATTAGATGACATGAAAAGCAAGCACTAATAAGAACCATAATCAAAAAATGTCCATGTCCCTAGGGAGAAGACAGTTTGGTCTATGTGGCTAATAGGTGCCAGGATTGGGTGTCTAGTGGGGGGTGCGAAGCATGCCTGGGGGTGAAAGATGGCACTGATTACCCTCCCGATGAGACCCGATCCTTCAGAAGTTGGTTGATTGTAACACAATCGCAGAAATTCTTGGCCTGGATAACAGACCAAATCTCAACGCCATAACCTATGGTCTCAGAATCCCCCATTACATCCTCATTCTTTGGGGCTTAAAGACATTTTTGTTTCATCCTAAAACATGCAAATACCTCCTGGGGTAATTAAATATTATTGCATGGTATTGGAATAACTGGTTAATTCTTCAGTAGGTTTTTCTTTTCTTTTCTTTCTTTCTTTTGTGTGTGTGTGTGTGTGTTTGTGTGTGTGTGTGTGTGTGTGTGTCCGGCGGGACAGGATCTCACCCTGTCGCCCAGACTGAAGTGCAGTGACGCCATCTTGGCTCACCGCAATCTCTGCCTCCTGGGTTCAAGTGATTCTCCTGCCTCAGCCTCCCGAGTAGCTAGGATTACAGGTGCCCCCCATCATGCTCAGCTAATTTTTGTATTTTTCATAGAGACAGGGTTTCACCATGTTAGCCAGGGTGGTCTCAAACTCCAGACCTCATATGATCTACCTGCCTCAGCCTCCCAAAGTGCTGGGATTACAGCCACTGCGCCCAGCCTTCAGTAGGTTTTTCTAAGGCTGCAAGGAGATGAAGAAATGTTACTGTGAATGCTACAACAATGCCCAGTGTGGCCTGAGGTTCCATGGGCTCCTCTCTTTCTGTGGCTTGGAACTGAGCTTGGGTGGGAGTTTCGTCATCTCCAAAGGGCCCAGCCAAGCGATCACTAAGTGACCCTTACCAAGTAATTGCTCAGCCAAAATTCCACGGGCAGGACCATCTTTCTTTAGTGCTAGGGGCACGTGGGGTAGAAGAGTGTCAAGCTTAGGGTTGAAAGAAAGGCAAGGAAGGCCACGAACATGGTGGCCAGGAGTGAGGAAAGGGAATCTACTACACAGTCTTGATCTTCAGCCAGCTTCTTGGCAGAAGCAATAACTAACTTGGCAGCCAGACTAAGAGGCAAAAGGCCGGCAGCACAAATTCTAGAGTTTAGGGGAAGTGACTGAATGATATCAGGGAGGTTCCTTCTGCTGAATGAGTGGCCGCCCCTGAGAGGAAAGGAAGGAAATCCTAATCAGAGTACCCCCACCATCCCTTGGGAGCTCTGTATATATGTGTCTCATTTAACCCTTAAAACAGCCCTGCAAGAAAGGTATTATTATCCCCATTTTGCAGATGAAAGTGAAGTCACTTGCCTACAGCCCCTCAGCTGCTCCAGGGCAGAGTCAGAATCAGCATCCACAGCTCCTGACTCTCTTCCCAGTGCTCTGCCTGCTCCCCAAAACAACCACCCCTGGGCGTCCCACAGCTTTCTCTTACTTAGATAAATCCAAGTGCTTACTTTTCCTGAAGTCTTGATTCCTTTAGCCAAGGATGCATACACAATGACCCAAGCCAGGAAGAGGCAGAAAGCTAGTGGCCACCGGATCTCGCCAGGATATTCAATCCCTGCAGAAATCTTCAGCACAAAGTACCTAAGAATTGGAGGGAGGGATGGGGGAAGTGATAGAAAGGAGGAGAGAGGGAGGTGACAGGCAGCAGGCTTTAAGCCTCCAGTAGAGCCAGGAGCCTTGCACAAAACCCCAGCATCCTCCACCCGCCCCACCATCGCAGACTTAATCACATCAGGCTGTGGGGAACTTGCTGGTCTGGGCTCTTGCCCACAGCCATCTGCAGAGACTCCAGCTGGATTTACCCTGCTCTTGATTATGTGCTAGGAGGCCACTCATGGCCCTGGGCAGGCTTCAGGACAAGGCTGTCAGTTCCATTCTCACTAGCACATCCCCAGGAGGAGTGCAACAGAAACTCTGAACCGTCAAGGGTGATTTTTGTGTGTTTCCTCTATTGCTCTACTCTTTTATGCGAACTTATTCTGATAGTATTTGTGTGGTTTTAAATTTTAAAAATTAGTACATAGTGGAAACTGCACATGCTAAATGACTAAAAATGTGGCCCTGGATTGTAGTTCAAGTTGTGTTGGGCATTTCCTGAGGCTAAGGTTGGCTTAATTATAAAAGCAGGGCTGCCTAGACCTTGCTCAAGCAAAACATTCTAAGACAGATGAGCAGCTGCCGACAGAAGAGGCCACTGGTCAGCTGTAGCTGCTGCTGGCAACTTGTATAGAAAATGAAGACATCGTGGCCTGCCTGGCCAAATGGCTAGCAGGGCAGCCTCACCCCTGAGGACAGGAGGCAGCTTCAGGGACAGTGCCTGATAACAGATTCAGACAATTCCTTCTACTCCACAACCATCTAGACATACATCCTCTGTGAAACTGCTGTGTTTGTAGATTGACATTTTTCTGTGACCTAAAGAACAGGCAAGCCAGCATCCAGGCTCGCAGGACTGTGGGAATGATGGCCCAGAACGTTCTGACCTGCCGAGGGAAATATAGGCAGCAGCCTGACTCCTGGTCCAGCCGGCTAGCTTGAGAGGCTCTTTGGCAACACACAGCCATGTTTTTCATAACAGGGATGGCCAACTCTGTGCAGACAGAGCCTCTTTCAGGCCCAAACCCTGGCAGAACCTGGGCTCAGAGTTGACTAGGGCAGACCAAGGCTGGAACTAAACTTGGTTCCAAGGCAAAACCCTGAGGACCATATTTGCCAAGTGAGGAAAGGGACCTTCCCCATGTCCCATCCCCAAAATAGGTAAACCACATAGTCAACAATTCCACGACTTAGCCGTCTCAACTGCTCCACACTTCAATTGTAGGACCTCAAACAAGTCCCAAGAAACTCCTGATGACATTTCTTCTTAGAAATAAAGACTGGCCCCAAAGGATTAGTAAAGGCCACCAAAAGCAGGCTTGCAAATCACTTTCTAGTACACCTGACTGCATGGATTAGGTGTACTGGCAAATGATTTGCAAACCTGCTTTTGGCAGTCTTTCAGATTTCATCATATACCAGGTCAGACGCAGTTGCTCAGTGCTCAGGGATAATTAAAGGCCCACCCCAATACCATGATAATTATGGTCAAAGGGGACTATTTAATCGATTAGGTAACTTTCCCTTTTGTTCTACAAGGAACAACCATGTACACTCTGAGTCTACAGGGGGAAAAAAACAGGAATAGGAATTAATGACAACTGAGAGAAGAGTCGAGGTATTAGCAACCACTTACCATCTAAGTGAAAGCCACAAACTGGAAGCTCATTGATTAATGCATTTTATTTGATCCCCATGTTCTATTTGAATTATTTTGCTGCCATTTAAAATAGGAGAGATACATAAAAATCCAGATTTTATTTCCATCTTTGATTGTAAAATAGAAGCTCTGGCAGCACTGCCCCACAATTTCACAAGGCAGTGATCACAGGAGCTGAGCACCAGTGGCCTCCCTTACCTGTGACAGGCAGCCTCTTTGGTTTGCCACAGTCCCCACCCCTCCCTATCATCTCACTTATTTTCACTTTACTCATTTATAATTCTGCCATGCCTGAGTGCATTTGAATTTACAACCTCTGAGTTAAAGTTTAGCTAGAGAACACTTTTTACATACCCTATGATGAACTCTGTCTACATTTATCTCCCCTAAGATATAATTTCATGGCTGGGCGCAGTGGCTCACGCCTGTAATCCCAGCACTTTGGGAGGCCAAGGTGGGCAGATCACAAGGTCAGGAGATCGAGGCCATCCTGGCTAACACAGTGAAACCCCGTTTCTACTAAAAATACAAAAAATTAGCCAGGCATGGTGGCACGAGCCTGTAGTCCCAGCTACTCAGGAGGCTGAGGCATGAGAATCACCTGAACCAGAGGCGGAGGTTGCAGTGAGCCGAGATCGCGCCACTGCACTCCAGCCTGGGCGACAGAGCGAGACTCCATATCAAAAAAAAAAAAAAAAAAAGAAAATAAAAAAATAATTCTATGAACTTCACTAAATCTTCCAGTGGTAGCTAAGGATCTTCAAGTATCCCTGAACCTCAATCTCCAATGTCTAGCAAAACCGATATTGAAAAATACAAAACTAAGGCAAAGCTCTGAAAAAAGGAAAAAAATGAATTTCTTCTTATTTAAACTAAAACTTTGAACATGACTTGTTTTCTTTTTGCCTCTCTTCCCTGAAGCCAAGTGCAGATGGAAGAAAAACTAATCTGGTTAACTGACAGTCCACTTAGATTACACTGGATCAAGGTTTTGCAATGGGCTTTTCATCAACATCATGAATTATAGCCACACTGATTCTGCTCCTACTGCCATCGTTCATCCAGCTCTGCTTTCCAGGCTCACTAGACACAACAATCTGCTCTAGGAAGCCAAACCAGGGAAAAAACCTTCCTCTCTGGTCTCATCCCTTGGGCCACCCACACCTCTGGTCTGCAAATTGAATATTTATTAATTCATTGGGTTTCTCTTAGAAGGTAAAAAAAAGAAAAAGAGAGTCATCTTACTTAAAATACTCTTCACTTCCACTGACAAATGTCTTATTGGCCTGGCTGGTGAAATTAACCATTGTCAAGTTGGGATAGGCAGTCATGCAGAAAGTCGAGTTCTTGATCTGTATTTTGGGATGGTCACTGATAACACAGGAATCTGTTTAGGAGAGGACAGAATAGAAACACAGTGAAATCTGTACAGAAAACAGAGATGCATCTCTCGGCAGCAGTTTAAAAACAAATGCCAAAAACATTTGCCAAATATTAGAGAGTAACTTCAGGAAAGTATTAACTGGGCAAAGCCAGATATATTAATAAAAGAACCAAAGAATTATGTTTTCTCCATCAGAGCCCCCAGTCCCCACAACTGCACCTCGTATTGATGACAAAGGCATTTGTATACAGAGCACTCTCTATGTGGTGGGCAAGCATTTTGTGTGCATTATCTCATTTAATCCTCACAAGAGCCTATGCAGGAGGTACTGTAATCTTCCATTTTCAAAACAAGGAAACAGGCTTAAAGAGGTAGGTAACTCTACTGAAGCCACACAGCTTATGAGGAAGAGAATCGGGATTTGAACCCAGATCCTTATGACTCTGCAGAAAACAAATAAATTGCTGAAATGAATTTAATTGGAAAATAAACAGACCTCCTGAAGGGTACTGCTACAGAAGGCTTTCGAAGAAGTTCACCTTGGACCCACTGCCTGGCACCACATTCAGTAAGCACTCTAGGATACACATGCTGTGTACTTTCTACTCTCACATGGGTAGGCAGAGGCAGCAACCACACCATCTACCGGGGAGCCTGTGACAGGACCTAACAGTGTGGTGCTCAACTAGGGATGAGTTTTCTCCCCAGGAAACATTTGGCAAGTCTGGAGACATTTTTAGTTATTCACACCTTGGGGACCTGGTGCTTACTGATATCTAATAAGTAGAGGCCAGGGATGCTAATACTAAATATCCTACAGTGCACAGGACAGCCCCCCACAACAAAAAATTATTCAGTCCTTTAGTCAGGCGTGATGGCACACATCCATAGTCCTAAATACTTGGGAAGCTGAGGCAGGAGGATTGCTTGAGCCCAGAAATGCAACACTGCAGTGAGAAATGATCACACCACTGCATTCCCAGCCTGGGTGATGAAGCAAGACCCTGTCTCTTAAAAAAAAAAAAAAAAAAAAAAAAAGAATTATTTAGTCCAAAACATCAGTAGTACCAAGGCTGAGAAGGCCTGATCTAGGCAGGGATGGAGAAAGGAAATTAACCATGTAAGTCTTGGTATGTCAGGCTCTGTGTTGAGCACTTTAATGATTATCTCATGAAATCCTCATAAAATCCAGGAGGTATATATTATTATTGTCATTGTAAACAGGAAGAATCTGAAGTCTTTCTGACCATTTTACAATGCCTCTCTAACAGATTTTAAAATACAAATCAACTGACAAATACCTTAAATAAAGAATCCACCAGGACTAATCCCAAAGGACATTATTTTGCGAAGGAGCACATAGTAACAATAACAACAACAACTTACACTCATATGGCAGTTACCACGTTTACAGCACTGTTTTAAGTACTTTACATGCATTGACTAATTTAAGCCTCATACCACCCCCTGTGAGAAGGTACTGTTATTATCTCTATGTTACAGATAAGGAAAACTGGGGCACAGAGGGATGCAGTGGCTGGCCAAGGTCATACATCAAGCCAGGATGTAAACAAGCTTTCTCTTTGGAGTCAATGACTTAGGCACTCCAATGTGAATAGGGAGCAGGGATTATAAATTCAAACACCTACAGAAGCCAGGATGATGACTCAAATAAGGAAGGCATAAAATTGGAAAATAATAGAGAGAGGTGGGGACTGTGGCCAAGCAGAGAGCACTCCAGCCAATCAGTGCCAAGCTTTTCCAGATGTTGCGGCAAAAGATGCAAAAAATCTATAAACTTACATGAAATCTCCCCATTTAAAAATACTGAATGTGTTAAAATTGTCTTTAAATACCATGAGCAACAATAACAAAAAGTGGCCAGGCAGGGTGGCTCACACCTATAATCCCAGCACTTTGGGAAGCCAAGGCAGGAGGATGGCTTGAGCCCAAGACTTCAAGACCAGCCTAGGCAACATAACGAGACCTCTATCTGTACAAAACATTTTAAAAATTAGCCAGGTGCAGTACTGCACATCTATAGTCCTAACCACCCAGGAGGCTGAGGGAGAAGGATTGCTTAAGCCCAGGAGTTCAAGGTTGCCGTGAGCTGTGATCGCACCACTGCACTCCAGCCTGGGCAACAGAATGAGACCTTTTCTCTAAAATAAATAAATAATTTTAAGAAGCAGGCTTGATTCCCAATTTATGCTGTCTATGGAAGAGCAAAGTGGGCAAGAATGTGAGTTCAGGCGTTCCACTACTACTGAGAGCTTGAATGAGTTCCATTTATCCAAGCCTCCATTTTCTGGACATTGTTGTTCAGGGTTGCAGTAAGGACTAAATGAAGAGAGATCACAAATGAAAAATCTTCCCACGAAGCCTGGCACACAGCTGGCACTCAATAAATTTTAGCCATAACTCAATCGTCATTGTCATAGCTTTTTCTGGAGAGAGTATCTCTAGTCTTCAACATCATCTCCCACAAGGCCACTTGCCTGCCATAAATTGCCTACCGCTTCCCATACACACTGCAGAGTTTCTTAGAATGTTGGGTAAAAATTGGAAACAATAATAAGAATCCCTTGCCTTTCAGTAGTTCTTTAGACCAAGGTTTCTCAATAGCTGGGCTAATGGCATTTGGGGTCAGATAAAGTAACCGCAATAGGTCCACTGCCCAATGGGCACAGTGAGTCAATACACCACCAAGACACTGCATTGCAGCAGAGAAAGAGGTTTAATTAAGAAAAGAGGACCTTTTCTAAGTCACCCCAGAATTCCAAAGGACCAATACTCTGCAAGGGATAGCCTGGTCCCAGGAACAGAACACACTCATGTGCTGGTAACACAGAGAATGACAGATGGAGAGGCTGCACAAAGAAAGACTGGGGATTGACACCTTGTTTTTTTTTTTCACCAAAATAAATTAAAAAATAAAGCACTGGCTAAAAATGAGATAGGATCTCTCAGCCTGATCATACACTCGCAGGAAACAAATAGAGTTTCCTGGGTTGCAGCAGAGAAAGAGGTTTAATCATAAGAGCCACTGAACAAGGAGATAAGAGGAAACCTCAAATCCATCTCCCCAAAGAGTTTGGGGCTAGGGTTTTGGAGTAGGTTGAAGGGTGCAGGGTGAAGTCATGGAACAGAGAGATGAAGAAATGTATTCTCACACTGATTCAGTTCCTCTGTGGGAACCTTTTTTCATTTGTTTTTTGGTTTTTGAGACAGTTGTTACCCAAGCTGGAGTGCAGTGGCATGATGTCTGCTCACTGCAACGTCTACCTCCAAGGTTCAAGCGATTCTCATGTCTCAGCCTTCAAAGTAGCTGGGATTACAGGTGTGCGCCAACACTCCCAGATAATTCTTGTGTTTTTAGTAGAGACAGGGTTTTGCCATGTTGCCCAGACTGGTCTCAAACTCCTGGCCTCAAGTTATACATCCACCTTGGCTTCCCAAAGTGTTGGGATTACAGGCATGAACCACTGCTTAAAGCTGGTAGGAGTCTTTAAACTGGTTGGCATCAGCTGTTTTGCTGGAATTCAGGATCTGCTTAAGCAATTCTTAAACAAAAGCCTTATGATTCTAACATCAGAAATCTTATCTATAGGAACAACGGGGATGCAAATGTATGTAGTGTTACTCAACTTTTGGTTTCAAGGAAGTGAGTCAAAGCACAGCCTGATTAATGCTAATTATCACAATACTTCTGTCTAGAATTCTTGTTTAACCCTGCAAGGACAACTTTAATAATTATTGGCTCTGGGACCGTCCTGTGCATTGCAGGATATTTAGCAGAATCCCTGGCCTCCACCTACTAAATGCCAGGAGCCCATCCAGCTGCAACAACCAAGAATGTCTCTGAACATTGCCAGATGTCCCCTGCAAAATCTCCCCTTGTTGAGAATCTCCACTTCAGGGCCTAAAAATATCTTCCTGTTCAAAGTATCTTCTTTAGTCTAATCGAATAACAGCTCCAGGAAGATTCCCACCTAATCGTTTACCAGGAAAGCTTTTGTTTCCCCCAGCGATGACATGAATGAAGACAATTAAAGAACCCTCCATATCTCTGTTCTGTAAATAAGCACGTAAGTTATTTCTCGCCCTCCTGCCAAACGTTATATCCACCCAAGACTGGAGCGATCACTAACACGAGGGCAAACACCAAATCTCTTGCTTCCCAAGTTGCAATTGTTGAAGCACGCAGGCAGCCTCCCTAGAGAGCGTCTCTGGATGTCTGCAGATCACTGCCGCCGCAGCAGCACAAGGTCACCGTTCCTGCAGCAATGCAGCAGGGTTCCCAGGATCCCTACTCGCTCGCTCCGCAGCCTCAAGCCTCCTGCAATATCCCCTCCCACCACTGGGCGGCAGGAGCATACTTCCCAGCGCCCGGCGCCTTCGGGTCCACCGGCGAAGGAATGATGGGCCATCTCATCAGAGAGCTCTGCGGCCCAGCAACCCCGAACAAAGAACAGAGAATGATCGTCCTAAATTGGAAGCTGTGGAATGGGATTCTCTTTACTCGGGCAATTATTAATAAATGAAAGCACATGAAAGACCAGGGAGAAAAGGAATCATTTAATTAAAGTTCTAATGAAAATGAAGCCATTCCGGAAATAGAAATGGTATTTATGTTGTTCCTATTTTACGTGACCCAGCTAGCTCCTATTTTCACATAAAGCCGCTGGTCTCACTTGACAGGGCGCAGATTAGTCATTCTCCATTACAGATACTTGAAGAGTTGAGTCACCCTAAACACGGCAGCCTCTCTTACAACCTGCATCAGAGAAAGACGTGACAAGCGCTGCCTCTCCCCACGCACAGATCCAGGGCTTTCCTCTGGGGCGGGAGTGGGTATGATTGCCTGGTATCTCCATGGAATGTGTCCCTTGCAGCACTGAGAGCGTCATGGGGCAGCTCCGCGCTGCACATGAAGGTCACAATAGCTAGCCATTCAGTCCCTTTCTCCTGGGGTGAGTCCTTTTGCCCAGCAGTCACAGGGTGTGGGTAGTTGTGGGGTTGCGAGAGAGCAGGTGAAACTGGAAGGCAACTGATGGGAAATGCTGGGGGAAAGAGTTTGTCCATCTCTTAAGGAAGCCTTGCTCAATATGACCATTTGCGAAACAGCCTGGGAATATCCGTTGTCTAGACTCCTGATTTGTACAGCAGAGCGTGGGGCTCTGCAAATCAGGCCACTATCACCTTTTCTAAGTCACCCCCGAATTCCAAAGGACCGATACCCCTGCAAGGAAGGGATAGCCTGGCCCGAGGAACAGAACACACTCATGTGCTGATAACACAGAGAACGACAGATGGAGGGGTTGCACAAAGAAAGAGTGCGGACTGACACCTTGTTTTTATTTCCACCAAAAAAAAAAAAAAAATTAAAACACTGAGTAAGAATGAGATAGAATCTGCTCAGCCTGGTCATATACTCGCAGGAAACAATCAGAGTGAAAAATGTGCATTGTCTCCTTGCGCTCAGAGCTAGGATAGTTTTAATGGTTTTGTACCAGTTGAGTAGGAGCTGAGCTGTGTCATGTCTTTGCTCTGCCTTTCATGTCTCCCAGGTGATGGTGAGCCAAACTGGAAGCCAGGGGCAGGGGCTTCTGTGCCTCTTGGGCCTCCATCCATGTGCCTGATCCAGTCAACATGCTCAGCCTGCTTTAAACACACACACACACACACACACACACACAGAGAGAGCGAGAGAGACTATAAAATAAACACATGTTCATGGCAGAAAATGCAGAAAAGAATGGCATCTCTCTGGGTCTGTGAGAGGGAAGAATTCATCTTTTTGCCCTTAATCTACTTGAAGGGTTAAATAATGTGCTTTCCATCATGAAAAAAGCTGGTTTTGGAGGGCAACACTAAGAGCCAATCATACAGAGATCACAGAAAGCTGGTCTTGGCACAGACCTAGCTGAGGAGAATTAACAGATCTACTGGGGAAAGAAGAAACTACTTGTTTCTAGGTCCCCTTTTAAATGACCAGAGCTTCCAAAGTGACTACTACTAGCACCTTTTATCTGTAGAGTTGTATACTTCTGCAAGTGTATCACACCCCTCATTTCTTTTCTCCTTACAGCAATCCCCATAAGGTAGGTAGTGGAAGAACATTTTTATTTCTATTTTTCAGAGAAGGAAAACAGATCCAGAGAGAAGTTACCTGACCCAGACATACATAGTCAGTGACAGAGATATAGACCAGAAAGACTTCCTGACATAGCTGCCCTACTTCTCCTCATATTCACTCTCTTGCCCTTGACCCAAGAAGCTGACGCTTTTCCCCAAGGCCTCAAGTCCCAATCTATTTCACATCTGAAACATCTTCCAGGAACACTCCCTGACTCCCCAGTAGCTGGCCCTCTTCTAGACACTACATTTTTATCAGAGTGGTCTAAGGGTTCACTCTCATGTTCACCCCATGCACTGAGCAGTATCTTGTGAAGTCTGGCCGCAGGATCGCTCACCTGGACTCTAGGAATTAGACCATCACTTTTCAAATTGTACCATGCAGATAAGTCACTTGGGAACCTAGTTAAAATGCAAGTCTTATTCAGAAAGGCTAGAGGGGGGCTTCTAACCACCATCCAGGTAATGCTGCTAGTCTAAGAAACACTATAAAACAAAATAAGATTCTACAAGGACTTGTTTAAATGCAAATTTTCTGAACCCAACCAAATCTATAAATCAGACTATCTTGTGGGCCTGTGAACCTGCATTTTTAACAAAGATTCCAGCTATTCGTGAGCAAACAAAAATTTGATTATGCCCTTCTCTGGGCCAGGAACTCCTTAAATGTTAGAATTAAGTATATTTGATAGCTCAATGTAATCTCTGTGTTCCCAGAACATAGTATAGGTCCTAGCATGCATAATATATGTTCAGTTATTTTGTTGAATAAATGGATAGTTCAGAATACACACACCTAAAGCAGATATTTCCAAACTTACCTAATAAAAGTTTGGTTTTATCTTTGCATTCTGGCGTATTCCAAGGGTTGTTGCAGGAGCCCCAGGGTAGTACAGACACAAAGGAGGCAAACAGGTAGAAAAGTGTATAGCAAATAATCACATTGTAGTATATGGCTATTAGGACAGAGATGATCAGCATCGCGATGCCACAGCCTGCAGAAGCAAAAATTCCAGGGGTTCATTCCTTCTTAAATGCTATGGAATTCTTAGAGTTAGGCATAGGGTAGGGACCTAGGTCTGGGCTCTCTTGTACAGAATGGATGCACTAATAGCAGAGTGGACTGTATGTCTACCAGGGATATGAAGGCATTCTGCTGGGAACTCAACAATGCCAGAGGTGATCTTGGGCCGTTATTCAGAAGGACGAAATAAAGGATGGAAAGAGTTAGTTCTATTAACCACAAAGGCAGGTCTCCCTCCCTGGGGCTGCATGGTGCCAGAGGGGACAGAGTCAGAAAGGGCCTGAGGAGGCTGGGAGGCAGGCTGGACTCACCTTGTAGAGCTGGGATGGCCTTCCACACAGACACTGGCCCCTGGCTGGCAAACTGGCCCAGCGACACCTCCAAGAAGAAGATGGGTAATCCAGCCAGAGCCAGCATCATCAGGTAAGGGATGAGGAAAGCACCTTGGAAAGAGAGTGGGGAGTGAGAGCCCTGGGAGGCAAAAGCAGGCTGCTGCCCTCCTTCACCTTCCAGGTTGGGGGCTGGGCTCCCTCTCAAAGAACTAAAGGACAATTTAGCTCCATTCCTGAAGAAGCCCTTTGATGTCCTGTCTCAGCAACAGTCACCCACAGATATTTAAGAGCCCTCCTCCAAAAAGTATAAGGGTACCCGTGCAAATACACTCCTTATTTCAATTCTCCACTGGCAGATGGCTAGGGATATGTGCTGATGGGGTTTTATTCTTTTCTTTTTTTATTATAGCACTTCAATTTCCCAAAATTAAGCCCCTGCAGAGCTTAACCAGTCCATGCCTTTGACTCACTACTGGATTCAGATTGATGAAATCTTATCGGAGCCTCAGCCCTCCCAGGACCTAAAAGCTTCTAAGCTAAACTCCAGGAGCCCTCCTCTACAGTAAGTTACCTGAACAGCTTCTACCAACCAGGGCTGGGCAGGCTCTGCCAGAAAGCCATTGGGGGATACCCATCCTTCTTCCTAAACCCATCCCCATCCGCATCACACACTTCTCAACGCCCTTCTCCATGTGAGAAGTTCCTTCCATCCTTCAAGGTCAACTCAAATGCTTCCTCTTCCAAGAAGTCTCCCATCTGTGTCCTCCCACAGTACCTTGCTCCAGGCACCAATCACTTGTTAATTTTTATGTAAGTGTCTTATTCAGCCTGTGAGCCCCTAATGTTGTTTGCGCTTCATCTCTTTAGTCCTCAAAATGCCCCGTCTAGGGCAATAGTATCTGGCAGGCCTCCATAGAGTGGCTGAGACTTCTGTAGGGTTCTTTCCCTTCAACGTTCTTTGAGGTTGTTTGGGAGGGACTTGGGGAATGGTCATGAGTTTTGAAAAAGGTTTTGACCAGAACGTGCTGCTGCATGGGCCAGAGTCAAGGGCCAGGGTACTGGAGATGCGCGAGCGCAGAACAGTGGCCTTAGCGGACGGAAAACTAATCTTTCTCTAGTCTACTCTTCATGCTCCCGCCCCTCTGCACTTCCTGTTTGATGGCAGGGCCTTTCCTGCCCGGGGCTTTCCAAGCCAGGAAGGCCCAGGAGCAGCCACGGGCTGCTGGGCAGTAAAACCGGGGTCCTGCTTTATCCTCTCAAGACGGGGATTGTGCAGTCCTCCTCAGCTCCTGAAAAGGAGCGGCGAGCCCTCCACCCCACACTGAGGGCTGCGGGGCCCCGAGCCGCAGTGCGGAACAGGCTGCCTCCCATCGCAGCGCCTGGCTCCTCGGGAGCGCTGAGATCTGCTCTGCCGCTCTTCGCAGATCCCGGGCGAGCAGAGCGCGGGCACTTGCGCGGGCCAACCTCCTTTTGCTGGAACTCCCTCCTCTACCCTGAGTACCCACTTCCCTTCTATTCACTGGAAGCCTTGTTGTAGCATCCTGGCCTGAGGGCGCCCTGTGGAAAACCAAAAGGGAACCTATCTGGGTGCCTCTATTCGTGTGGCCGGTACTTGGTCTGTTTTCAGGGCACCCCAGATGGCAAATGCTCTGCGGTTCTCATTAGTACTTGTCAGAGTGTCCTAATTTGGAACTGGAGAGGAGGGGAGTAGTGGCCTATGTTTTGCGCTTTAGCCGTCCGGTGATGCACCAAAAACGGACAGATGCAGCACCTGTCCGTTCCGCTGCACCAAATTCCGCCTGAAGCGGACCCAAGAGGCAAAACAAAAGAACAAAAACCCTCAAACTGCCTGACCTATGGGCTGAAGGAATGCATTGTTTGTCCCTTCCGTCCAGTTGAGAAGATGTGGGAGAGGGCTCTAGGTTCAAATTCCTATTGCTAGAGAGCGGCCGGCCCCGCGGCACCTAAACGTCGGGAGGGCCAGAGGGATCGTGAATGTGCCGGGTCCCTCCTCGGTGGGTACAGAAGAGGTACAAGGGAGCACAGTTGCCCAGCAGCCGATGCAAGCCTAACTAGTGTCCTCCCCATCTCTGAAACGGCTTTCCTTCAAAACCAGCACCTTCCTTCCATTTAGGGCAGATGAAAGAAACCTGTTTTCGCTGTACGATTTTACCAAAATCAAAATACGTTCTGCTTCAAGAAGCAGAACAAGAAGGCGGAGGTGGCAGGCACTTCTGAGAGGTTTTTGACAGCACATCCCCCACCCCTTCTCCCTCACCCCCTAGCTCGCCTAAGGAGTGCCCTAGGAAGGCAGGCTATAACCCTGAATCAGGGCTCCAGAACTGTACAGCGGCTGGCTGTAACCTTGTTGGGTGCCCGAAGTACCGCCGCTCTCTGAACACTTGACCGCTAGCACCCGTGCTTACGTGGCTCCGGACCCAGGCCCCAAAACTGGGTCAGTGGGGGTTTGTGGGGCCTCACTCCTCCCCTGCGCCCCTCTCTAGATAAGAGACTCCGGGATCTAATGCCGAACGATTATGGTCGTCCCCGCCCTCTGGTTATGCACTCACGCCTATGAGGTGTAGGGCTGGAGCCTGCGGAGGCTGCTCTGAGCCTCCCCGCCCTGCGACCCTGCCTGAGGGCTCCTGTCCCACCCAACCCTCGGGTGCCCGCCCCGCCCCGCAGCAGGCGGAAAGAGCGGAAAAGCCATACCTCCCCCGTTCTGGAAGGCCAGGTAGGGAAACCTCCAGACATTGCCCAGCCCCACTGCGTACCCCACCATGGACAGGATGAAGTCCAGTTTGCTGGACCAGTTCCCTCGGGCCTTATTCTCATCCCCTTGCTCGTCCTCCTGGGGGCGGAAAAGCACATTGTCGATAACAGCCCCGAGTAGGTCCACAAGCAGGCCCCTTCCACCCCTCCCCCCGGCTAGGGGTCCTTCCCAGCAAGCAGGCTCCCACTTTTCAACTGAGGATGCATCGGCAAGCAGGACCCCAAATGTAAAGAAAGGATGCATCTACAAGCAGGGACCTCACCCCTCAACCCTGCACTGAGAGTCAATCAGCAAGCAGGTCCCCAATTCTGATCTGAAGATCCATCTTAAACAGACCCAAAACCCCCTCTTTCCTAGATCATACAGTCAGGGCACACCAGCAAGCAGCTCTCCCCAAACCTTGAACCTGTAAGGTGATTGCAAGCAGGTCCCTCCATCCCCAACCCTTCACCAAGAATTTATTTGGCAAGCATCATGCCTGGAGTTCCCAGCAAGCAGGTTCCTAATTAATCCTCTCCCACAAAAAAGCCTTCACCACACCCCCTCCTCAGCCCTTTCTTCCTTTAGAGTGTGTGACAAGACCAGAAAGAGAGCTGCAATGCCGAAGCCAGCCGGAGCCCCTGCCTTACTTTCTTGACCAAACAGAACCTGCCTGGTCAACTAATTTAAGAAGGCATCCTTCAAGACTAATGCAAGGGAGATGGGCAGGAGGCAGATTTGAAGATGAAACAAGAGGGAAAACAAACAAACAAAAAAAGATTGATATGGGAAGACACAAGCCATCTACAACCTTGAGTTCTGGTCTAAATTTTACTACTAACCAGGTGGACAACCCCAGGCGAGCCACTTGCTCTCTCTGAACCTCCATGTCTCACCTATAAAAGAAGCTTAGAATAACTGTCCCCTGAAGCCCTTGCCAGCTCCAGCAGTCTATGAATCTTTGAGGCTCATTTCTTCAAGCTCACACTAAGACGCTTTCTTGGGGCAGTGCCTGGTCGTGGAATGCCTCACTACTACTCAGGAAAAATGGGGGGAGACCACCCCAAATAAACTCTGAAAATGTTAGGGACACCTAGATACTGCACAAAGCTTTCCAGGGACTCAGGCCACTGCACAGTTTCCACCTCCTCAGTCACCCTTCACCTCCTATTGTAGTAACTTGCTAGGTCTCATACTTTTCTACAGGCTGTGGAGGACACAGCAGCAGCTGTCAGGAGAAGTCTTGGGGAGGGAGAAAGAGCCAGGGTGAGTGTCAGAAAGGCACAATCAGAAAGATGGGCAGGGCCGAAAATAAGTACTTTAAGAAACCAAACATCTTTAACATCCTCCCTCTCATCCTCCCACACACAGACCACCTCCACGCCTAATCCCACCCTTCAATCCTTCCAGAGCTGCAAAGGGTGGGAGTTCCAGCTCCTTCTGCCGCAGTGCGGAGGTTAAGCAAGACAAGTGAAACAAATATTCTGCTCCACCTGGGGTCACACTGTGGTATACATGCTGTCAGAGGCAGATAATACACATAGAAAAACCCTCCAGATGTGGACCCCAAAAGGAAAGGCAAGTGGGAAATTCTATATTTATTTCTAGTTCTGACACCACAAGCTCCTGCTATGTGGGCCTGTGGGTAAGTGTGAGTGTGTGTGTGTGTGTGTGCAAACACTAGAGTAACTAAAGATAGAAGGGCTGTATAAATCCTAAACCTGACACAGGCATAAATTTTGGTCCAGGCCCCACTGCTGGATATATGCCTAGTCCCTGAGGCCAGGAAAGGAGAGGAGATAGCAGAAAGGCAGGCAGTGAGAAGGGAAGAGCTGAAGTGGATGAAAAAGGACAGAAGAAAGAAGAGATCAGAGAAGGAAGGAGAGAGACAGAGGGAAATGGAAGAGAACAAAAGCCTGTATGAGACAGCGGGCCACCAGCAAAAGTTGCCTTTATTCATAACCCAAGGATTGGGATTTGCTCTGTGGGTTTTTCACGCCTCTAATTAAGTGGTAAAGGATCAAATGCAAGAGGGGATTCAGATTAGTGTAGCCTGAAGCTTATACAATTGAGGGAGGTTACTTTAGGGAAAAAAATAGAAAATTTTGGCAAAAGTAGACACCAGGCTTTGGAAGGACTCAGGCAAAGGACAGGCCCCAAAGCTTAAGCTTCAGTAGCCTCAGGTAAACCCACCTGGCATCAAATGAGTTCTCATGTAATAAGCATTACTGGCAGTGTAAAGGCTACAAAACTTAAACTATTATCCTCCTACCCCTCCACCCCCAGCCACGACCACCTGGCTTTGTTCTGAATTTTCTCCCTCTTTTTGTTTAATTAAGAAATTACTTTTGAAAAGAAAAGACAGTCATTGGCAGGAGAGGGAGTCTGTCTGCATAAAAGGGTGGGATCTATCTGCCTCAACTGCTTTGTGAATCCGGACCTGGATTCCCACTACAGCCAAGGCAGGGAAGGGGCAGGTCGTGGCCCCTCTGGCAGGGTCACTGCAGCCCTCGCGCCCTGAACTGCCGACCCCAGCGCAGTGCGAGCTTCCGAAGCCCCAAAGCCGCCTCCCGCATCCATCACCTGGCACTGCCAACCGGTTTCCCCATCAGCACACGTGCACCCGCCACGGCCCGGCTGGCCTCTCTCGCGCAGCTGGAGAGCAGGACACTGTGCGGGCCGAATGCAACCGCTTACCTGGGTGGCAACGGTGGCCACGCTGCCCGGGAGCACGGACGTGATTCCATCCGTGCCCAGCACCACGGTGCTCTGGCTCATGTTCACCCAGCCCACGGCAGGGGTATTGTTCCGCTCCAGGGTGCCCTTGCCCACACTCACGTTCGCATCCCCCTCCGGGCCTCGCAGAGCATGGATCTTACAGTGCAGCTCGTTGCTGGGCCCGGAGCTCCCAGGAGGGGGGACGGCCTGCGCGCCTTGCGCCTCTCTCAAGTCCCGCAGAGCTGCCGAGGCCGCCTGCGCCCGCGGGCTACTGAGTTTGCAAGACCCCACTCCTGGCCGCTCAGCCTCGCAGGCTCGCGCGTCCGCTGACTGGAAAGTTTGGGCGCCGGTGGAAGCGGACCTGGGCACACGTGGCGGCGGCGGGGCAGCAGCCGCGGGAAGCTCCTGCTCCGGGCTCGTCCTGGGAGCGCATGGGCCATCCAGGTGGCCCTGCGCCGCCGCCGCCTCCGGGCTGTTGGCTGGCTGTTTATTCATTTCCTTGGGAGCACTGCAATCCTGCAAACACAATGTCAAGTTCGTGCAAAACAAAGTCACAACAGCATTAAAAATACCTGTATCTACATATGGGGACGTTCGCAACTCAGGTCCAGACACAATATCTGGGGAAGCAAATTGGAATCTGAATTTTTTCTGTTAAGAAAGACTGCAATCAGTATTTCTCAATTTGCTCGCTTCGTCAATAACCAGATGACAAAGAAGCTAGTATTTCCTCCCTAGTGGAGGATGAACTAAGAAAAGAGGCAGAAATGGAATTTTGTAAGGGGAAAAGGGGAGTGGAAATAGCCCTAGAGTCATGAGCTCTCCTCCCTCTTTGGATTTCACATCACAGCTGTGGGTGCCCGCATCCCCATCACCATTGTAGAAAGATTCTTTAATTTTCCGCCCCATTTCCTTTGTCATTCAACAATGCACATTGCCTTTTTCCCCCATAGACAAGCTGTGGCCACAAAGCTGATGCCCTGGCACCTGCGAGTGCTTGAGGCCAAATTGGTTGAGTCCCAGCGCTCCACAACCCACCTCCTCCCGCCAGGTAGCAAAGAAATGTTAAGAATCACGATCAAAATAACCACAAAAAATCCTACAACGATAATAAATTCAAGACACAGAGTAGTAACTAGGTTTGTTATCTTACGCAACTTGTATTCACTTCCAGATTCCCAGACATGTAAAATAATATGCAAAGTTTTTTGGTTCTTTTGTTTGTTTATTTGTTTTTGCGTAACTATTCACAGGAGTCTAATATCCTTCACAACCCTCCGCTGGCTTGAGTACCAAAACTCATGACTAATTTTTATTCTCTTTTTCCCAATTCACTTTCAAATGAAAATAACTGCCAGCGGTGGTTTTCCTAGCCACTTTTATCTTTCAGGGCTTCCTAAACATTAGCACCAATAATTATTATTACACTGTAATAATCCTATTATCTTCACCTCCACTGCACTCTTCTAGTCTAACCCCCTTTCACAAGCACGCAAAATAGAACTCCTCAATTTCCACAAATCTGAATACCTCGGCTTCAGCCAGCATTTGTCTCAATAGCCTCTAGGACCCAGAGCAACTCGCCTCTGTACCGGCGTCTGGCTTTTCAGCACCGAGGACAGTGCCCAGGATCGGGTCTTTAGGAGCCACAGACAACCTCTCAGCTCTACAACCTAGGAAACCTCTTTGCGACCTCAGGTGACGCTCACAAGTACAAATACCTAGGGCTGTGAGAATTGTTCTCCTCCTCGCCCCCTTTCCCCCCACCCAATGCACAGACGTCTCCAAAAGAAATAGCCAAAACGAATCTGCTTTTCCTATCCCCTCAGCCCCTTTTCCTCTTGAAAGAACAAAAGCAAACACTCACCATGTCTGACACAGGCAACAGATTGAACTGGTGGAGGGTGAAACCCGCTATTGACAAGACTGGGTTTGGCTCCGGCAGGAGAGGCGCTTTCTATATCTCCTTGGGAAAGGCCGGGTTTGCGTCAGTGCAAAGCAAGGTGCCCTTGGTTTGACATTTTCTTGATAATACAAGTTTGATAAATCATTACCCCCTTGGATTCAAGTTTTAAAGGGACAACAGCCTAGAGTATGCTGGCCAGTTGTCGCTCCAGCGGGAGGGAGCTGCGTGTTTGGCGTGACTCATGTGGGTCTGATTACTAAACCGAAACCGGCAGGAGGGGAAGACAGAAGTTTGCCTCCTCCTAATTAAGGGAAACATGGGAGGGACACGTCCCACTGCACCCAAGGCAAGGCGCAGTCGCCAGCAGAGTGGATCGGGATGTAGAGGTAGGGGGAGGGAGCTAAACCACTGTCTTCTCTTTCCCTTTCACTATATTCCATTGCTCTCTCCCCCAATCTTCAGGGATGCCGAAAATATTACTCCGAAAGAGACTGAGGGTCTGCGCATAGCCCCACAGCTCTGCGACGGCTGAAGCAGGCATGGGTCCTGCATTTATCAAGGTATACCTACCTAGCATGTATGTGGACTTTAGATTCTCACATCCCTACCCTTCCGGACAGTCAGTCTTGGACGAATCCTGGGTTTTTTGCTTAAAAATTGAGATCTAGTATTTCCGTTCCTATTTCTGTTAACACAATCAGGAGAAAATTCTGAGTATAACTGACCGTTCTCATTGCATTTTTAAGCTCTTTTGAAGACGTTTTAGAGAAATGAAAATGAAGATTTTCCAACACAGACGTAGTTCTTAGGTCACTTTCAAAGTCAAGGGAAACCCATTCTTTCTTTGTAGTCCTTTCAATAAAATCCTACCAGAGCCAGGCCTGATTTGACAGCGCGAGACCTTAGAGACGTCCAAATCCAGATGCCCAGCAATGGGCGAGGCGGGGAGGGGTGGCGGGGGGGAGGGGGGGCGGGGGGGCGGGGGGGGAGGGGGGCGGGGGGGCGGGGGGAGCCGTACCAGGAAGTTCAACAATACTGTGGCGGAGATGGGATTGGGGGTGGCAGTGGCGATAAAAAGATGGACTTTCTTGTTGGTACAATGCAATACCTATAATCAGGAGAGGAGAAAACGCCTTTACAAAGAAAGTGTAGTTTGGAGACTAGAAGGGGATTATCAGCAAAATGCTTCCCTCCTCTCCTTACTTGCCGGTCTAGCTTGGGGAACCCCTGGCCTCGGGGATGAGGAGCCACAGACAGCACGTTTTCCTTTCCCTACTGCCAACAGCCCAGCCCACTGCCTCAGGGTGCGCGCCGTCGCAAGCGGCTGGGCCGTCCCCGCGCGGCAGGAGGACAATGCCGGGGCGGCGGCGGCCGCAGGCGTAGGCTGCAGTGGCAGATTGCGGCGGGCGCCGGGGGCACTGAGGGGCGCCCTCCTGTCCCTCTGGAGAGCCCGAGAGTGTTTGGATGCCTCCGCTGGTTGGCTCTCCCGCCTAGCCCCTCTAAAGGGCAACTGGCTGGGGACACACGGTCTGCATTGCTTTTGGTGGGGGCAGGAGTAGGAGATCTTTGAGACGCCTTGAGGATTTCAGGTCGCTTTTTATTGCAGTTTTGAGCTAACGTATATTGAGATCTCAATACTCAACCATTGTGCAAGGGCTGTCCATGAATTATCCCGGTTAGATTTGGCAATGGCCTTTCAGAAACTATACAATTGCAAAGCTGAGGAAATTGGGGCTCAGAAAGTCGTTTTTGAATCCTGGAGAAGATCCCAAGCACCTCCCGCGGGGCTGTCTCTGGGGTCAGTCGCGCTCTCCCCGGGGCCAGCTCGTAGGGCGAGGTCGGGAATTAGGGTTAAGAGGGTGAGGTGGGGTGGGCTGTGGTGGACTCTGGCTGGAGGAGGGTCTTCTGAGTGGGTGGGACTGAGAATTCCGCAGGGATGCCTGCTTAAGTTCCAGCTGGCGCTGAGAAGCAGCCCGCAGGCTCTTGGCATCTTGGGGGAGGCCAAGAGAACCTAAGGGTGTTTCTGCCTAAACAGTCCCCAGTTTCCGAGAGGGCTCAAGACGAATGAATGCGAGAATTGTAAAGGCAGGCCTGGCAGGCAGGCTCGGGCTCAGAGAGCGATCGGCCAGAGCGGTACCAACAGGCGGGCCCAAAGATCGGTGTAGGCCTCCCTCTGCAGTTCCCCGGCCGACTTCCCCGAGGGACAGTCACGACTTTGGAAGGTTCTGGCCAGTTTCCCAATTTGCATTTGAGCAGTCCCCGCAAAGGGCCAGGTGAGAATGGAGCGTCCACGCGGCGCCCGGACGTTCCAGGGCGCACAAACTTGGCTGCCCCGGGAGGAATGGGGAGAACTGCGCAGAGGCGGCGGAATCCTGCCGGCCTTCTCACTTCCCCCAGCTGCGGCCCTGGGCCTGAGTGACGCCCAGCGCCGCCCTTTGGCCCCCAGGCCTGACGTTTCGCCCGCTGGCCCTCCCCGGCCCAGTGAACACTTGGGTTCCTGCGTGGGGCCTGCCGCGCGTCAGGCTCTGCAGAGGCGGGTGACGCGCAGGAACTGCTACGGGGTTTGGCAGAGGTGCTATTAGGGCTCTAGGCCTCCCCCCACTTTCAGCCGCCAAATTCTAGAAGGGAAGGGCTGCTTGGAGAACGGAGGGAGGGTCTGGAGCGGAGAGGCCTGGAGGTGTCGCTATGAGGCCAACGCGGGGGGCGGAGGGGCGGGCACAAGCCCGGCTTGAAGGTTGGGGTTCAGGGGCTGGAGAGAGCGTGCTGAGGCAGGAAGCCAGGCCCTGGGGCAGCAGGTCGTGCGTATGGGTGTGTGTCAGCGCCTACGAAGCGCAGAGGATGGAACTGCAGTATTTAAAAAAAAAAAAAAAAAGGCCAGCCGCACGTCCTCTAGACGCGGGCCTCCGCCCCCGCCCTCCGCGGACGCCTGTTTGTAGTGATAATCTGGCCCAGTGCGCCGCAGCCAAGGAGGCCGTAAATCCGCATCCATCACCGCGCAGCCATTCGGTCTGAATTAGCCAGTCACTACGGCCTTAATTACTTTGTCAAAGATGAAAAATAGTAATTGATTTTGTCCTCGATCACTTTGTTCCCTCCCCTCCTGCCTTGCAGATAAGCAAATAAATATTTTTGAAAACTCGTGTCCACTCGGTTGTATGGGGGTAGTCTACTGAAAAACAGGCCATCCGGTGACAGTCCTGACGCCAGTGTTACTGCCAAGACCCGAAAAGTGAGCTGCAACCCAGACAGGAGAGGGCCCAGAGGGCGGCCTAGGGCATTCAAGTCGCTGCCCTCCTTCTCACTAAGGAAGGAGAGAGGAGGGAAAGGTACCGGTGTTTTACAAGCGCTTGCTCTGGCGTTAGCAGGGCACTGTGGAACCAGTCTTCTCTGGTCCTCAGGGCAGCATGCGAGAAAGAGCTGCCAGCGCGACTGACAATAGAAGAAACGCGTCCAGGGTCAGGGGGCAGAGCCTAGCTTTGAGCCCGGGTCTGTGTTGGCTCCTCTCCATCCGCCACATGAGGGATAGAGTATGAGCCCCTATGTCTATGTTTATGTGATTTTAACATGGGAGTCGTTAACACATACAACTTCCACAGATGATGGATGTGAGGGCTCAGTGTGGGTTTCAGGTGACATGGCCGATAGTCAAGAAGCCGCCGTATTTTTGTCCCACTTGTCTACTACTGCCCAGCTCCATTGCAGTGTTTTTCTGTGCTAAGAATGTGGGCTCCGCAGATACACTGCACCACCTCCTAGCTCTGTGACCTCGGGGGGAAAATTCCCCATCAGCAAAATGAGCATAATAAAAATTAACCTACCTCGGCTGGTGCAGTGGCTCACGCCTGTAATCCCAGCACTTTGGGAGGCTGAGGCGGGCGGATCATGAGGTCAGGAGATCGAGACCATCCTGGCTAACACGGTGAAACCCCATCTCTACTAAAAATACAAAAAATTGGCTGGGTGTGGTGGCACGAGCCTGTAGTCCCAGCTACTTAGGAGGCTGAGGCAGGAGAACAGCTTGAACCTGGGAGGCGGAGGTTGCAGTGAGCCAAGATGGCACCATTGCACTCCAGCCTGGGCGACAGAGCGAGACTCCTCTCAGGAAAAAAAAGAAAAGAATTAACCTAACCTCAAGGGTAGCCTGAGGATTAAACGAAAGAATGCATGCAAAATGCCTAGATTGAGATTGGCTACCGGCATACTTTCAATAAGCTATTGTTATTAATATCATTCAATCTAAAGGAAATATAGGTTTGAAGCCCCTCAGAATTAGCAAATAAGACAAATCCCTCTTCCTGGGCTAGAAGGTTTAATATGGGTAGACTTACACAGAATAGAAAACCTTACAAAATATGTAACGATTGTGCAACATTTCTCCCTCATTCAGTGTTTGGTCGCCCAATAATCAAGTATTTACCTTTACTAAATGAAAATTAGGAGCATCCTGGAAAAGTGCTCAAATACAGAAGCTGCTAGGAGTTTTTCCTGAGGCACCTTTTGTTTAGATGAAGGTAAATTTCAATAAAAAGAAAGGGCAGAAGCTTGAAGTTTCATAATCAGCCTCACTGTTCAGTTCTCATCTGAACCCAGGGGTGTCAGGGAAACACAAGTTAATCAAAGCAAGCATCCCTCATCATAGCATTTCAGAAGAGCTCATACTTGGAAATCAGTGGTTCAGCTAAATAATCAGTCTGTGCAAAATGTAGGTCCAAATTTCCAAGACTCAGGCAGGCAGGATGCTTGTTCCTGAGTCAGCAGTAGTGATGATTCTCACTTCACTGCAGCAAAACACAGGGCAGTGGGTGCTAGGGCAGTGGGTGCTAGGGCAGAAGCAGAGAAGTATATGATAAGATGAAAAGGATGTTCAAGGTCATCTGTAGTCCCACATGCCTGCCTTACCAGTGAGAAAGCAGAGTTCCAGGTCCAGGGAGGAAAAGTGAGCACTCAAGGTCATTTGACAAATTAGAAACAAAGTCTAGCGGCATATCTTTAAAAAAGAAAGAAAGAAAAAAGAACTATATTATCCTTTGATCCAGCAGTCTCACTCTTAGGAATCTATCCCAGAGAAATAAAAAACCATAGTGCAAGAGCGTTTATTATACCATAGTTGATAAAGTGAAAGCCTGCGGAAAAAAGAAATAGCCACATTAGATCATTAGAGTATCTGCAGCGTGGAATGATTTGCAGCTGTTAAAAAGATTGAATTAGAACCATACAGAGATTGGAGAGATTTTCAGGATGTATTGAGAAAAGCCAGATACATTAAAGTGTGTATAATAGAATCTTACTTATATAAAATAAACAGTAACCAAAATGCCATGTCTGTCGGTCTCTGTCTCTCCGTGTGTGTGTGTAGAACACACATGTGTTCTAGTAAAATGTGAATGCACACACATAAGTTAGTAAATAAGATTACTGGCAGAAAATGTGGGCATTGATGTGAGCTCAGGAGACAAGGGAAGAGCCAAGTAGAAAAAGTGGAGGGAGGGTGAGAAACATTGACTTAAACAAAAATAGTTCTACTAGTCATACTTATAAATTTATGTAAAATATGTATTAAAAAAGTTTAAGAAAAGAAGTTAGCACTAGAATCTATTGCTTTAATTAATGAGGATATTCACCAAGAAGGCTACTTTCAATAGGAAGTATTACCCCTACACCTATTTTATTGTCTTTCTCTGAAGAGTAGAGCTCAGAAAAATGAATTCAGCTAATTAAGGATCCCAGCTACCAATATTTGGCTAATCCTCCTTCCTCAGGTCCTCATGTTTCTATCTCTTAGCTCTGCTGGGGTAGAACCAGGGCATAATTAAGACCTTCAGAGGACACAGTCTTGGAAGATATGATGCTGCTCTCCTACCCCCACCCTTATCCTTATAATGTACACTAAACTATAAAGTAATTTACATTAAAATTACACCAAACTGAAAATTCCTGATTTCTATTTTTTCCATAATGATAACATTAACGTCTTTCCAGTATGCATGATGCATTCACCCCTTTCCTCTGCTGCCTTTTCTTATCATCCTTTTGGTAGTCGTGCTTTGCTTGTTGCATATGTTTGGCGAAACTACTTGGTAATCTCCTTCCAGGTATGAGTCTTCTGTGTTTATCCATCTGCCGAAAGTTCCCAAACCCCAAAACGAGAGATACTAGCCTTGTAAGAGATGTCAGGTCTCAAATATGTTTATTATTGGAAATAGGAGACTTCTAATACAAGAGAATTGATACTGTGTCTGCAATGCTGGTGAATAAGATTCTTTTTTTCTCTCTTTATTAAATGTTTCCCTGGTCTTCTCTTTTTGTCCTAGTTGGTGGGGCAGTGAGGGGTGGGGAATTAAGTTTAATGTCAGGAAAACCTAGCAGGAATTCCCACAAGTAGAGTGAAACAGATGTTGGAAATCTTCACTGTATAGGCAGTTTATGTAGTTAACCAAGGCTATTGGGTGGAATGTGAAGAAGGTTCAGAAAGGTACAATGGTAAGGATGCTAATCCACGAAGTGGAACTTGGAAAATTCAACACACTTTACACCTGTAGAGAACTGCCAGATAGCATTAACAAGCTTCAGGACCTTGTGATTTTGTCACTAGATAGCACCCTTGTAAATTGAGTCTAGGGGACTATGGACATTGGTACCCCATTTGTGACTGTTGGTTCTAGCAATCTGTGGCATCCAGATTTCTAAGACTATTTCAAACAATGGCCTGGAGGAGGCCAGCTATGCCTACCATTTTTGGCAGACAATCCAGAGTTAGTCATTATGGTAGCTGTCCCTTGGAATGTCACCATTAGAGCTTGGAAATGATCTATAAATCTTTTAGAATAGTTTCTTAGAATCTGCATTCTATTTCGGAGTGTTTCTATTTCAGTTTAAACATCTTCCTGGGTGGAGGATAACATTATATTGTGAAAATAGGGCTTTAGTAGTAGATGTTAGTCATGAGTTTGAACCAAGTTCAGACATTTTTTAACTATGTGTTCTTGGGAAGCTAATATCCAACTTGTGGCTACTAACATTTACTTATCTTCGGAGCCTCACTTTCCTTTTCAATAAAATGGAATTCCTTTGATTGATTAAATAAGATAAAGTGTGTAAAAACTTCTAGCATGGTGCCTAGCAAGAGCTCCTTCTACATTTAGATACCAGATTTGAAAGTTACTATCTGAAGTCTGACATTATGCCCTTAGAGATGTACCCAAATGACTCCTTTCTACACATCTTGGTATTCCTGGATTTGCTGACCAAATCTTTATGTATTTTGCCCATCTTTCTTCTTTGTTTTTTCAAATAATAGGCCATTCTAGGGACTTTATTCTGCCCATCTTTCTTGATGGGAAATGAACTTTGACTGTTTTTCTTTTCTTTTTTTTGAAGTGGGTTCTTTTTTCTATCTCTTCACACTGCGCCTTCCTTAAAATGCCAAGCCCATCATAACTCTGTGCCTTTGCCACTGCAGTGTCCTCTGCCTGAAACGCTCTTCCTTCCAGAATGAATTTCTATCTATATGTAAGACTTTGCCCAACATGTGTCTCCTCTTGGAAGTTTTTTATGAACAAAGTTAATATCTCCATTCTCTGTACTTCCCTAGCACTAGTTTATTGTAATTATTTATTTCCATGTGCGTCTTTTCAACTACAATAGCTAATAGCCACGTGTCACTACTATCATTTAAATTAATTAAAATAAAATTAAATGTAAAATATCATTCTTCACTCACACTAACTATATTCTTTGCTATACATCTTTGCTCGTGTCTCTAATTTTGATTCTTAGTGTGGGTTCCTAACTATGGAATCACTCCCAAAAGGAATTGCACATTTTTCAGAATTGGATTCATCTTATCTGGACCAGTTTTTTTGATGACTGCCTTCAAAATGCAGACATAGAGCTGTGTATGAAGATGTAGCCAGGCTCTGAGCAGAGAGTGACAGTGCTCTGCGCTTTGTTTTCACTCCTTTTCCTAATGATTCTCAGCAATCTGTGAATACTTCTGGCTATAAAAAAGCCATGGGAACAAAGACCATAGTATGTTTCCATAAAGACCAAATCAGTTTTCTCTTTAGCATAAAGGAATTTTTATGGAAATCATTTTACTTGGTAAATACAAGTATTTGTAATTGTCAGTATGCACAATATCCAAATTTTACAACTATCAGGAGCAAGCAAATAAGCTCATCTGTTTACACAGGATTTAATTAAACAATTGCAAGAAATAATACAAACATTGTTAAAATGTGGAGGATTTGTGAATGCTTCTTCTGCAGTGGAAATGCCTGACTCAGGGCTCTCTCTGGTTTCTGCAGATTATGTGGATGATGACATGTTTTTCCAAGTCATTAACTTGGGCACAGCTTTGGGGCCAAATGAGAAGCTACATCCAAACCATTTAAGAGTCTGGGTGATTGGTGGGGCACTGACAAAGGAAAGACCCTCTGTCATTGCCCACGGTGGGAGCATTTGGGGAGTGTGATTGCCTGTGACGGTGCATGGTTCAATGATTCCATTGTTTCATGAAGGCCTGGTTTCACTGATACCAAGGGAAAAAGGTGGGCTGCGCCCACACGGGCGATTAAGGTGACGCTGTCAAAGGCATTTAGAGTGATTTTTTCCCTTAGAAATCTGTTCTGTCACTTTTTGGCATTACAAGGTCTTTTGTATTACATTATAGAAAAAAAATAGGCAAAAAGAAGAAAATAAATCACTTCATCAGGACTCTTTTTCAATTGCAAGGGATAGAAACCCAACTCAAAACTAGCTGACGCTTAGTCAAGTAATGAACGGGTCAAGGTAAAAATGGAGCTGACTTCAGGTGGGCTAGATCCAGGTTGCCTACAGCAACAGGATCCTCTCTTGGAGCCTTGGCCTCTGTGGGTCCATGTTTTCAGACTCTCGTGTTGTAGGTGTCACGTGACTCAAAGTTGTGGGTTCCCGTGCTCATAGATTATGATCCAAGGGGAAATAGTATATCTCTACCCAGTTTGGGAGGTTTGGGGAAAGGAGGCTGAGATGGTGGCTTTGATGCAGGTAGATTATTTGGAAGTCCCAATGAGGTAGTTAGAGAAGAGTCAATAAAGAGTGCATTGATGAGTGAGTTACCTCTGTGGACAATTGGATTCAGGCTCACTGGGGTCCCTCTGAGGTACCCTGTGGAACACATGTCAAAGTTTTCCCTCCAGGGGCAGGGAAGCTAGAAGGTGATTTGTCCACAGACTCCCACCCCTTATTGACTGAGGATTGTTCCTGAGAGTATTAAATCCTCAGCACTTGTGGGCACTCTACAGTTGGACTGAGCAAGTTGCTATAGTGCTGGAAAAAGGTGTCAGGTAGAGAAACAGAGAGACATGGTTGCTTGAGGTGGGGAGCTGTCAGCATGCCAGAAATTGTCCAACATGACTGCAGGTGAACTTGCAGATGGGCCAAAGCAACATGGGCTGGGACATCAATTGCAGCTGCTATGCTCACCTTTAGTTTCTTCCCCACTCCCTAGGCCAATCACTCAGTACTTTGATCAGTCCAAAGTTGGCCGCATGTCTGCCTCTCAAACATGATGGGCAGGCAGCATGCTATGAATGGAAGCTTCCTCAAAATCACCTGGAGAAGAGGAGGCAGTTTTACAAATAAAGAGTGGGGTAGCAAATTAGTTCTCAGAATAAGTGAGGGGAGGGCCAGGCACGGTGGCTCACACCTGTAATCCCAGCACTTTGGGAGGCCAAGGCAGGTGGATCACGAGGTCAGGAGATCGAGATCATCCTGGTGAACACTGTGAAACCCCATCTCTACTAAAAATACAAAAAACATAGCCAGGCGTGGTGGCGGACACCTATAGTCCCAGTTACTCGGGAGGTTGAGGCAGGAGAATGGCATGAACCTGGGGGGCGGAGCTTGCAGTGAGCCCAGATCGCGCCACTGCACTCCAACCAGCTGGGTGACAGAGCGAAGACTCCATCTCAAAAAAAAAAAAAAGTAAGTGCAGGAGGGATGATGGACAGACTAAATAACAATAGCAATAAATAAGATATTCACTTGCAAACTTTAATCCTATTTTAAGGTTAAAACCACTGAATGTTTTAGTAAATATATTTCTGGATTATGTTTATTTATGCATTTTTCCTTATAAACTGGGATAACATTAGAATTCATGTTTTATTGCTGCATTTTTTACTTAACCATATTTAGTAAACACTTTAATATGTAATGAACATTTTGCTGTACATGATTGTAAATATTGTAAAGGTACAGTTGACCCTTGAACAACATGGGTTTGAATTATGCAAGCCTACTTATACATGGGTTTTCTTCAATCAAAAATACAGTGTTGGCCAGGCGCAGTGGCTCATGCCTGTAATCCCAGCACTTTGGGAGGCTGAGGTGGGTGGATCATGAGGTCAGGAGTTCAAGACTAGCCTGGCCAACATGGTGAAACCCCATCTCTACTAAAAATACAAAAGTTAGCTGGGTGTGGTGGCAGGTGCCTGTAATCCCAGCTACTCAGGAAGCTGAGGTAGAGAACTGCTTGAACCCAGGAGGTGGAGGTTGCAGTGAGCCGAGATTGCACCACTGCACTCCAGCCTGGGCAAAAGAGTGAGACTCAGTCTTGAAAACAAAAGCAAAAAACAGTGTTACTTTTCAGTAAAGTTACACTGAGTGTGCTTGTCTCCAGCCTCCCCTTCTGCCTCCTTTGCCTCTTCAGCCTCTGCCACTCCTGAGACAGCCAGATCAACCCCTTTTCTTCCTCCTTCTCCTTAGAAGACAAGGATGCCTTGACAGCGATCCACTTCCATTTAATGAATAGGGAATCTAATTTTTCTTCCTTATGATTTTCTTAATAACATTTCCTTTACTCTAGCTTACTTTATTGTAAGAATACAGTACATAATACATACAACATATGAAAATGTGTTAATCAACTGTTTATGTTATCAGTAAGGCTTCGCATCAACAGGTTTTAGGAAGTTTTACTTGGATTCTCAGGCAGGTCACAGTGGTTCAAGCCTATAATCCCAGCACTTTGGTAGACTGAGGCGGGAGGATCACTTGAACCTAGGAATTCGAGATTAGCCTTGGCAGCATGACAAAACCTGTCTCTACTAAAAATACAAAAATTAGCCTGGCATGATGGCACATTCCTGTAGTCCCAGCTACTGGGGAGGCTGAGGTGGGAGGATCACTTGAGCCCAAGAGGTCGAGGCTGCAGTGAGCCATGATCGTGTCACTGCATTCCAGCCTGGGTGACAGACAGCCTGTCAAACAAACAAAAAAAGAAAAAAGAAAAAAAAAAAGAAAGAAAGAAAGGAAGTTATATTTGGATTTTTGACTGCAGGGGGTTGCTGCCCATAATTCCCACATTGTTCAAGGGTCAATTGTATGTAAAGTGCATCAGTCAATATACTTTAAATCTTTTCTCCCTACTAATGACTCTTGGTTAAAAGTGGACTGGGAGGATAAATATATTAAATCCACAGCAGTGCCTCTGCCCAGAGAAGAATATTTTAGTGGTAGAACTTCAGGCATCAGAGGAAGCTGTTTAAAAAAAAAAAAAAAAGCATCAATTTTAAAATCATAGAGCTCAGGATTTGAATTCTTATTACTAGCTATGTGACATTGGTCAATTTATTTAATCTTACAAATTTCATATCTTATTTTACATATAGCAAATGCTAAATAAAATGGTATTGTTCTTATTATCTAAAATGAGAACAATCATCCTTTCCTGACAGCATTATTATGAGGCTTGAATGAGGTTATGCATGTAATGTGCCCAGGAGAGAGCCTGAGACATAATAGGAGATTAATTAACAATAGCTTTCTCCTATGATCTCTTAGGCTTATTATTTATTTATTTATTTTTTTGAGACAGAGTTTCACTCTTGTTGCCCAGGCTGGAGTGCAATGGCGTGCTCTTGGCTCACTGCAACCTCCACCTCCCGGGTTCAAGCAAGAATTGCCTCAACCTCCCAAGTAGCTGGGATTACAGGAATGTACCACCACGCCTGGCTAATTTTGTATTTTTAGTAGAGACAGGGTTTCTCCATGTTGGTCAAACTGATCTCGAACTCCCGACCTCAGGTGCTCCGCCCGCCTCAGCCTCCCAAAGAGCTGGGATTACAGGCATGAGCCACCATGTCCGGCCCTCTTAAGCTTATTTTAAGGCAGACTTTATGTCAGGCATAGCAGCTAGGCACCACAGCAATGAAAAGAGTGCCTTATGCCTAAGAACCTCCTGAACACAAATATTTGTACTATGCCACTATCACCCTGAAGTTTTTCCAATTCAAAATTCATATAGTATCATAACTAAGGTTTTGTTTTGTATTGTTTTGACAGAGACTTACTCTGTTGCCCAGGCTGGAGTACAGTGGCACAATCTCAGCTCACTGCAGCCTCAACCTCCTAGGCTCAGGCAATCCTCCCACCTCAGCCTCTTGAGTAGCTGGGATACAGATGTGTGTCACCACACCCAGCTACTTTTTATAATTTTTGTAGAGATGGGGTTTTGCCATGTTCCCCAGGTTAGTCTGGAACTCCTGGGCTCAAGTGATCCACCTGCCTCAGCCTCCCAAAGTGCTGGGATTACAGGCGTGAGCCACTGCCCCCAGCCTAACCAAGCTGTTTTTTGTTTGTTTTTGTTGTTGTTGTTGTTTTTTAAATGTTACCTACTCCTAGAATAACTCATTACATGTTTTCATCCTGGTATAAACTTTATTACATTGCTTTCCTCATTACAGCTAGCTGACATTTGCAGTATCCATAAACAAAAACCCTAGTTAGTGAAGACAGAAATAAAGACAGTTTTATACCATTTTGGTGGAGTGTTCAACAGGAGAGAGATTTGGGCTGCCAGAAGAGAACATGAAGTTCCTGAACTTCAGAGGGGTCAGAAGAGAGGTACTAGGAGGTGGGAAGATCACTGAGAAAGGTATACTTTCTCTCCTGACTTTCAACTTTCAATCACCACTTTCCTAGAATTGCTAATATGAATGAATGAATTTGTTCCAATTGAACTGAGCTCCAATTTCCAATCTTTTTCCCTGGCTCTGAATGGAAATAGGCCTAAATTAGGTATCAGGTGACCTTGGATAAAGTACTAGCTTCTCTGAGATTTCATTTCTACAGTTGTAAAATGGAGATAATAAATCTTGCTCTGCCTAACTTGCAAAGCTGAGGTGAAGATGAAATAAAATAATGGAATCGAGAGAACTGGGTAAATTGTGAAATATCATGCAATCCTAAGAACTTAGATCTCAATTATTCATGGACCTGAGACCTACAGATCCGTTTTAAATCATTCAAATGTCCATGTATGTGCGTGTGTTGTGGGGGATGGGAAGGTGGGTGTTTCTTGAAATGAAGAATTATCAAAAAAGTTACTTCTGTAAGGAGAGGATTACTAATAGACCCAGAATGAGAAAAAATGCTGGTGAACTGGATGTGATAGTCTCCTAGCTGTATTCCCCACTGTTTGTTCTCTTCCTCTTCCATAATAATTGAGATTAGCTGGGCGCATGGCAATTCAGCTACAGATGACATATCTAAGCCTTCCTCACAGGTAGGCTAGCCCTTGTCACTAAGTTCTGAACAATAGGATGTGAGCAAACAGATGTGTGCTCCCAGAGACTTACTCTCAAAAAGCTTAAGCCTGTGTGTCCCTCCCTTCCTGTTGGCAAGGGAAAGATGAAAGCTAAAGCTGCCACTATGGACCTACAAGTCAGAGCCACATGTTAAGAATGGCAGGCTGCCTACCAGCCCAGCTCCTCTTATCTCTTAATGAGGACATAAAGACAAATAAACCCTTATCTAGTTTAAGTGGCTGTTATTTGGGGTCTCTTTGTTACAGCAGCCTAGACTTACCCTGACTAACATGCCAGGCCTTCACACAACGTCAACCTGAACCTGCCCCAAGTGGGAGCAAGAAGCCATTTGTCAAACCGAGGTAATATCCATGCAACCAACATGATCCCCTGCCACCCTAATTGACTGACCAGAAGACCAACGAGCCATTTTTCTTGAAAGCCACTTTCTGTCACCTGGGCCTGCCAAGGTCACTTATGTGAGGCCAACAGTATGTGTCTCAGATAAAGGGCAGAGCCTGAGTCACCAGCACTACTCCATTACTGTGTGCTACTGTTTAGTGGGGCTCCCAGAGGCAGAGCAGAGTTTGTGCTTATCAATCATACCTCACATATAATGAGGCTGGCTCTTCGTATGCCTGCTAGAATCCAGATACTACCTTTGGCATTTTAAATCCATAGCCTCAAGGTAGGGGGTATTTTTCATACCAAGAAACAGTCTCAGAAAGGTTGAGTGAGTTACCTGAGGCAACAGCGCCTAGAGGCCAAGGCAGATTGGGATAATTCCACAACTTGTGCTTCTCCCACTGCCAGCACTGCTTTCAAATAAACTGCCTCCTTCCAAGCATGGCTTAAGGCTACTTAAGCAAAACTGGCATTTGTTTATTGAGATGAGAACCTTAAAGGCCTGGAAGCTCCACCCCAAAACCATTCACTACCTGCTGTCCACACTCTGAGCTTTCATCGTATGAAAGGGTTTTTAATCCTATGGGCAAGTGTTCCTGTGCATGTGTATTGGGTATTTTTGAGATATGAAGAAAGCTATGTAAACACACACAATGTTGGCAGTTGAACTGGGTCCCCTGAAAAAACACATATTGGAGTCCTAACCCCCAGTACCTCAAAATGTGACATGGGGAGACAGGGTCTCTACCGAGGTAATTAAGTTAAAATGAGGGCATTAAAGTGGGCTTTATTCCAATATGATTTGTGTCCTTACAAAAGGAGGAAATTTGGACACAGAGACAGACACATTTAGAGAAAAGATGATGTGAAAAGACACAGAGAGAACACGGCCATCTACAAGCCACGGAAAGAGGCCTGGAACGAATCTTTCCTTCACAGCCCTCAGAAGAACCCAGCCCTGCCAATACATTGATCTCAAACTTCCAGCCTCCAGAGCTGTGGGACAATAAATTTCCCTTGTTTAAGCTGCCTAGTCTATGATACCTTGTTACTTGCAAACTAATACACACCCTACCCCGCAAGTACACATATGCACATATTACTGTATTTGAATATACATTGAAAATATATAAAATACATCAGAATTCACATATAAATTCAGGGAATTCATAGTTCACCCCAGAACACCCTTGGGCTCCTCTTGAAAGACACTTGCAAATTTTTATTTCCTGAAAACATTCCAATGCCTATAATAATGATAATATTAACAAAAACATAAAACAACTACTGTTCTCAGCACCATCCTAAGGGCTTGTATTAACCCACTTAATTCTCCCAACAACCCCAGCTGCCATAAGAAACTCATACAGATTTTGGCTCCTGGAAATGGAGTGCTGCTGTAAAAAATTAGCAATACACTTGATAGCTTAAAGCAACAGAAATTTATTCTCTCACAGTTCTGAAGGCCAGAAATCCAAACTCAGTATCACTGGGTTGAAATCAAGGTGTTCACAGAAATGTGCTCCCCACAGAATCTCTAAGGGAGAAGCCCTTCCTTGCCTCTTTTAACTTCTGGTGCCTGCATTCCTTGGCTTGGGGCTGCATCACTCCAGTCTCTGCTTTCATCTTCACATCACTTCTCTGTATGTAAAACATCTCTGCCATGCTCTTTTTTTTTTTTTTTTTTTGAGACAGAGTCTCACTCTGTCACTCAGGCTGGAATGCAGTGGCATGATCTCGGCTCACTGCAGCCTCTGCCTCCCAGGTTCAAGCGATTCTGCTGCCTCAGCCTCCCAAGTAGCTGGGATTACAGGTGCCTGCCGCCGCGTCCAGCTAATTTTTGTATTTCTAGCAGAGATGAGGTTTCGCCATGTTGGTCAAGCTGGTCTCGAACTCCTGACCTCAGGTGATCCGCCTGCCTTGGCCTCTCAAAGTGCTGGGATTACAGACGTGAGCCGCCACGCCCAGCCTTCTGCCCTGTTCTCATAAGGACATATGTGATTGCATTCAGGGCCCACTTGGATAGTCCAGGTTAATCTCACCACATCAAAATCATCTCATGCACATTGCCTCCCATTAATGTTATCCATTATTTTTCAGTTTCCTCATCCATAAAATAGAGGGAAGTGAGGTTGTAGTGCATCAAGGATGGCAAGAATGTGGCCCATAGGACACCATTTCCTCTTCTGCAACTTCTTGCCAGAAGGAAGAAGGCTTTGCTTCATGTTTGTGTTCACAATGAAAGGTGAGGTCTTTGGGGAGGCCTCCAAGTTCATTCATTTAATTAACATGTGCAATACCTGGATGCTGAACTTGTACAAAAGCAGCTGGAGGTGAACTTGATAGTCTCACTACTCTGAGGCACTCACAGACTAGTGGACAAGACAGGCGAGCACCGTGGCGTTGTTTTCATGGTGGGAGCTTATTTCATTGCAAGAACAGAAACTGGCCAGCTCTATCAGCCTGAGAGAGAGAGAGATCTTGCACCTTTCAGCATATCCAGCAAATAACCCTCAACTGTGTCTCAGTTAGTGATTTAGGGCCTGGTCCTAGCACTGAAACAATCACTGCAGCCAGGCATGGCATATGTTAATTGGTGCTGGGAAGAGAGATGGGGTCAGTTTCATCCAAACTGTTGGACAGAGAGGGAGGAATGGTGGTTTCCGAAGGGAAAATTGGGGTGTTTTTACTAGAAGAAGAAAAATGGTGGCTGAGCACCCAGAAACTATGGATGTCAACAGAGCAAGAGTGGTTCCAACGGGAACCACTTGATAGCCTGTAGACAGGGCTCCCGTGATTCTGTAGCAGCCTGTTTTCTAAGCATTGGTGTCTAAAAATGGGAGTCCTGCCCACATCGTTCCATTTTACTCCAACCCCACAGGAGGATATAGATCTGGTTGATTCAGATTTCAAGTCATTTGTAGGGTCACTTTTTCTAGGAATGGAATTTGGTGGCCTAAATATACCAACAAATGAACATTCACTTCTTGGGCCTGGGCCCCTGGGGCCATGAAGTCCTGCTGAAGGGGTTGAAGGTTAGTATTTTGGGGCACTGGGGAGAAGACACAGCAGGCTAAGGAAGCCTCCATATCTTAGGGGAAGAGACCCCCCTGGCTCACTGGAGTTCTACTGGTGGTTTGGTGCCAGAACACCGAAGTGAAGACAAAGCACTGCCTGACCCATTTGTGGGGACATCTGTGCCCAATGACCAGACCAGCCCATTATCTCTTAGTAGCTTCTGTTACATTTATTAATCTAGTCCTTCTTAAACTTCTGTAGTTCACAGTAGCCCCTTCTCACGGCTATGCATTTACATTCTGATTTACTGGAAACACAGGTGGTGCCAGATCAAGGAATGTCCTTTATGCTGCTTTAGGGAAACTGGCCTAGATCTTATGGCAATGATGTTCCATGGACTAGTTTAGAGTGACAGTTGTCTAAGGAACCTGGATAGTTATATGGGCTGGAATCTCTAACATAGCCACTTGGAATGGGAGGATATATAGGCAAGTAGAAGAAGAAGAGAGGCAATTGACCCATTTGACTAGCTCTGCACATTTAGGCTGGCCGTTCTGTTTTCAGATCCAGGACCCATTCCTCACCCCACCCCAATAACTAAAGCTGTGAGCTTTAGGGTCTGGAGGACAATGTAATTTAAGTTAGAAACCTTCAGCCCTCTAGTTACATGGCATCCTTGGCACCATTTTAACATCTCAGACCAGGTCTGGCTCCAAGAGGTATTCACAAAGATTTCATAAATCCCAAATTACAATCGTGTCTTAGGTTCCCTCCCACCAATGTCATGCCCCTTCCAACTTAGCATATAACCACTTACTTCCACATGATAGGAGTGAGGAGTGGACCGCAATGATCATTGTTTGTCCTGTGATGGTTGATTATTTGCTTAGTTAGTTAGTTAGTTATTAGTGACTAGGTCTCACTATGTTGCCCAGACTGACCTCAAACTCTTGGGTTCAAGTGATCTTCCTACCTCAGCCTCCTGAATAGCTGGGACTACAGGCACATGCCACCATAGCTGGCTGATTTTATATATGAACTTGACTGGGCTAAGGGTTGCCCAGATAGATGGTAAAATATCATTCCTGGTTTTGTTTGTGAGGGTGTTTTCAGAAAACATTAATATTAGCATTTGAATCAGTAAACTGAGTGAAGAAGATTCTCCTCACCAAGGTAGGTGGGCATCATCCAATTTGTTGAGGGTTTAAATAGAAGGTCAGCTGGGCACAGTGGCTCACGCCTGTAATCCCAGCACTTTGGGAGACCGAAGCAGGTGGATCACCTGGGATCAGGAGTTCAAGACTAGCTTGACCAACATGGCGAAAACCTGTCTCTACTAAAAATACAAAATTAGCCGGGCGCAGTGGCACATGTCTATAATCATAGCTACTTGGGAGGCTGAGGCAGGAGAATCACTTGAAACCAGGAGGCGAAGTTTGTGGTGAGCCAATATCGCAACATTCCACTCCAGCCTGGGCAGCAAGAGTGAAACTCCGTCTCAAATAAATAAATAAATAAATAAATAGATGATAGATAGATAGATAGATAGACAGACAGACAGATAGACAGACAGATGGTCAAAAGAGAGGAGGAAGAGAGAATTCAACTTTTCTCTTGAGCTGGGCCATCCCTCCTCTCCTGCCCTTCAACGTCACAGCTACTGGTTCTCAGGCCTTTAGACTTGAACTGGGACCTCCACCATCGGTTCCCCTGATTCTGAAGCCCTCAGGCTTAGACTAGAACTACACCACTGGCTTTTCTGGGCCTCCAACTTGCAGATGGCAGATTGTGGGGCTCCTCAGCCTCTATAATCACATAAACTAATTCCTCATAATAAATCTCTTTCTAAATATCTGTATATGTCCTATTGGTTCTGTTTCTCTAGAGAACCCTGACCAACATATCTTGAGAGGTTTTATCTTGCCCTTAATGTTCCAAACAAGCTAAGACATTGATGCCTCAGGCAAAACTTAAAATTTATTTAAATCTAGATTTTGTTTCCCCAAACTCCACACAGTGAAAAACCAGATGTTCTTCAATCTTTTCCATCCTATATTCTCAGTTACTAGGAATTTATAATTAACTCTAGGACCTGAGGGCATATTTGTTTAATAAAAACTTTAGAACTCAATTATCATAGATGGTTAGGAATGAAGGGAAACACTCATATCCATGGCTGGTATTGGTGTTACCCTGCCTTGCAAAGTTCTGGCAAAGAGTGGTAAAAGGCTGGCATATTTAAATTCTGTAGTAGTTCCTTTCCAATTCTCTTTTGGTAATAGTCTACCTTTTGATCATGAGTATTATATTTCAGCAACATTCTTTCTTGACTACTGAATCTTCATCTGAAGAATGAAGTTAATCTTTCAAGTGTCTCTTCTAACAAATAGGACACTCTAAAATGTGAACAGTTTTATGCACAAGGATAAAACATCTACAATAACAAAATGTAGACAAAAATAGGGGAATCAAGTAATTTAAGGTGTAGAGCCATAGAATAAAGTATTATAAAACCATTCTTAAGAATATAGGAAAGTATTTAAGATTCAGTGTTAAGCAATGAAAACTTACAGTATGGTATTACTCTGTTAAAAAAAAAAAAAAAAAAGGCTGGGCGCAGTGTCTCACACCTGTAATCTCAGCACTTTGGGAGGCTGAGGCGGGTGGATCACCTGAGGTCAGGAGTTCGAGACCAGCCTGGATAATATGGCAAAACCACCTCCCTACTAAAAATACAAAAATTAGCCAAGCATGGTGGTGGGCACCTGTAATCCCAGCTACTCAGGAGGCTGAGGCAGGAGAATCGCTTAAACCCAGGAGGTGGAGGTTGCAGTGAGCCGAGATTGCGCCATTGCACTCCAGGCTGGGTGACAGAGTAAGACTCCATCTCAAAATAAATAAATAAATAAATAACATAAATAAAATAAAATGCTTAGAACAAGGACTGGAAGGAAATAGTGTGAATATTAACAATGGGTGCCTATGAGGGTAAGAAGTGGACTGAATTTTATCTCTTTACATTTTCTGTATATCTGAACTTTTTGTGGTAGACGTGTATTAATTCAATAGGAAAAATAATATTCTTTTTATGAAAAGACTGGAAGAAAGTAGATTAAGACTTTTTTTTTTTCCAAACTCTTAGATGGCCCTTCTCACTTATAGAAAATGATACTTTACACACCATTGACATCGTGCTTCGCCGTGTGACTTGCTTTACTCAATAAAATGTAAGTGGAAGGTGATATGTTACTTCCAAGCAGAATTCTTAAAGGCATCAAATGATTTTTCTGTCTCTCTTTTCCTTCTGCTATGAGAACAGCATATCCCATAGAGAAGCTGTTCCCTTTATCCTATATCCCCAACTGAAGAGGTCATAGAGCAGAGTCATAGCCAATCCCCAAAGGATGTATATAATCTGTGATGGTTAATCTTGAGTGTCAACTTGATTGGATTGAAGGATGCAAAGTAGTGTTGTTCCTGGGTGTGTCTGTGAGGGTGTTGCCAAAGGAGATTAACATTTGAGTCAGGGGACTGGTAGAGGTAGACCCACCCTCGACCTGGATGGGGACCTTCTAATCAGCTGCTAGCATGGCTAGAATAAAGCAGGCAGAAGAAAGTGAAGTGAGCAGACTCACTGAGTCTTCCGGCCTTCATCTTTCTCCTGTGCTGGAGGCTTCCTGCCCTCGAACATCAGACTCCAAGTT
Organism: Macaca thibetana thibetana; assembly: GCF_024542745.1. Taxonomy (NCBI): domain Eukaryota; kingdom Metazoa; phylum Chordata; class Mammalia; order Primates; family Cercopithecidae; genus Macaca; species Macaca thibetana. The sequence continues at coordinate 44,904,409 of NC_065591.1, forward strand.
CCTCAGCTTTTGGATTCCTGGATTGGTATTACCCTGTGTTGTGAAGCTCAGGCAAAGAGTGGTAGAAGGGTGGCATGTTTAAATTCTGTAGTATTCAGAATCATTCACCAGTGATTTGCCAGGGCTCTTGCGCCTTTGGCCACAGACTGAAGGCTACAGTGTTAGCTTCCCTACTTTTGAGGTTTGGGGACTTGGAATGGCTTCCTTGCTCCTCAGCTTGCAGACAGCCTATTGGGGGACTTCACCTTGTGATTGTGTGGGTCAATACTCCTTAATAAACTCCCCTTCATATATACATCTATCCTAATAGTTCCGTCCCTCTAGGGAACCCTGACTAATACATAATCTAAGCAAGAAATAAAACTTTATTGTTGTGAACCACTAAGATTGGGGGATTGTTTGTTACTGAAACATGATTTGGAGAAAGCTAGCTGATACATAGACACTGAGACAAAAAATGCACAAGGCAACAATAGTATAACAGAGAAATAAGCCAACAAACAAAAACCAACGAAATGAAAGTGTCAGACTAAATAATTTCTTAAATCTCCTTCCAGCTCTGAATGAAACAGGCATGGCACATTGAAAGGCCTACAGTGGCCAGGTGGGCAAGATCAATATATGAAGCATCCCTGAAACAAGTGCCGAGAAGTGTAACACCTGCCTAATTACACTGTATTTAAAAATACTTCTGGAGCAAGCAATGTACATATGCCAACTGTACATTGCACCTCCTGCCTATACTCTTTGTAGCTACCTCTTTGATCAATACCAGGTCTCAAATCAGGAGCATTTAGCTGGAAGAAACCCTTAGAAAGCTGGAGGCAGTTCTGAGATGGACCCAGATAACCTCTTAAGGTGATTCTCATGCTGGTCAAACATGTTATGTGAGTTCGCACCTTTGTTTAGAGCACAGGCTTTGGAGTTAGACCTAGTTTGGGTTCCTAGCTCCAGTTACTAGTTCCATGATCTCTAGCAAATAGCTTTTAATCTCTCTAAGCTTCAGTAACATTTTTGGAAAATGAGATAATAGAATCTACCTCATGGATTTGTTGGGAGTGAATGAAGTAATGCGCTTAGTACAATCCTTGATAAATGTGAGCTGTTGCCAATATTATTGTTATTATTTTCTCTTGGTTATGAAGCAATCCTTGGAGCTGATGCCCTCTTGCAAATATAGTTTAAAACCAATGCAGAGGCTATAAGTCTTTAAAAATACTTTTTTTTTTTTTTGACAGGATGTTGCTCTGTTGCCCAGGCTGGGGTGCAGTGGCACAATCATGGCTTGCTGCAGCCTGGACCTCCTGGGCTCAAGCATTCCTTCCACCTTAGCCTCTCAAGTCACTGGGACTACTAACATGCACCACCATGCCCAGGTAATTTTTTAAAACTTTTTGTAGAGACAAGGTCTCACTATGTTGCCTAAGCTGGTCTTGGACTCCTGGACACAAACTATCCTCCCACCTTGGTTTCCCAAAGTGCTAAGATTACAGGCATGCATGAGCCAACATGCTGGCCTAAAATATGTTTTTAAAAGAAAATTACTAATATGGTTTTAGCCCTGAGTTATCCAAATGATCAAATTCCTGTGCCCTTATTCAAGTTTTTCTTGAAAGGTAGAAGTGGGAATATTAAGTATACTCAATGTTCAGCCTTCTAGGTTTCACTAAAATGTATACTTTTTTCTTTCTCCTTGCTCTATGTGTGATAAGAAAAAAGTCTTCAAAGAAGAAAAACTTACCAGATTTGTAAACCAGTTTTCCAATTACTGAACTTCTGCAAAGATGCCATAATTGCTCAAGGTGAAAGAAAAAGAAAGAGATAAGAGGGTAAATTATCATGAAGATCGATGGTAGAAGCTTTCTGAAGACCCAAAGAGCACTGTGGCCTGTCTTACCTGTCAGACATGAGGGAATAAAACTGCTCACTCACCAGAAAATACTTGTATGCAACCATCCTTCAGCTAGATTTTTTTCTTCCCTACTTTCTTGGGCACACACCAAAAAATAACTTTATCATAAAGCTCCAACTAACTAAGGGATAAGGATGAGTTGAAAGACCGAGAATGGTTGGTATGCAACAAGATAAAAAAAAAAAAAAGAGAGAGAGAGAAAGAAAGAGAAAAAGAAAAATCAGAGAGTGGGAGTTGCCCCACTGGCTGTCAGTGGCAAGAAAAAGCACTGTGAATCAAAATTAAACAAGAAAGATACTTAGAGATATGGTTATCTCATATTGGTGCCCTTTGATTCATTGTTATTTTCCACAACCTATCTTTGATTACAGATTCTATCTTTAGAAGGCAGACTTGGACAAGGCAAAGGTAAAACGCTTATGGACAATTGGCCCAATGCTGACTATAAGAGTATCTTTTGGCTGCTTAGGTAATTTTCTTCTTGATTGAGTGAATCTTACCATCCTGGGGGCTAGTGAAGCACCTGGATATTTTGTCCTTTGAGCCATCAGTGAGAATTTCTCCTGCAGTAGCCTTCTAGAACTAAGTTGCTGATTTTTTTTAACTCCCTTCACTGGTTTCACATGGGGGAAAAAAATAAAAAGCCTTTTCAATTGGGTTAATGTTCGACTTGTTCTGCTTTTCATATACTGTTCACAGTATGTGATAATATTTTTATTCACTCAATAAACATTTACTGGGCATATCTCTAGGCCAGGTATTCCTGAGGACAGAGCAATAAAATAGATGCAGCCTCTGCTTTCATTAAGTTTATGACCTATCAGGGAAGAGGACTAATAGGCTATTGTGATAAGATTGTAAGGAAACTTGTGTTAACAACAGTAAACATTAATTGAATGATTATTAGGAGCCAAGTACAAAGTACATTTCATGCATTAACTCACCAAATCCCTATGACAATTAGATAAGGTTGGTAATATTCTTATCTCCATTTAAAAGATGAGAAAACTGAGGCAGAGAGCAAATATATAACTTGCCCAAAGTCACCACCTTGTTGGTAGCTGGGCTGTGAACCTAGGCTGTCTGGCTTTAGATCTGGCTTTTAGCCATTATACTATAATTTAAAAAGCTACAGGTGCACAGGGTTGGGGGAGAGTGTTCTCTAATATGGTCCAGGTGGTAACTTTGCTGAGTCCTGCAGAACAAACAGGATTTAGCTTGGGAAGCGTGATTGTATCCAGTGTAAATGCTTTCAGCTGCAAGTAACAGAAACCCAGACAACAGTGACATAAACAAAGAGAGGGTTGTTTTTCTACGTAACAAAATGTCTGGCGGTAAGTGGTTTTTAGCATTGGTCCAGGGTATCTAGGAAGTCAGACTTCTGCTCAACATCACTTTCCTTTCTCTTATTGGTCTGTGACAGGTGCAGGTCTCATAATCAGGGGAGAAAGCTAGGGGAGTATGGGGCTGAGAGTTTTTGCTTACATATCTTCTTGTAAAGAAGGAGAAATCTCTCAAGATGTCACAAAACGACTTCCTTTAAAAAATCATTAGCTGGAACTGGACTATATGTCACCTCTAGACCAGTGTCTGCACCTACCTTCCTTGAGACTAAGAGATTTCCAGGATTCTGTTGGCAAATAGAAAGGAAAGACTGAATTTTGGGTAGGCAACCAACAGTGCCTGCCAGAAAAGAGAATCATGTTCTAGGCAGAGGGAATCACACATGCAAAAGCTTGGCAGAAAACTAAAGCATGACAAAATAAAGAGAGGAAAGATGCTGAGTATGGCTGGAGACTAGCTTGACAGATGGCAAGAGATGAGGCTGGAAGGGGTCGGAGAGCCCAGAGCATGAAAAGCTGTGCCTGAGGAGTTTATATTGTGTTCTAAAGACAAAGGGAAATCAATAAAGGATTTTTAGATATGGCAATGACCTGAGGTGACTTGTTTAGAAAACACATTCTGGCAGCTCCGTGAAGAACATTTGAAGGGTACTAGATGAGAGGGAAGAAGAGTCACTGAGAAGATGCTACAGATGTCCAGGTGCAGGATGCTGGTGTCTTGAGCTCTTACAGAGGCATGATGATGGAAAGGGGTAGATCACCATTTTTAGGAGGTAGAATCAAAGACACAACAATTGGGTTTGGGAGCGAGGCCCTAGCAGCCTGATGAGAATTACTGATGAATATTGTCTGCATTTGCATTGGTAAAAACAGTATCATGAAAAGCCGTGGTTGCTGAAACCACCCAAGAGGCAAGTTAAGTGGCAACTACTATTGAAGAAAATCCATGCAGTCTATTCTTTTTCTTTTTTTCTTTCTTTTTTTTTTTTTTTTTTTGAGACAGGGTCTCACTCTGTCACCCAGGCTGGAGTGCAATGACACAATCTCGGCTCACTGCAACCTCTGCCTCCTGGGCTCCCACCTCAGCTGGGACTACAGGTGTGTGCCATTATGCTGGCTAATTTTTTGTAGAGATGGGATCTCACTTTGTTTCCCAGGATTGTCTTGAAATTTTGGGCTCAAGTGATCCTCCCACCTTGGTCTCCCAAAGTACTGGGATTACAGGAGTGAGCCACCACCCCTGGTCCATTCAGTTTTTAATTTGAATGTTATTTCTGTCTGTTATATACATACATAGGTCATATCGAATCGTTTCACAAAGCTTGCAACAAGAAACCACTGTCAAACTATGATCACACCACTGCCCTCAAGCCTGCGCAACAGGGCAAGACTCTGCCTCAAAAAACAAATAAATAAAAGGGCACTGTCCTTTGCCCCAGTTTACTCCACTAACAATTGTGACTCCCTAGAGCCATCTACTGAATCTTTCAGCTGTTTCTTCTGATGCTTTTCTCCATGCTTCTAATTAACATGATTGTTCTGCTATTTCTTGACTTCTAACTATGGAAAGCAGGATTTGGGTTTCTTTCATTTCACCACCTCACCTTCCATCACACATGTACATACAAGCCCTCTCCTCTGAGCCTTCCAGTGTCATTATCTATCATAAATTGGAGTTAAAACAATATTCACTGTTTGCTTTATTATGACCATGCGACTGTTGTTCATAGATGAGACGTTCAGAACATTATGATTTCATTTTCTTTCTTATACAATGTTTTGGATAACAAATTTCCTTGTTTTCTATGAATCTAAAAGTAAATCATTACTTAATCTTCACTAGAAATGTAAATATTCTTGTCAATATATTCAAACATATTAGCTTATCTAATGATACCACCTTTTTTCTTGAAGATCTCCATCTGTGAGCCTCCAAATCCTCTGCTCCAATGTGAACTCGTTATTCTCTAAGCCTGTGTATCAGCTATTTCAGTAAAACAAACTACCCTAGGATTTAGTGGTTAAAAACAACAATCAGTTATTTATTCAGTTCATTTATTTACTTCGCAATTCTTCAGGTTGGCAATTGGGACTGAGCACAACTGGATGGTCCTCCTGGTCTTGGCAGGACTCCTTCAGACATCTGCAGTTAATTGCAGCTTAGTTAAGTAGCTGTGCTTGGGGCAGGAGGTTGGTGGGGGGCTATTGGATAGTATGATTTATTATCCTTCTAGCAGGTTAGCCCAGGCTCAGTGGTGGAGACAAGGACCTAAGAGAGAGAAAGGAAATATGCAAAGCCTGTTGAGGCTAGGATTAGAATGGTTCACTGTGACTTCTTTCACTTTGTACTGGCTAAACAAGTTACAAGGCCAGCCAAGAATCAAGGAGTACCAAAGCAGACTCCATGTCTTGATGGAAGAATCTGAAAAGTCACTTTACAGAGACTACAGATACAGGAAGGTCACCAACTGGGGCTATCAATTTAAGCAATCTACCAGTCTGGTACATAACAATTGTCCCAGGATGTCCTTCCACCCTCACCCTTTGAGTTCTGGTTTTCATCTTGTATTGGATCTTGTGTATATCAATCAGGCTTCAGAAATGATGCCAGTTATTTTAACAGACCAGAGGATGAGAGGTGGCTTAGCTGGTACTGGTGTCTCTGAGGGGCATAGGAGGCTGATTTTGAAAGTGTTGGGAAAACTGTCAACTGGATTAACAGTTGCTATAAGAAGGAAATTTTGCTGCCGGGGGAAGAAGTGTTGCCAGTGTGATGCTCTCAGGAACTGCAAGAGAACAGCAAGCAAACGGTAAGGAATAAGTCCCTTCTTCCTTCCCCAGTCCTCCAGTCTCCCTCTAGCAACCCTGCTCCCCACTGGCAGAGATTAACAGGGAGTCAGCTGGCCAAGGTGAAGAGTGATTTTTGGAGTCTGAGCCCCAGACTCATGTAGCAGAGTATAGAATTCTGGGCTTGCAGCTGCAAGACAAGGTAACAAGCACACTCTGTTTTCTAGTTTCTATGTCTTCCTAATTTTTGTCCCTTCAGTAAGTTCCTAAGAAAGGATGCATGTAAGGTAGACTGTTTCAGATCTTTAATATCTGAAATATCCTTAGCCTACCATCACAATTATAGTTTGGCTGAATATGGAGATCATTGCCCTCATTATTTTGAAGGTGTTGCTCCATTATTTTCTAGCATCCAGTGTGGCCACTAAGTCTGATGCCGTATGGATGTCTGAACCTTTGTATATGACTTATATTTGTTGATTTTTCTTTGTTTGATCTTTTCTCTCTGGCTGCTTTTAGGATTTATCTCTTTATCTCTGTTATCCTGAAATCACAATAATTTACCTTAGTTCTGTTTTTTTCTCTGTTTTTTTTTGTTTTGTTTTGTTTTGTTTTTAAATTCATTCTGCAAGGTGGTTAGTAGGTCTTTTCAGTCTACAAAGTCATTTCTGGGAAATTTTATCAAAATTTATTGAAGTCTTTGATCATTTTATCATATCTTTTTTCTCTGTTCTTTCTTTCAGGAATTTCTGTTAGCCAGTTGAGGAATCATGTATGTTTTTCACCATTGTTTTCTTACCGTCACGTGTATAATTCCCCTGTTTGCAGTATGGCGCCCTCACATTTAGCAGTGCCTGATATCCAGAAGAGTCTAAGATTCAGCACCTCCACAGAGTATACCTCCAGGCGCTGGGATATGACAAGGGTATTTACATGATTGTTTAGGGCGGGAGAAAAGATATAGAAGTCAAGATAATGCCTCTTACACAAACTTGCAGCTCATTCTTCTTTTAGCCTCACCTGCACACTGAATTTCCGATGTACTTCCTGCCTTCAATTTCTGAATCCTCTAGGCTTCTATTGCATGAACTAACTTCCTTCTTGGTTTTCCCCATTTCAGATTTTGGTTTCCTTTTTCTCTGGTCTGCTAAGACAGTTTCACTTGTCCACTTGTTTTTATCTCTTTTGACCTATCTTTGACTCTATCAGCACTGCTGGAAAGCATTTCTATCAACGAGAGACAACAGAGATGTAGTTGTCTTCATTGAAAAAGAGAGTAACATTGGAAAATGTGCTTCAGAGGTTGTGGTAGACTGTTGTAGCAATTCCCCCAAAGAATCAAGTTATCTACGACATTGCGTAGCTCTCTCCCACATTGAATTAGCAAATGTGAGGCAGGTAGAGGCTTCTGCTTTGGGATTTACTCTCTGACTGCTAGGAAACCTGAGCCCACCAAGAGAAGAATCAATGGCTAAACTCCTACATGGTGAGAGATCACATGGAGAGAAGCCAAACCATTCCAGCAGAACCCAGACCTGTCATACCAGCTACCAGCTGACTGCAAATGAATGAACTCATTTAATACCAACAGTAGACCCACCTACCTGAGCCTAGCCCAAATAACTGAGTGGCACCATTATGAGCAAGTAAAATGATTTTTATTTCAAGCCATTAGGCTTTGGGGTGGTTTGTTATGCAGCAAGTGATAACCAATACAAAGGTGTGTTGGTTGCATTTGCCTCCTTTGCATTTACAAACCACACAGATCAAGGCTATGCTATTTTTATCTGTGTCTTTGTTGACTTAGACTTTTTTTTTTCTTATTTTACTTTAAGTTCTGGGATATATGTGTAGAATATGCAGGTTTGCTACATAGGTATACATGTGCCATGGTGATCTGCTGCACCTATCAACCCGTCTAGACTTGTTTTTTAATCTCTTTATCATTTTAGTGTGGTTTTGGGAAGGAGTAAAAGTAAATATACATTCATCACATTTAACTGGAAGTCTCCATTCACTTCCTCTTCATCTGTCCAGCAGATATTTTCTGAGTGCCTAGTAGATGCGAACAGCACTGGACACTTGTAACACAGTTCTTGTTTATTCTTTACAATAGTGCTATGCATTAGGCATGAGACTCGCCTTTTCACAGATGAGACAAATAAGGCTCAGGGAGGTTAAGAGACTTGCTAGAGGTCTGCAGTTAGTAAATAACACTGTTAGGATTTGTGCCCTTGACTGAGTGCCAACAAAGTACCCAATATTTTTAATATACTTTGTTAAACTAAAAAATAGACAGTAGAGATTCTAAAGTCGGAATGGATATAAGACCCATCACAGAGTAGACAAGCTGACAGCTGATTGGATATGATGTGAAAAAGAAAGAATGTCTGAGAATTTTACCTCCTATTGATCTGCCTTTGACCCCATCGTTAATAATGGACGGCACCACTAATAAAAGGAGACAAAAATGGAATGGACATCTTAACTGGGAAACATGGAAAATTTGCTTCCAGGGGCTATATTCGACCTTTTTTGTTTTTGTTTTTGTTTTTCCTCCTCTGCATCTATAGATCAAGGCTCTGCCGAGCATAGTTGTTAACATTGTTTGTGGTCATCTTTTATTGGGGAAGATTGGTTGGTGCTGCTTACAGGACACTTTACCAGGTAAATGGTAGCCTGATTGGGCTCCTCAGTGGTGATGGGGAGCTGAGCCCTGTGAGGCTTAGTATGGTTAACCGCTGTCGAATGGTTAAAACACCAGGCACTGCTTGGGAAGTATTCCCAGAAGGCCTTTTGCGCTCTGTGTAGGGGAAATTAAGTGCCGAGAAAAGCGTGTTCAATTTAGATCCATCTGGTCTGGGTTGCTTCTTTCCCTTCTCTTTCTCCAGGAAAGAGGACTATTCAAACAAAGGCACTTTGTTGTCCCTTTAACCTGTTAGGAGCCAAGAGTGTTGCCAGCCAAGCATGTTGAAAAGCAGAGAGAAAACTGTCCCATTTCTAGTTGGTAGTAATCCCAGCTCAAAGCAGCATTCATTATCGAAGGTGCTGGCTACCCAGGACATAGACTTGGGAGGAAAGAAAGGGTGCCTGATTTGAGAACCTTATTTCTAGAAGAATAAAGTGACCCTTGCTAGAAAATGGTCTCTTGCAGCACCTTCTAGCCAGCAAGTGAACACTAGGAAGCTTTAATAAGAAGTGTCACTAGATTCCAAATAAGAAAACCAAAACTGGTCAGGCGCCATGGCTCACACGTGTAATCCCAGCACTTTGGGAGGCCGAGGCAGGTGGATCACTTGAGGTCAGGAGTTTAAGACCAGCTTGGCCAACATGGTGAAACCCTGTCTCTACCAAAATGCAAAAACTAGCTGGCCATGGTCGTGGGCACCTGTAGTCCCAGCTACTCAGGAGGAGGCTGAGGCATGAGAATCACTTGAAGCTGGGAGGCAGAGGTTGTAGTGAGCCAAGATTTTGCCATTGCACTCCAGCCTGGGTGACAAAGCAAGACTCCATCTAAAAAAAAGAAAAAAAAAAGAAAGGAACGGGAAGGGAAGGGAATGGAAGGGAAACCCAAACCACATATTCTAGATTTTCCAAGTGGCCTCAACTTCAAAATATTTGTTCTCAGTATTGGACTATGATTTTGGAATAGCTAGAATTTGTAAACCACATCAGTTATCAATAAAAGACAACTGCCCTGTGGGACCCTATATAGCTGTTACTAAAAACAAGGTAGATAATAATTATTTATTCTTATTAAGCATTTAACCAAGTGCCAATCATTGTTCTGTATATTTTTTAGTTTTTCCCTTCCAGGAACCCCATGAGAGGATATTGTTATTAGTCTAGTGGTGTGTTTTTTGTTTATTTGTTTCATAGACAGGGTCTTGCTCTGTCACCCAGGCTGGAGTGCAATGGCACAATCATGGCTCACTGCAGCCTTGACCTCCCAGGCTCAAGCAATCCTCCCACCTCAGCCTCCCCAGTGGCTGGGACTACAGGTACACACCACCACGCCTAATTTTTGTGTTTTTTGTAGAGATGGGGTTTCACCATGTTTCCCAGGCTGGTCTTGAATTCCTGGACTCAAGTAATCCTCCCATTTCAGCCATCCAAAGTGCTGAGATTACAGGTGTGAACCACCATGTCTGGCCTACTTTTACAGATAAATATACTAAGGCATAGTGACCCTTGCTAGAAAATGGTCTCTTGCAGCACCTTCTAGCCAGCAAGTGAACACTAGGCTACAAGTTGCTCAAGTCTACAACTAGTAAGTGATAAGGCTTGGGCTTGAATCCACGTGACCTGCTTTTAGAGCCCACATGACTACCCTAGGTCAGAGGCTACACATCCAACTGGTAGCATGGATATCTCCAGGGAGAGGAGATACAGAAGAGCAGATGAAAGGTTTTCACTTTTTACTTTACCAAATGCTATACTGTTTGAGTTTTTCTCCTTAAGCATATGTTACTTCTTTGCTTTAAAAATATGTAATAAAGCAAGGCTATAGAAGATGAGATAGCAATGGAGCATTTTTTTTTTCTTCTTTGCAGTGAGTGAGAAGGCACTATCCGCATTATGTTAGCAGTAGAATTTATGTAAGTACCAGTGTAGTCTAGGCTGAGGGCCAGGAACTAATTGAATTATCTTCAGAATCTCATAAGCCACCAGTAAGCAAGTAGGAATATGGACAGGTATAAAACAAATCCTTAGGACAGAGTAATGGGTTAGATATTAACACAGTTTGGCTGTGTCCCCACCCAAATCTCATATTGAATTGTAGTTTCCATAATCCCCACATGTTGTGGGAGGCATCCAGTGGGAGGTAATTGAATCATGGGGGTGGTTACTGCCACGTTGCTGTTCTCATGATAGTGAGTGAGTTCTCACATGATCTGATGGTTTTATAAGAGGCTTTTCCCCCTTTGCTCAGCACTTCTCTGTCCTGCTGCCTTGTGAAGCATGTTTGCTTCCCCTTCTGCCATGATTATAAGTTTCCTGAGGTCTACCTAGCCATGTGGAACTGTGAGTCAATTAAACCTCTTTCCTTTATAAATTACCCAGTCTCAGGTAGTTCTTTATAGCAGCGTGAAAATGGACTAATACAGTAAATTGGTACTGGGAGTGGGGTGCTGCTATAAGGATACCTGAAATGTGGAAGCAACTTTGGAACTGGGTAACAGGCAGAGGTTGGAAAAGTTTGGAGGGCTCAGAAGAAGACAGGAAAATGTGGGAAAGTTTGGAACTTCCTAGAGACTTGTTGAATGGCTTTGACCAAAATGCTGATAGTCATATGGACAATGAAGTCCAGGCTGAGTTGGTCTCAGATGGAGATGAGGAACTTGTTGGGAACTGGTATAAAGGTGACTCTTGCCATAGTTTAGCAAACAGACTGGTGGCATTTTGCCCTGTCCCAGAGATGTGTGGAACATTGAACTTGAGAGATATGATTTAGTGTGTCTAGTGGAAGAAGTTTCTAAACAGCAAAGCATTCAAGAGGTGACAGAGCATAAAAGTTTGGAAAATTTGCAGCCTGACAATGCAGTAGCAAAGAAAAACCCATTTTCTAGGGAGAAATTCAAACCATTGCAGAAATTTGTATAAGTAACAAGGAGCCAAATATTAATTGCCAAGACAATGGGGAAAATGTCTCCAGGGCATGTTAGTGACCTTCATGGCAGCCTCTCCCATTACAGGCCCAGAGGTCTAGCAGGGAAAAATGGTTTCATGGGCCAGGTCCAGGGCCCCCCTGCTGTGTACAACCTGAAGACTTAGTGCTCTGCATCGCAGCTGCTCCAGCCATGGCTAAAAGGGACCAATGCACAGCTCAGGCCATTGCTTTAGAGCCACAAGTCTTGGCATCTTCCACGTGGTGTTGGTCCTGTGGGTGCACAGACAACAAGAATTGAAGTTTGGGAACCTCTGCCTAGATTTCAGAGGATTTATGGAAATGCCTGGATGTCCAGGCAGAAGTCTGCTACAGGGGTGGATCACTCATGGAGAACCTCGGCTAGGGTAGTGCAAAAGGGAAATGTGGGGTCAGAGCCCTCACACAGAGTCCCCACTGGGGCACTGCCTAGGGGAGCTATAAGAAGAGGGCCACCGCCCTCCAGACCCCAGAATGGCAAATCCACCAACAGCTTGCACCATGCACCTGGAAAAGTCTCAGACAGTCAATGCCAGCCTGTGAAAGCTGCTGGGAGTGGGGCTGTACCCTGCAAAGTCACAGGGTCAAAGCTGCCCAAGGCCATGGGAGCCCACTTCTTGCATCAGCTTGACCTGGATGTGAGACATGAAGTCACAGGAGATCTTTTGGAACTTTAAGATTTAATGACTGCCCTATTGGATTTCAGACTTACATGGGGCCTATTGTTTTGGCCAATTTCTCCCATTTGGAACAGGTGTATTTACCCAATGCCTGTACCCCCATTGTATCTAGGAAGTAACTAACTTGCTTTTGATTTCACAGGCTCGTAAATGGAAAGGACTTGCCTTATCTCAGATGAGACTTTGGACCTGGACTTTTGGGTTAATGCTGGAATGAGGTAAGACTTTGGGGAACTGTTGGAAGGGCATGATTGTGTTTTGAAATGTGAGGACATGAGATTTGGGAGGGGCCAGGAGTGGAATGATATGGTTTGGCTCTGTTTCCTCACCCAAATCTCACCTTGAATTGTAATAATCCCCACGCGTCCAGGGTGGGACCAGGTGGAGATAATTGAATCACGGGGGGTGATTTCCCCCATGCTGTTCTCAGGATAGTGAGTGAGTTCTCATGAAGTCTGATGGTTTTATAAGGGGCTTCCTCCTTTGCTCAGCACTCATTCTCTCTTCTGCCGTGTGGTGAAGGAAGAGGTGCCTTCCACTATGATTGTAAGTTTCCTGAGGCCTCCTCAGCCATGTGGAGCTGTGAATCAATTAAACATCTTTTCTTTATAAATTACCCAGTCTTGGGTATTTTTTCATAGCAGTTTGAGAATGGACTAATACAGATATCCCTGAGGCAAATGCAAATTATAAGAACTCAGATCCTGGAGCACAAGACAAGGTGATAGTCAGCTGGAAGAATGGGCCGTTGGACACTAGAAGACCTGGGGCAACTAAAGGAGTAGAATAGGATGAATTCTAGGAGAAAACAGATGCAAGGTCCCAGGAGGGAGAATGTAAGCACCTATGTTGGCCAGGGAGCCTCTTATAGAATCTCTGCTGGGTCTTAAAGGTAGATGAAGGTAAGGAGATAGAGGAAGGTAAAGAAGGCATACGTGGCTGAAGCAGAGGAAGGAAGGGAGGGAGGGAGGGAAAAATACTGACATCTTCACACTGAAAACCATATGACTTTGATGTAGAGTTTCTCCATTCACTATAATCTTGCAAAGTTTTCATTTTAAATATGCCCACATTTGTGAGTGTGCAGGCTTTCCTTTCTGCTTAGTAACAAAGAAACTTATCAAAGATGAGGGGATGTGTGGGGAGGATGTTGACCAGTACACTCATCCATTCCTGCTACCATTTCTTCATGTTAACACTTATCATGCTTTAAATACTTACCTAATTTCTAGATAATAAACTCTGAGGGGGCAGCATCATCTCCATCTTGCTCCCCACTCTAACCCCACACCTAGCACCAGGCTTGTCACGTAGTAGAAAGGCAATAATTATTTGTTTAATTAATTTGTTTGAAGAATTGGTAGGCTGGGCATGGTGGCTCACTCCTGTAATCCCAGCATTTCAGGAGGCTGAGTTGGAGGATTGCTTGAGCCCAGGAGTTTGAAAACAAACTGGGAAACATAGTGGGACCCTATCTCTGCAAAAAATTCGAACAGCTGGGTGAGGTGGTATGTGCCTATAATCCCAGCTTCTTGGGAGGCTGAGTTGGGAGGATTGGTTGAGCCCAGGAGGTTGAGGCTGTAGTGAGCTGGGTTCGTGTCACTGCACACCAACCTGGGCAATGGAGCAAGACCCTGTTTCAAGGAGGAGGAGGGGGAGGAGGAGGAGGAGGGAGAAGAAGAGGGAGAAGGAGAAAGAAAAAGAAAGAAGAAGGAGGAGGAAGAGGAAGAGGAAGAAGAAGAAGGAAGAGGAAGATGAAGAAGAAGAAAGAGGAAGGGGAGGGGGAGGGAGGGAGGAGGAAGGAGGGGGAGGAAGGAGGAGGGAGGAAGAAGGAGGAGGAAGGAGGAGGAGAAGATGAGGAGAAGGAAGAAAAGGAAGAAGAGGAAGGAGGAGGGAAAGAGGAAGAAGAATTGGTGAAATAAATGAATACCATTGGGAAAGTTGTTGATGTGTCATATGCTGAAAATATCAAACTCTTTTTGGGGCTTCAATTAGTAATCCTCTTGATTATCATACAGTTTTGATTGCTAGCATTTATTCAAGACTTATATGTGCTTTTTATGTTTTAAGTAAAAGGAAGCCCCACTCAAATTTTGCTTAAAAAGTTCACAGACAGGGTAATGTGTGATCAGGACTGACTTGGCTTCCCTGTAATTCAGCTCCACCCAGTTCCATGTGTTGGCTTTCCTTAGGCTGGATTTACCATGGCTTCAAAATGGCTGCTGGTTTTAACTGGTGCCACACAATTCCTCATTCATATTTAGGGGAGGCATAGGGATGGAGAGCTCTACCATCAAACAATATCTACCATCAAATAACTTTTTTTGGAGACAGGGTCTCACTCTGCCACCCAGGCTGGAGTATGGTGGTGTAATCATGGCTCACTGCAACCTCAACCCCCCAGGCTCAAGCAATCTTCCCGGCTCAGCTCCCTAAGTAGCTGGAACTACAAGTGTATGCCACTATGCTGGCTAGTTGAGTTTTTTTTGTTTGTTTGTTTTTGGTTTTTTTGTTCCGTTTTGTTTTGTGTTTTTTTGTACTTTTTATAGAGACAAGGTTTCACTTTGTTTTGCAGGCTGGTCTCAAATTTTTTGCCTCAAGTGATTCCCCACTTTGCCCTCTGAAAGTGCCAGAGTTACAGGCATGAGGCACCACACCCAGCTCCATCAAAGAACTTTTCTGAACTTTACTCTGACCAAAACAAACTGAACTAACCAGGAGAAATTCACAGGTTGATTGGCATAGCCTAGGTAACTCATTCCTTAACCAATCAGTGTAGCAACAGGGCTGGTGTTATCCTAATTGATTGGATCAATGATGGCCTATTTCTGGAGTTTGGGATGCAGGCTCTTATAACCAAATTACATGGCTACTTTCAAATGGAGGAAGAGATGAATAGATGTTGAAAAGCCAAATGAGTGTCCATTCATTTAATCTTCACAACACACTGTGAATTAGATCCCAGGGAGAGATGAGAAAAATGACCTCAGAGAAGCAACTTGCTCAAGATCAGGCAACTAGTAATTAGCAACACTGGGATCCAAATTCATGTCTGTCTGACTTCAAAGTCTATGCACTTGGCCTCTAGACTCAGCTATTGTATGAATCTCAGCTATTGTATGAATCTCTCTGGTTGCCTCCAAGAGAAACCTGTTCTTGTGATCACTGTTAGCTGTTCTGGGGAACAACCTGGGCCCAGGTTGAAAACTCCTTTAAAAAGGGTCAAGGACCCTCCACAAAGCCCAGGCTGTGAGATGAGCTTCAGAGGCCTGGGGACTCCAGCCTCAATTTGGGAAGCAGCAAACACCTGCTTGGGGACTGACTAAGAGGTTGCTGTAAAACCAGGACAGACAGTCCCTGTTCTTCTATCAGTGGTCATTCATCAAGCAGTTACTGAGCATCTGCTCTCTGAGGACCCATCTACCTGAGCTAAAGCCTGAAACTCTGTTTCTAGTGTCCTTGGCTAGTCTTTCATTTTTGTCTGTTTCTTTATCACACCCCCCTTCTCCTCCTCTCCTAGGCTGAACTTTCTGGACTAATGTTGGTTCTTTGTCTCAGACTTGCACCCAGCTTTTTCTAGCACCCCAGGATAGTAACTGTCTTTTCTGGAAATTTCAGTTAATTGACAATGTCTGCCTTAAGAAGGAGGCAGAGTCTGTATCCAGTCTCAGATGGGAAGTGCACCATTGTCAATGATCAATGTCTACCATGGGGACCATCAGTATCTACCCTGGGGAGGAAAGGTTGAACCTCAGCCTGCATGGTGGGTATCTGACATCCTTGGGTCCATATACCCACCACAGCTTCATATTTGGGACCCTTAGAACAGCTGCCCCCATTGCTTGAATTCCCTGAGAGTGACATTCATGTGTCAGCATAATACCAACAAGTTCTGGCCTCCCGCCTGCCTTTTCCAGGATTCTGAATGAGATTGAGCTGTTTACATGCTAGAACCAGAATGATGGAGAAGTCTGGAGTTGAAGAAAAGAGTGAAAAGGCCTGGAATAGGCTGAGGAGGCTGGACTGTGATTTAGGATGTCTGGATTCAATCCTGCTGAACCCTAGCTCACTCCGTGACCCTGGGCAAGTTTCCCCCTTGCTTGGCCTCAGTTTCCTTATGTGATATTGGGCTATCTCAGGGATTCTCAGTGGGGGAGAAACCATTTCCCGGGAGGTGATCGGGAAAGTTATGGGGGCATTTTTCAGTGTCCCAATGAATGCAGGTTGTTTCTGGCATTTAGTGGGCTGGGGTGGGGCTATTGGATAACCTGTAATACACAGGACAGTCCTCCACGGTGAAAAACCATCCCACATCCTGCACAACTGTCACATGTCCTCCTGGATACTCATGTAGATGAAAAACTTGTTCATAATTGTCTGACTCCGGTCAGAGAAAAACTAGCTCTGCTTTAAATAGGAACACAGGTTGGTTTTGCACAGTACCAGTGTGTGTTGAACTTTTGAAACTGGAATTACCATATAAATCAAAAGAGATGCACATCTTTTAAAACAGTTTTATTAAAGTATGACTTATATGCCAGAAAATTAATTCATTTTTCAGTGATATCAACTCAGTATGTGTTTATTCAATTCAATGATTTTGGTAAATTTGATGGAGTTGGGCATCTATCATCAACATCCAGCTTCAGAACAGTTCCTTCCCTCCAACAAGTTTCCTTGTACCATTTGCTGTCAATTATCACTCCCACCCCAGGCAACCGCTGATTTGCTTACTGTTTCTGCAGATCTGTCTTTTCGAGAAATTTTGCATATAAAGAATCATACAATATATAGTCTTTTGTATTTCTCTCCTTTCACTTAGCATCCTGTTTTTTGAGGTTCATCCACATTGCACCCTGGATTATAGTTTGTTTCTTTTTATTGCTGAATTGTATTCCATAGCAGTAAACCACATTTTGTTTATCCATTTACCAGCTTGATGGACATTTGAATTGTTGCGAGGTTTTGGCTCTTAGGAATTTGGCTGCTATGAATAGTCCTATACAAGTCTTTGAGAGGACATATATTTCATCTTGCTTGGGCATATACTTACAGGCAGCATTGCTGAATTACTTAATTTTTTTTTAATTGAGTTGTTTAAACTCTTTTGGAACTCATTTTGGAAAATCAACATTGCTCATGGTATCTGAGTCACCAATATAATGCTCCTGTATACATGTGCATGGGGAGTGCTACTGGTCACAGTCAGACATAGAATCACATATGCATCAGTATATAAATGATTCTATGCATAAGTATAGCATGTGGTTCTATGTGTAAGTATATCCATGATTCTATGCACAGGTATAGCATGTGGTTCTATGTGTAAGTATATCCATGATCCTACATATAGGTGTAGCATGTAGTTCTATGTGTAAGTATATCCATGATCCTACGCATAAGTGTAGCATGTGGTTCTATGTGTAAGTATATCCATGATCCTACATATAGGTGTAGCATGTGGTTCTATGCGTAAGTATATCCATGATTCTACACATAGATGTAGCATGTGGTTCAATGTGTAAATATATCCATGATCCTATGTATAGGTGTAACATGTGGTTCTATGTGTAAGGATATCCATGATTCTATGTGTAGGTGTAGACTTTGGACTACTTCATTATGTCTCTAGTTAGGATGTAATCAAACATTTCTGTATTAAAATATGTATTTTGTAATAAATTCTTATGTCTCCTATATAATGTACTAAGAACATTATAATGATTTTTAAAATCATGTGCATAAGTGGCTTATATTATTTATGAATTCCATTTCAGGATAGTAAATAGGATATTAAAAATATTTTTTATATAACAGAAAAGGAGCCTTGAGACAGAGTGAGAGGGGCTGGCCCATTTTAAGGACCTGATACCTGTGAGTTTTTAAATCCTGTGCTCAGAGGCTTAATTAGAAAGGCAACCATTAATCCAGATTTGAAGCCAACAGCAAATCAAAGCAATTGTCCTGCACCAGTTGTTTTGATCATCAGATTGTGGCCCAGTTCTTTGAGGCCAGGATCAGAGAGACTGTGAGGGATAAACAAACCCAAGAGAACCATCGAGAAAATGTACAGGAAGAGCTTCCAATTCTATCACTCAGCCTTGATTTCAGAGTGAATCATAGCACAGATTCACAGATTGACCCAGCAGGCTGGACCTTGAGAGACCCATGGAGTCCAGCCCCACGTTCTTCAAATGCAGAAAGGGAGGCCTAGACAAGGGGTGGTTGGGACTGAGGAACAGAGGCAGCCACACAACCACATCAGGTCTCAAGGATCCTGAGGGCCTGATAATTAGATGCCTCTTCAATCAAATATTCTGTGCCATTTATAGACAAGACTGAGCCCTGTGAGTGAAAGGCTGAGATGGAAAACTCTGCAGGGACCAGCTTCTCACCTTCCTTGACCGAGCTGTCACCTCTGGCCCAGACTTTCCTACCTCCCCTCCAATTAACCTGACCTACATTCCCAGGTAAGGGGGCAGCGCTTACCTGCTGTTACTCAAGCAAAACATGTTTAGAAGGTCTCACCACCTCCACCCCTTCAAGTGGTTTACCCAAGTAGGCCTATGTCACTTTCCCCTAGTGGAGTCTTGGAAAAGGAAATTATCTCTGTCCCATTACATTTCACCGGCACTTTCTTGTCCCTTCTTGGAGGGATTGGAGACCGTTGATTTGCCCTTTGATCAGGCACTGTACCCTCTCTGGTCAGGTTCTTCCCACTCTCTGGGCTGCCTGGGCAGTTAAAGGAAAGAAGAGCAATATTAGAGCAGTCAATGTGACCCTGAGAGATCTGGCCATGCAGGAAGGTGTGGTGTGGTGACCGCGCGTGGCTCTGCGGTCCTCCGTAGACCACCTGTAATTCGTTTGAATACAGGGAACCAAGAGGTTGAGCTCATCTTCTCCCATAGGGCCCCCCAACTGGAGGGAGGCTGGAATTCGGTGGGAATCGGTGTTTGGGGTTGATGTCACCCCCAGACAAGGTCATTATAGCCCTCTGGCTTTTAGTTTGGAGATTTCTCTTCTTTCTAAACTCAGACCTTGGCAATTCGTTTATGCAAGCACTAGTTATCTGCAAAGGAAGTGGCCTTCCAAAGGAGCCACCCGTGCCCACAGTGGTCCACTGAGCCCGAGCAACTGGCTGCAATGCCACGTGTGTTGGGCAGGGACCTGGGCAGGACGACGGCCTCGCCTCACCTTGCCTGGGCGCGTGGGGGTCAGATGGTCAATCCAGCAGTCCTGTGTGTGCTCCAGGGGGCCTAGTAGGCAGCCTAGAGAGGAATCCTGGTGGGAATAAGAGGAAGTAGAGGGGAAAGAGGGGAAGGCAGGC
Organism: Macaca thibetana thibetana; assembly: GCF_024542745.1. Taxonomy (NCBI): domain Eukaryota; kingdom Metazoa; phylum Chordata; class Mammalia; order Primates; family Cercopithecidae; genus Macaca; species Macaca thibetana. Next base: position 44,924,105 of record NC_065591.1, read on the forward strand.
AGAATCAGAGAAAGAGAGGGAGCAAGGAGGCAAAGAGAAAAAGGGGGAAACAGAGACTGGAAGACACAGAAAAATGTGCAGAGATAGGGAATGGGGTGAGGAAGGGAAGAAAGGGAAAAAAGAGAAAAGCAAAGGAGGAGGAAAGAGGGAAGGAGACAAAAATGAGATAGGGGAGGAGGAGCCTGGGGAAAGGGCAGAGGCAGGGCGGAGGCAGAGGGAGGAGCACAAGGAAGAGGACAGAGGAAATGCTTGGGGTATTTCTGCCAGGGCCTGGCCCTCTGTGGAAAAGGCCTCCTTTCCTGAAGAAAATGGCCACTTTGCTCTGTACCAGTCCCATATGCCAGGCCAACCTGCCTTCCAAGGCTCTGGACCATCCCAGGGCTGGGGGCACCTCCCCATTCTTTGCTAGAACTGTGGAAGATTAAAGGCCTCTGGGAAGGGGACCTGGCTGGGGCCTCAGTGTCCTCTCACAGGCCAAGGTGCTAATAAGGTGTTACCTGGAGGGGCACAGAGATCCAGTGTGCCCAGGTGCTCACGGAGAGGTGAGTGTACGCACAAAGAGGCCCAGCGGCTTGTATGGAGCCACACAGAACTCATGAGGCCTATATGGCAGGCTGAATGTTCACAGACTCAGGCACTTGTGTGCATTCCCACACAGGTGCATTCTGTACCACAGGCTGGAGGCCTGGGTGCCTCTACCAAAGGAACGTGGCAGTTCTTGCCGAGGGCTGGGCATTGACCGTCCTGATCTCTACGGTAAGCTCCAAAGCTGGACTGTGGTTTCTGAGTTATGAGCAGACTTGGGTGTTTCTCTACAGCCTGCTTTGGATTTGAGCTTCAGCCTTGCATTGGGCGCGGGTTCGAGAGTAGCATCTAGTGTGGGTAGGAAGAGGAGGGCTGAGGAGAGGCACGCGCCAAGGCAGCACAGGCTCTGATATCAGGACCAGCCTGCTGGAAAGGCCATGCCTGAACAATTTGTCGTCTCCTACTGCTCACTACATTCCCAGAGTCATATTCTTGTGTTTATGATGGAGGAATCACTGGCTGTGGAACGATTACTGTGTTGCAAACAAAGCATTATGGCTGGAGGTGAGAGGAAAATCAAATAGCATGCACTTTGAAATCTGGCTTCTTTAGGGCTTCTGTAGCAAATTTCTCAGGTGTAGAGCAATCGGGAGCTCCAGGGGCCCGCTGGGAAGCTGCTGGATTACAGACATTTACAAAAGAAAAAGGAAAAAAACCAGTCAGCCTGGCTTAGATAAGAGGAGCACATCTAGCCCCAGGAAGCCAGGAGTATGTGCCTTGCAAGCAAATGACAGTGTCTGCCTGAGCATAAGAAAAGCTGAATTCAGGGCTTTGAAAAATGAAATGATCACACTCCTTGCTTTTAAGAAATAGAGCAAGAAACTACGAGGTTATTTTTGACTTGGTTATTTGCTTCTGCTGATTAAGCATGCACTTTGCACCCGGGGGATTGCATGGAGAAAGCAAGGCAGGATAGCCAGAGGTCATGAGCACAGGTCTTAGAGTCAAATTGCCTGTATTTGCATCTAACCTCTCAGCCTCCTTTTCTTTACTGTAACCCTCTGAGCCTCAGTTTCTCATCTGAAGCTTCATAAAGCTGCTGTGAGGATTAAATGAGATCCATGGAAAGAACAGGACCAGGCATATGTGAAGTATCCCATCAAACATCAGTGGCTACTAAGCGCTTAATTACAATTTATGTATGTGGCACCTAATTTATGAATTAGCTAATTTTTATAATAGAGTGATGGGATTTTGTCACTGTGTACTGGCTAAGTTACCCAACTTCTTTCCCTTCACTGTGCACTGACATGGACAGAGCCATTCTCTTCCTGTAGAGTCGAGCCTCATTTCAAGATGGGCTTCTATTCCATAAAATGTTAAACTGGGCAAGATCCAAATAATCATCTTGTCCAGACCATTTACTTTTTAAGTGTACAATTTAATGGTTTTTTAGAAAGTGTATTTACAGAGTTGATTAAACATTGCCATAGTCTAAGTTTGAATCATGTTCATCCCCCCTGCCAGAAGAAACCCTCTATCTATTATCAGTCATTCCCCATTTTTCCTCAACCCTTCTTCAGCAAGCCTTAGGCAACTGCCCACCCACTTTCTGTCTCTAAGGATTTTCTGATTCTGAACATTTTGTGAAAACTGTATCATAGAATATGTGGTCCTTTGTGGACTGGCCTCTTTCATGTAGACTAATGTGCTCAAAGCTCATCATCAGTTGGTGGACATTGGGGTTGTTCTCACTTTGTGGCTGTTATGAACAATGCTCTTGTAAACATTCATGTACAGGTTTTTCTGTGAACCTGTTTTCATTTATCTTGGTTACCAGACGTGGAATTGCTAGGTCATATAGGAACTCTACGTTTATTCTGTAATGAATTGCCAGATTGTTTTCCAAAGTGGCTACACCATTTTACACTTACAGTAGCAATGAAAATGGATTTCTCCACATGCTCACCAACACTTGTTATTGTCTGTCTTTTTACTATAGTCAGGTGGATGTGAAAGTCTATTTCATTATTGTTCTGATTTCTATTTCCCCGGTGGCAAATGATGCCAAGCATACTTCCGTGTGTTTATTGGCCATTTTTGTCTGTTTGTTTTTTCGGAAACAGTCTCACTCTGTCACCCAGACTGGAGTGCAGTGGCATAATCTCAGCTCACTACAACCTCTGCCTCTTGGGTTCAAGTGATTCTCCTCCCTCAGCCTCCTGAGTAGCTGGGACTACAGGACTACATGACGCCTGGCTGATTTTTATATTGTTAATAGAGAGGAGGTTTTGCCATGTTGACCAGGTTGGTCTCAAACTCCTGAGGTCAAGTGATCTGCCCACCTCAGCCTCCCAAAGTGCTGGAATTACAGGCCTGAGCCACCTCACCTGGCCCCTTATTGGCCATTTGTGTATCTTCTCTGGAGGAGGGTCTAGTCAAATCTTTTTCCATTTTAAAAATTGGGTTGTTTGTTTTTGTTGTTAAGTTGTAAGTGGTTGTTTTGTTTTTTGAGATGGAGTCTCACTCTGTTGCCCAGGCTGGAGTGCAATGGTGCCATCTCAGCTCACTGCAACTTCCACCTCCCGGGTTCAAGTGATTCTCCTGCCTCAGCCTCCTGAGTAGCTGGGATTACAGGCACCCACCACTATACCCACCTAATTTTTGTATTTTTAGTAGAGATGGGGTTTCACCATATTGTTTAGGCTGGTCTTGAACTCCTGAACTCAGGTGATCTGCCCACCTCAGCCTCCCAAAGTGCTGGGATTACAGGCATGAGCTACCGTGCCCAGTAAAGTTGTATGTGTTTTTAATGTACTCTAGATTCAAGTCCCTTATCAAGATACATGATTTGCAGATATCTTCTACCGCTCTGCGGGTTATCTTTTCACTTTCTCGATGATGTCCTTTGAAACATAAAACGTTTTAATTCTGATACAGCCCAACTTGTCAATTTTCTCTTTTATCACTGTGCATTTTGTCATATCTAAAACACCACTGCCTAATTAATGATTAGGAAAATTTGCTCCTATGTTTTCTTCTGAGAGTCTTATACTTTTTGCTTAGACTATTTCATTTAAACCAACAAAGAAACTAAGACTCAGTTAAGGTAGGATTTGCTCTGCATTACATTGCTACTAAGTGGCAGATAAATAATTTTTTAAAAACCAACCTAATTTTATACAGCCTAAAATCAATATCGTTTCAAGACCAAAGAAGCACTCAAGTCATATTAAAAACTCAAAGTCTAAAACCCAGTTTATATTCACCCTGAAATAGAACCAACCTTTAATTTAAGGCTAATAATGATTTAAAAAACAAACAAACAAAAATACTTTCCATTTCTTGAGCAATTAGTCTGGGTCTTTTACATACATTCTCTTTTTAATTCTTAAAGCCACCTTGTAAACAGGTACTATTACTGTCCTTATTTTATACATGATGAAATTGGTGCTCAGAAAGATTTTTAAGTAACACATTCAAAATCACACAGTTAATACAAGGCAAAGCTAGGTTTTAAACCCAGGGCCCTCACTCTCTTTGTATGGTGTCCTATTAGGAAAACTAACGATTGTTGCTGAAACCATAATAAAGGGTTTCTGGCAAGATAAGAGCCTCCTGATGACATAAACCAGGTCTCATCTGCCATGTCCATCCCTTGTCACATCTCTTGGCAATTTCTCTTGGTGGGGTTGTGTTGATTTGTGGTGATCAGAATCCAGACACCACAAAGGCATGTGGGTTGTAATGAAGTCCTGATTCTTTTCTTTAAATCCAATTTTCCACTTGGTTTGGCTAGGGCAGGAGGATGTCAAATTCTGTGGCAGAGGTCAGTCCTATAAGGTGTTTGTCTCTATTTACATAATTCATCGGAACATTTCGTGGAGAGAAATCCATCTTCATTGGCATTAGCCTTGGGAACTACCTGGGAGGCAGAGAAAAATCTTAAGCTCAGATTTCAGTGCTTGCCACGTATAGACATCGAAGTTTGCAGTTTCAATCAGGCATATTTATTTACATGTGGAAATTCCCAGTGGGAAGCTAAAGAACACAGCTTAGGAGTAGTCCCCAAGTGGGAAATTGAACAGTACACTGAGCTCCTTTTATTTCCATTTAATTTACCATCAGTATCATTACCATTATTTTGTTAATCATTTCACTAGCAATGATGTAACTTGGGACCAAGGTAATTGCAGCCAAATGGGGAAGATGCTTATCTGAAGTATTTAGTTAGCAAAGACTTTCATTCACCTTTTTAGAGATGGGTGTTCGTTCTTTCCTTTATTCAGGTAGCATAGAACTGCCTTGAAATGCTGACAATATTAAAAGCTCCCTGCAGCTTAACGAACCCCACACTGGTTAAAGAGAGGATTCTTCAATTTTCAGCTCGCTGCTGTCTGAAATGCTATCACTCTGCACAATGAAGTGGCTTCCTGAGATTCTAACAAGTCTAAGTAAAACAGACCAGGCCTATCCTGTGGTCTGAGCAATGTGGAATAAATGATCAGGACTTTGAACTCAGACACTTGACTCCATTATTTGATAGCTGTATGACTTTGGACATGTTACTTGTGTTCTCTAAGTCTCCATTTTCTTAACTATCTAAAAGAAAGTTAATATTAGTCACTTCATAGATGGTTGGGCAGTAAATGAAGTAAGAAGGATAAAAGGCCCAGGACTTTCCTTGGCCCATAATAGGTGTTCAATAAACACTGTTTCTTTTCCAAAAAAAGTGCTCGTGTGGAGGACTTTTCTTCTGAGTTCCAGGATTGTTTAGGAACCAAGTCCAAGGGGAGATGTGAAGCGTTACCCTAAGAGAGGCACCTTTTGGTTAGCAAAAATGAAGACCTTGGCAGGGCTACTAAGATGTCTGTGACAGGACTTGGTTTCCATACGCACCTTTAGGCTCTGGGGGTCACCTTTGAGAGCTAGAGATGGATTGCGTGCAATCCAGCCCTGTCTCCCTCCCCACCTTGCCTGGTGACCCTCTCCACTCCCTCACTCCTCCCATTGCCCTCACTGCACAATGGCCTTTTCTCACTTCCTCCAATGTGCTAAACATTCCCTCCTTAGCTTCTTCCCATAGGCTGTTCCCTCTGCTTGGTTTACCCCACACCCCCAACATGCTTCACCTAGTTGATGCCTCCTAATCCCCAGATCTTGGTTTCTTTGTCATTTTCTTTGTCGTGTCCCTCTGGACATGACCCTGATGGACTCTCACAGATCTCCCTGTGGTTTTTTCACAGCACAGAGTGGTCTGTGACTCACTGGGCTTCTTTTTGTGTGGGCTTTTTAGTTTTTAAAATCCCCCATCACCAGACAGTACCTCGAAGCCTGGGTCTGGACTATTTTGCTTACCACCTGGGAGGTGTTCAGTAATACTCATTGAATGAAAGAATGGGGAAACTGTTGAACTCTCACAATCCTGGGTTAAGACTTTCGAGCATAGGAATGCTTTTACACTGTTGGTGGGAATGTAAATTAGTTTAACCATTGTGGAAGATGGTATGGTGATTCCTCAAAGATCTGGAACCAGAAATAATGATACCAGCAATCCTACTACTGGGTATATACGCAAAGGAATATAAATCATTCTATTACAAAGATACATGCATGCATATATTCACTGCAGCACTTTTCACAGTAGCGAAGACATGGAATCAACCCAAATGCCCATCACCAATAGACCAGATAAAGAAAACCTGTTACATCTACACCATGGAATACTACGCAGCCATAAAAATGAATGAGATCTTGTCCTTTGCAGGACATGGATGCAGCTGGAAGCCATTATCTTCAGCAAACTATCCACTATCCACAGGAACAGAAAACCAAACATCACATGTTCTCACTTACAAGTGGGAGTTGAACAATGAGAACACATGGACACAGGGAGGGGAACAACATACACTGGGGCCTGCTGGGGGAGGATGGAGGAGGGAGAGGGGAAAATAGCTAATGCATGCTTGGCTTAATACCTAGGTGATGGGTTGACAGGTGTAGCAAACCATCATGGCACACATTTACCTATGCAACAAATCTGCACATCCTGTACACGTATCCCAGAACTTAAAATAAAAATTAAAATAAAAAAATACTTTCAAGCAGACAAGAAGATGAAAGTATTGATATTAGCTGATACAGTATGCTTTCTATCTGCCAGGAGCTTGTCTAAGTGCTTCTGTGCCTTTACTTATTCAGTCTTCACAATAACCTTATTATTAATTGTTGTGGGAAGTCAGGGACCCCGAATGGAGGGACCGGCTGGAGCCATGGCAGAAGAACATAAATTGTGAAGATTTCACTTTAATATGGACATTTATCAGTTCCCAAATAATACTTTTATAATTTCTTATGCCTGTCTTTAATCTCTTAATCCTGTTATCTTCGTAAGCTGAGGATGTACATCACCTCAGGACCACTGTGATAATTGTGTTAACTGTATAAATTGATTGTAAAATGTATGTGTTTGGACAATATGACATCAGTGCACCTTGAAAAAGAACAGAATAACAGCGATTTTTAGGGAACAAGGGAAGACAACCATAAGGTCTGACTGCCTGCAGGGTAGGACAAAAAGAGCCATATTTTTCTTCTTGCAGAGAGCCTATAAACGGACGTGCAAGTAGGGAAGATATTGCTAATATCTTTATTACGCCCTGGTAAATTTGTAGTCAGACTGGTTCTCTGCTCTCAAACCCTGTTTTCTGTTGTTTAAGATGTTTATCAAGACAATATGTGCACTGCTGAACATAGACCCTTATCAGTAGTTCTCCTTTTTGACCTTTAAAGCATGTGATCTACTCCCTGTTCTTACACCCCTCCACTTTTGAAACCCTTAATAAAAAACTTGCTGGTTTGAGGCTTAGGTGGGCATCACAGTCCTACCAATATGTGATGTCACCCCCAGTGGCCCAGCTGTGAAATTCCTCTCTTTGGACTCTTTCTCTATTTCTCAGCTGGCCAACACTTATAGAAAATAGAAAAACCTACGTTGAAATATTGGGGGTTGGTTCCCCTGATAATTAATATTGCTATCATCCCATTGTAAAGGTTGGAGAACTGAGATACAGAGAAATCATTCTTAGGTAGCAGAGGCAGGGCCATCATTTGGACCTAGATACCCTGGTTCCAGAATGTATACTCTTAGCCATCACACCAACTTTCCCCTACATATTCTCGTTCCCTAGGGTATACTTTTCTTCTCCAATCCTCCCCTCCCCATCCATGCACACGTTTTGGGCCTCAGTTTCCAGGTGTAATAACACTTCCCAGGGGAGACCCTTCTATACTCCCACCCTAGCTCAAACCTCATCATCAGCATTCACAGCATCCTGAACTTTTTTTTTTTTTTTTTAAATAAAACTCTAGGAGTTATTTTCTCTCTAATTGCAGGACATGTCTTAATTTATCTTTGGACCCTCTCCAGCCCTAGCACAAGGCTCAGCATCTAGTAGGTACCCAAAAACTGTTAGTTAAACTGGAGTTTTCCAATGTCTTCAGAAGCTACCTGTTTGCCTAAGTTTGGCAATATATTGTTACATGTAAAATACACACATTTGACCCAGCTACCTCACAGATAGGAATTTACCGTAAGGAGGTAATCATGCAAGTACAAAATGATGTTAATGCAAGGATTGTTGATAATGGCAAAAATTAAGAACAATCTATGATGGCTATAAGTGGTGAATAAATTAAATAATGTTCTCTCTGCGTAATGGAACCCTGTGCAGTCATTTAAAAAGATAACACAAGGAAATCTATAGATGATAACATAGAACTTTATTCATGTTATATTGGTGAGGATAAAAAAAGGCAGAAAATGTAATAATTGACTTTGCTGAGAGCTTACTGCCTTACTGTCAGGCACCATGCTAAGCCCTTTTACATACATTAGCTCATTCAATCTTCACAACAATCCTATGAAATAGGTTTGTTCTGCTATAATCCCTAATTTACAGACAAGTAAACTGAATAGTGTCTAAACCAGATTTTAACCTGTAATTATCTCTGGACTTCTAGTCTTTATCACTATTATACTGTCTCTGTGATCCTATTATGTAATATTGCATAGACACTGTGCCTGTGACAGAGACTGCCAGACACCCCTGGTTATCTACTCCTCTCTTCTTTCACACTAATAGGATTTTTAACTGGGCACATGGCTACATTTCCCAAGTCCCTTGCATCTGCGTATGGCGATGTAACTTGGTTCAGGCCAATGGGATGTAAGCAGAAATATGTGGAAGCTTCCTTAAAAGCAACATGTATTCCTATTGCGCCAGCCCCACTCCCACCCCTTTCTCTTGTTTTGTTCCTTTCTCTCTCTTTCGGAGACTGCAAATTCTGTCCTATGGACCATGTGGTGGAGGCTACCTACAATTTAGCAACAAGACAGAAGGAGTCTAGGTGACTGACATCGTGGAGCACCTTGCCAGACCTGAGCCTCCCACCCAGGCTTCCATGTGAAAGAGGAATGAGCTTCTGTCATGGTGACATCATTGTTGTTTTGGTTTTCTGTCACTTATAGCTGAATATAACCTAATATGTGCACACACATGTGTCTGCACATGCATACAGAAATGCCTGCAAGGATATTCATCGTAGTGTTAACAGTAGTGCCTTGGGATTGCAGTATTTGTAGTGGTTTTTACCTTACCTTCATACTTCTCTGGGTACATGGGCCACTTCTTACAAAAGTGGTAAATCAAAAGAAAAATGTCATAATGCTCTCTACCTTCTGCCTCCAGTTTCAGTTCCATGACTGAGTTCTCACCTGCCCTCAGCCCAGCCAGAGTACTGTGACTATGGGTGACTGCTTGCCCTGCTCCTCTGGCTTGTCTGACCTTGAGGACCAGGCTTCATCTGCAAAACCACAGCCACTGTACAACACACTCTTGGGAAGGGGAAGAAAGATTAGTTCCGTGCCCATCTCTTCCCCAGGAGTGGGGAGAAAGCACAAAAAGTCAAGCCAGTTAGTTTCTCTGGAGAGAGACGGATGGAAATACACCTGCATTTCATTCACTTCTTCAATAATTATTGATTGAGGGCCTATATGTTCCAAGCAATGTTCTAGGTAGGGGAAAGAGCAGTGAACAAGAGTCTTTGTGGTCATGATGCTTATACTCTAGCAGAGAGACCAAACATCAACAAGCCTGCATTTAGGTGCCTCTGTGTGAATGTGCCCTTTTGAGCCAGTCTGAGCTTGCACCTATTTGTTAGTGATGCTCCCACTTCCCAGAAGATCTCAATGTCTCTTTGTTTCATTCATTCATTTGACAAACGTGTTCTGAGGGTATAGACATCGCAGGTTGTAAACTGGAAATTTATTTATTTATTTATTTATTTTTTTCTTTTTTTTTTTTAAATTTTCTGTCTTTTTTTTTTTTTTTTAATTATACTTTAAGTTCTAGGGTACATGTGGATAATGTGCAGGTTTGTTACATATGTATACCTGTGCCATGTTGGCGTGCTGCACCCATCAACTCGTCAGCACTCATCAACTCATCATTTACATCAGGTATAACTCCCAGTGCAATCCCTCCCCCCTTCCCCCTCCCCGTGATAGGCCCCAGTGTGTGATGTTCCCCTTCCCGAGTCCAAGTGATCTCATTGTTCAGTTCCCACTTATGAGTGAGAACATGTGGTGTTTGGTTTTCTGTTCTTGTGATAGTTTGCTGAGAATGATGGTTTCCAGCTGCATCCATGTCCCTACAAAGGGCACAAACTCATCCTTTTTTATGGCTGCATAGTATTCCATGGTGTATATGTGCCACATTTTCTTAATGCAGTCTGTCACTGATGGACATTTGGGTTGATTCCAAGTCTTTGCTATTGTGAATAGTGCCGCAATAAACATACGTGTGCATGTGTCTTTATAGCAGCATGATTTATAATCCTTTGGGTATATACCCAGTAATGGGATGGCTGGGTCAAATGGTACTTCTAGTTCTAGATCCTTGAGGAATCGCCATACTGTTTTCCATAATGGTTGAACTAGTTTACAATCCCACCAACAGTGTAAAAGTGTTCCTATTTCTCCACATCCTCTCCAGCACCTGTTGTTTCCTGACTTTGTAATGATTGCCATTCTAACTGGTGTGAGATGGTATCTCATTGTGGTTTTGATTTGCATTTCTCTGATGGCCAGTGATGATGAGCATTTTTTCATGTGTCTGTTGGCTGTATGAATGTCTTCTTTTGAGAACTGTCTGTTCATATCCTTTGCCCACTTTTTGATGGGGTTGTTTGTTTTTTTCTTAATGACAAGCAAGATTGGGCCAGTCTAACAGGAGCATCAGCACTACAAACGCTTGCAAGTTGCAACATAGTAAGATGGGAGTTACCATCCGCCAGAGCCCTGTCAGAATATCAAAAGGAGCTCCCAGCCTTGCCTGGAGAGCAGTGCAAGTAAGGCACTGGGGACTGTCATAGCTGAGCTAAGTCCTGAAGGGTGAATGAAAATTGCCAGGTTATGTTTCAGCCTCGGTGGAAACGATTCTTACTCAAGTGGTGATTAACAGCCGCAGTAAAATTCATGGGGGACCTTCACCTTTCAAGCATACCAGGGAACTCAGCTAAAGTCTAAAATGGGATTCAGGTATGTGTGGTAAATGCACGAGTTGGGTTGCCTCATACTGAAAAGTGCCATTTGGCTGGAGTTGAGGGAAAGACAGGGTTGGGGAGGATAGAATGGGGTATCTACTCAGCTGTTTGGCCCCAGCCTGGTCCCACAGACTTGTGTTTGAGCCCTACTGAGCACAGGTACAGGCTGCAGGAGCTGTTTTCATGGGGCACATGAGGCATAAACAGCCTGATTAAGGGAGCAGGTGACAAGAGAGGGTGATATGGTTTGGCTGTGTCCCTACCCAAATCTCCAGTTGTAGCTCCCACAATTCCCACGTGTCATGGGAAGGACCCAGTGGGAGGTAATTGAATCATGGGGGTGGGTCTTTCTCATGCTGTTTTCATGGTAGTGAATAAGTCTCATGAGGTCTGATAGTTTTATAAAGGTGGGTTTCCCTGCACAAGCTCTCTCTTGCCTGCCACCATGTAAGACATCCCTTGTTCTTCTGCCATGACTGTGTGGTCTCCCTAGCCATGTGGAATTGAGTCCATTATACCCCTTTCCTTTATAAAATACCCAGTCTTGCATATGTCTTTCTTAGTAGCGTGAGAATAGACTAATACAGAGGGTACGGAGGGGACAAGCCTCCTTCCTGTGTGTTCTACTATTGTCGTATGGCTTCATTCAGAGAGTGCTCCAGGAATGCAGTGCTGCCTTGATTCCACAGGGCTGCAGGTTTGGGAACACGAGAAGACAGTGCCTTGAGGAGGAATGTGTATTGAGCAAGGCACAGTCAGGATCTCAAGGGATATGACAGCACCTTAAGTGGCTTCTCAATCAGTGGTACCCAGTGAGTGCCAGAGCAAAGAACACATGAGGAAACCTTATGAAAACAGGTGAGCTGGCTCTGAAGATTCCCAGAAATAGTGGGGGAGGAGGGGACTGAATTAGGATGCTGAGGCTGAGTCCTGTATTAGAGACAAGGACAGGTGAAAATTGAGTTATTACACATTCATTACATCTTAGCCTGGGTTCCCTGAAAGCAGAGCATAAGATCCATGCTTGTGTGGAGGTAGTTGATTTGGGAATATGATCCTGGGGAGCAGGAGGCAGAGACAAGGGGAAGTGAAACATAGAATGGAGAATCACCACCAGGCACAGTGCCTCATGCCTGTAATCCCAGCACTTTGGGAGGCCAAGGTGGGCAGATCACTTGAGCCCAGGAGTTTGAGGCAAGCCTGCCCAACATGGTGAAACCCATCTCTACTAAAAACATAAAAATTAGCTGGGCATGGTTGTGGGTGCCTGTAATTCCAGTTACTCAGGAGGCTGCGGCAGGAGAATCACTTGAGCCCAGGAAGTAGAGGTTGCAGTGAGCCGAGATCATGCCACTGCACTCCAGCCTGGGCGACAGAGCGAGACTCCATCTCAAAAATAAATACATAAATAAAATAAAAAAGAATGGAGAATCATTACAAGGGTGTGTTGTTGGGTTAACCACTCCTTGATTCATGGGAGTTTCTGAGAGCCTATTGGCTTGCAGGGGATAAAAGGGATGAATTTATCCCTTAGCTTTAGTTCCATGTTGTCAATGGTGCCCCTAAGGGTGTTAAGTGCCCCACGCTTCCAGCAAGTTCTCAGGTGTCCCACTCAGAGAGTCAGAGAAGGCCTGGGGCAGGAAGTGAAGGTAGGAGGAGTGACCCAAGAGAAGGCATTACAGATGCACCTGCTCAAAGCTGGCTGAAGGTCTGTGAGGAACTGGTCGTCACACAGTGCCTGGAGTATGAGGTGGCCTGGAAGGATATGGAGGAGTGGACAAGAGGTTCCCAAACCCAATAAACCTGGGAGGCCTCAGAAAACCAAGTTATGCAAGTTTTCAGAAACAAGCAAGAAGAATGGTATTGTGTTGTTATTGCTATTAACAAATAATAGCTAATGTTTTTGGACATAAATTATAAGGACATAGAGTCCTTATACAGACTCATTTCATTTAAACTCACAATGGTGCTTTGTGGCATATGTCATTATTGATCTCTAGAGAGCAGATGAGGAAACCAAGGCAGCACATTACTTCCTCAAAGTCATAGACCTGGCACATGTTGGAGCCACACTGGCTCCTCATCAGGGAGTAAACAAGCATCCTGGCTTGAAGAAGGGTGTGCATTTCCCCTGAGCCCTTTGGCCTTCTGGCCTCTAGTGCCAGCTTTGGTAGACACTTTTCCAAATCAGATGCACCTGTGTTAGCTTTAAAAGTCACAGCAGATGCATGGGGGGAATTTAGAGTCTGCTTCCTTAGAATTTGATAACCTGGGTTCAAGGGCTGGCTCTGTCACCCAGCTGCATGGTGAGGGGAGTTGTATTAGTATTACGCATCACATCTCCTGTTTGTGCCTCTGTTTTGCTATTTGTGAAATGACGTGACGAGGCTGCAGCATCTGTAAGATGAAGTCTGCCTAGACGACTTATTGGTTTTAAAGGTAATCCATGTAAGTGGGTGCAGAATCGTTGAAGATGAAAGTAAAGGCTCTGTTAAACAAGACACAGATAGGAAAATCCTTAAAGGGAAAAGAATGATAAAGTGAATTATTTCCTTTTTTTTTTTTTCTTTTGAGACAGAATCTTGCTCTGTTGCCCAGGCTGGAGTGCAGTGGCACTCAGCCTACCGAGTAGCTGGGACTAAAGGCACAAGCCACCATGCCCGGCTAATTTTTTGTATTTCTAGTAGAGATGGGGTTTTTCCATGTTGGCCAGGCTGGTCTCAAAGTCCTGACGTCAAGTGATCCGCCCGCCTCAGCCTCCCAAAGTGCTGGGATTACAGGCATGAGCCACTGCGCCTGGCCTAATTTCTAAATTTAAAAATTCTCCATGACAAAAGACATAAAGTCAAAATGAAAACATCTGGGGGTATTTGCACCATACACAGAGAAAAAAAGACTAGTGTCTAGACTACATAAAGAACAAGGAGGAAAAGATCACAACTAGGCAATTCACAGCAAAGAAAACATAAATGAATGATGAAAATATGAACACATGCTCAAATTTACTAGTAACAAAGGGAATGAAGATTAAAGCATGAATGAAATGCTATTTTTTCACCACTAGGTTTGGTAACAAATATTTGGTAATATTAATTATTGGCAAATGTACAAGAAAGCAGTGGCCCTGTTGACGGGGATAGAAGAACAATTTGGCATTATCTGTTAAAATGAAAAATATTCAAATTCCAGTGACTCTGTGGTTATCTTTCTCAATTTGTCCCTTAGAGAAGCACCCACACAGGCCTACAAGACGGCACAGACAAGAATGTTCATGCCAACATTGTTTGTTGTCACTAAAATATAATAGATTGCAGAGAGTAGGAAACAGCTTAAACAAACATCTATAAATAAATCTTGTTAATTCTATGTTTTGCAATTATATGCAAACAATTAAAAAGAATATGATGGAGTTATGGTACTGATAGAGAAAATCCGTATGACTTAACAATGAGTTTTAAAAAAGTAAATCATGGAATACATAGAGTGTAATACCATTACACGAAATGATAATCAATTGTTCTCCTCGAAACTGCCTAGAAGAGGGTCTGGAAACTGCAATACCAAATGGACATCATAAATCATTTCGGGGAAGGGGACAGAATTAGTGTTGGGAGTCTCAGCTCTGTACTGATTTAACTTGTTTAGAAGGGCAATATATTCTTGCATTACTGGTGTAACCCTAAAAATAGATTTTTGAAGTATTAAAATATATTAGCAATTGATGGTTTGCAGTTTCCCTTTTCCCCAACCTCCAAGGAACAGAATTCCTATGCTGTAAATGATAGCATCATCCAAAACGAACCCTCTCCTCCCAGCACATCTCTTTGTGTGGACGCCAAAACTCCTTTCCATTCCACTGCAGTCTAGGAGGCCAGATGCTCATCCTTTCCCTTCAAATATTCCATTAGTGTTGTTTACATTGCTTTGACATTTGTTCACCCAGAGCTAACTGCAGGGCGATTCTACGATTACAGTGGCATTTTTGTTTTGATTTTTTATTTCTTATTTTTTCAATAAGGATTGAAAGGTTGAACATGTAATGTTAACATTCAACCTAGTGTAAAAACATTCCAACCAAAAGGCTTTGAAAATTGATTTTTGTGGTGAGCAATCTGGAAAACATTTGTTAGAACTGCTCACATTTCGTTTTCTATTAGTTGGCAAGAGGTGTTGTGCGTGTTAATTTAGAGCAGTGGCCCCAAGATCGGCCAAGTGTGTCCCCAGATCAGCAGCAACAGCATCACCTCGGACCTTGTTAGATCTGCACCTCCGCGGGCCCCACCCCAAACCTGCTGAATTGGAAACTGAGAGTTAGGCTCAGCGATCGGTGTTTTAACAAGCCCACCACATGGTTCAGATGCACCCTCAAATTTGAGAACCTCTGATTTACATGGCCAAATACAAATTCCCTGTCAGAATGCTGATCCATTCATCTGCAAAATAACAACCTGTTACTAAATTCTTTAAATTTCTATTCATCCTTCAGCTCTCAGCTGAAGCATCACTTTCTCAGTAAGCGTTTTCCTGCACTATGCTTCCACAACCCTATGTCCTCCTTATTTTTGCATTTATCACAGGTGTATTTTACATTGATTTGTGTGATCACTTGATTAAAATTTGTTCCCCCACTACCATCACACTGTAATCTGCCTGAATATACCACAGTGCAAGGCATACAGTAAGTGCTCAGTAAATACTTGGGAATGAATGAATATGTGAACAAATTCTTCATGGGGTGTTTTCCTACTTTTTAACACATTTCTTTCTTATTGAGACACAGTCTCACTCTGTCACCCAGGCTGGAGTGCAGTAGTGCAATCGTGACTCACTGTGGCCTCTACGTTTCTGGCTCAGGTGGTCCTCCCACCTCAGCCTCATGAGTAGCTGAGACCACAGGTGCACACCACCTTACCTGGCTAATTTTTGTATTCTACAAAAACATGTTGCCCAGGCTGGTCTCAAACTCCTGAGCTCAAGCAATCTCCCCCACTAGACCTCCCAAAGTGCTGGGATTACAGATGTGAGCCACCATGCCCAGCCTCAACACATTTCTGATGTGTTTAATGAAACATTCTTCATCTAGCTCAACACTGTTTTTCTAGCGCAGTCTCAGTCAACTCAAATCTCTTCTCAGCTCACTTGCTCAATTTCCCCTAAATACTGTGTCCACTAAAATTGTAGACTCCAATTATTAGTATATGATTAACATTTTACAGCTTCTAAAGTGTTTTTTACTGATATCAGTAATATTACTAAACCATGTATTGGCAGCTTACTTGTCAGACAATGAAGTGATTCTCATAACTGTGAAGGAGGTATTTCTTATCTATTCTATGTTTTCATGGAGGGATGAATCAGGGTTAGTGAGGGCCAAGTAACTGGTACACGATTGCTTGGCTGCTAAGGGCAGAGACAGGATTTGCCTTCTGATGCTAGCTGACTCCGTGGCCTGTCCTCTGTGCTATAATACCCTCCACTGGACTTGCATTACGGTCCCTCACGCTATAAGATCTTAGGTTATTTGGATTTCATACCTCATGCGTCTGGGTCACTCTCTCTGTGCAAAACATGCAATGGGATTAGGCATGTGTACTGGCAAAAAGAAGGGTCCTGGAGTCAGAGAGACCTGGGTTCAAATCTAGACTGTGCGATCTACTGCAAATTATTTATCTACTCGGAGCTTCAGTTCCTTTTTCTGTAAAATAAGGACAATTAGGCTGGGCACAGTGGCTCACGCCTGTAATTCCAGCACTTTGGGAGGTCAAGGTAGGGGGATCACCTGAGGTCAGGAGTTCGAGACCAGCCTGGTCAACATGGTGGAACCCCGTCTCTACTAAAAATACAAAAATTAGCCGGGTGTGGTGGTGCCTGCCTATAATCCCAGCTACTTGAGAGGCTGAGACAGGAGAATTGCTTGAACCTGGGAAGCAGAAGTTACAGTGAGCCAAGATAGTGCCACTGGCACTCCAGCCTGGGTGACAGCGTGAGACTCTGCCTCAAAATAAATAAATAAGGACAATTAAAATTATGACCTCATAGGGTTGCTACGAGGATTAAATGAGAGATAGTGCACTTATCAGAGTGCTTAGATTAAGCATAAATCAATGTTAACTATTATTCTGTCTCATTCTAATTCTTTATATATCATATCTGAACTTTATCTACCTTTTGAGGCTCCTTGTAATATGGGGTCCCTTTTTCCTCTCTAACTACATTTCTATTTATTCCAAAAATGCTAGTCTTTATTTTCTCAGTACATATCATAATCATTGCCATTGCCATATCTCCAATTACAAAAAAGATGGATGGTCTTTGAAAAATGAAATCAAGCAATATTCAAAAGTACAGAGAAAAGAAAATAATATATTTTTTGACTGCTGTTATGCAGAAATAACCACTGTGATACATTCTTTCTTATCTGTGTGTGCATGTTCATATGTGTAATTGTACCTAGATAGATTATATTCTAAAACTTAATTTTTTTTTTTTTTTGAGATGGAGTCTTGCTCTGTTGCCCAGGCTGGAGTGCTGTGGCGCGATCTCGGCTCACTGCAACCTCCACCTCCTGGGTTCCAGCAATTCTCCTGCCTCAGTCTCCCATGTAGCTGGGACTACAGGCGCTTGCCACCATGCCAGGATAATTTTTGTATTTTTTAGTAGAGATGGGGTTTCACCATATTGGCCAGGCTGGTCTCGAACTCCTGACCTCATGATTCACCCACCTCGGCCTCTCAAAGTACTGGGATTACAGGCATGAGCCACCATGCCCAGTGAAACTTGATTTTTTTTCACTTAACAATATTAAGTAGACAGATTTGTTAAATGTCAAAAAATATAGATGGTTTAATCATTTACAATGGCTGCTTAGTATGGTATTACATATATTATATTCTATTGATGGACTGTATTGGTTAACTACTGCCACATAACAAATTGTCTCCAAACTCAGCGGCTTCAAATGACAATTAAAGGATATATATATTTACATTTACATATATATATTTACATTTATATATACTTATATATATATATATATATATAGTGTGTGTGTGTGTGTGTGTGTTTTAGCTTCAACTTACAGCTGCTCTGTCTATATGCCGGCAAGGATGACTCTCCTCCATGTGTCTCTTATCTTCTTTCTGAGACCAAAGAGCCAATTGGGACAGGCTTTTCTTTTGGAGAATATAGGACCACAAGAGGAAAAGCAGAAATACTTGAGGTCTCTTAAGGTCTGGGCTTAATGTCACTTCTGCCCATAGATTGTTGGCCAAAGCACATCATATGGCCAAGTCCAGTCAAGGGATGGGGAAATAGACCTTGCTTATGAAGGACTTATAACTGCAGGTTGGGGTGAACAATTGAAACCAATGCCAGGCGTGGTGGCTCATGCCTGTAATCCCAGCATTTTGGGAGGCCAAGGTGGGTGGATCACTTGAAGTCAGGAATTCGAGATCAGCCTGGCCAACATAGTGGAACCCAGTCTCTATTAAAAATACAAAACCTTACCTAAGTGTGGTGGTGTGCGCCTATTGTCTTAGCTACTCAGGAGGCTGAGGCGGGAGTATCCTTGAACCCCACTACCACCACACTGTAATCTGCTTGAATATAGCACAGTGCAAGGCACATAGTAAGCACTCAATAAATACTTAGGAATTAATAAATATATGAACAAATCTTTCATAGAGTGTTTTCCTACTTTTCAACACATTTTTTTTTATTTTTTTAGACAGAGTCTCACTCTGTCGCCCAGGCTGGAGTGCAGTGGCGCAATCATGGCTCACTGCAGCCATGTGGAGGCAGAGGTTGCAGTGAGCTGAGATCCTGTCACTGCACTCCAGTCCGGACAACAGAGCAAGACTCCATCTCAAAAAAAAAAAAAAAAAAGAGAATTGAGAACAATTCAACCTACCATGTAGACAGTTAGTTTTAAACTTCTTTGAACTTACATTTTTGTTTACATGTCCAATTATCTTTAAGTTAAATTGCTGCATTAAAAGGTATATGCATTTCAAATACTGCATATTATCTAAGAATGTTCCAAAAAGATTGTGTAGTCCTGGTAATCAGGCAAGAGAGTCCTAGTTTCATCACACCTTCTCCACTACAGGTTTTGTCAATCAAAAAAACAAAACAAAACAAATCAACAAAAAAATCCCCTTGCCCATCCTTTTTTTCTTTTCTTTTCTTTTCTTTCCTTTTTTTTTTTTCTTGAGATGGAGTTTCACTCTTGTCACCCAGGCTGGAGTGCAATGGTACGATCTTGACTCACTGTAACCTCTGCCTTCCGGGTTCAAGCAATTCTCCTGCCTCAGCCTCTCGAGTAGCTGGGACTACAGGTGCCCACCACCACTCCAGGCTAATTTTTGTATTTTTAGTACAAAATTTGTATTAAAATGGGGTTTCACCATGTTGGCCAGGCTGATCTCGAACTCCTGACCTCAGGTGATTCACCCACCTCAGCCTCCCAAAGTGCTGAAATTACAGGTGCGAGCCACCATGCCTGGCTGTCCATCCTAATAGAAGAAACATATTTAGATTTTTATTACATTTCATTGATTATAAGTGAGGTTAGAAATATTTGTATCTTTGTTGGCCTTTTATATTTCTTTTTGTAAAGGACTTCTTTAGGCCTTTTATCTAAATCACTTTTTTTCCAAACAAAATCAGATTTTCACAAAACTAGGATGAGGTCACTGCTAGTTTCTCTTAACCTAACTCTTGCGGAATTCTGTTCCGAGGTGTCACCAACATCACCTTTCCTAAGGCAGAATGCAATTAGCTAAGTTGGCAAGAAGACAAGGCATTGGAGGGGCTCATGCCCTTCATCTGACTGGGAAAAAGCCATGGACATGAGACAACTAGGGAAGGTCAGAACCTGGACCAGTCTTCCGTGAAGGGTGACAGTTCCTGCTCCCAATGATGCTGACTCAGAAGGAAAAGGCCTGTTATTTTCTTGATGTCTAAGGAAAATTTCTCTATAGCCAATGCCATGGGACAACTAAATGGTTTCTATTTAAAGAAGTCTTTATTTAAATGTATGCACATCTAAAATCACAGTCCCAGTTGGCAGGTTCTGGAGAGAAAATGGCAAATTCTAAATCTTTCTAGTGTGGCTATAAATGCTTTGAACTCAGGAAGGAATGTCAACGGCCCTATCCTTGCCATCATGTTGCCTTCTTTGGTATAGCTTGATAGGAAATCTGAGAGGCTGGGAGACTGGAATGACTGGGCTGGAAGCTGAATAGTATGAGAATAACAACAACAACAGTAGCTTGTACTCATAGCATTGTTTTGGTGCGTGGGATTGCGTTAAGTACTTTACACATATATAAACTCATTTAATCCTTGCAGCAACCATATGAAATAGATATTAGTATTATTATTCCTGTTTTATAGCTCAAAGAAAACAGACAGGAAGATTATATTTGCCCAAGGACCCACAACTAGTAAATGATGGGGGGTCAGGATTTAGACACAGGTGGTCTGACTCCAGAGTCAGTGCTTTAATTACTTTACTAGGACTTCCCCAAATGCACCTCATTTCCCAAAGTGCATTCTAAAACACACTGATGGCTGGGTGCAGTGGCTCCTGCCTATAATCCCAGCACTTTCGGAGGCCAAAGCAAGAGGATCACTTGAGCCCAGGAGTTTGAGATCAACCTGGGCAACATAGCAAGACCCCATCTCTACAAAACATGAAAATATTAGACCTGCATGATGGTATATGCCTGTAGTCCCAGCTACTCCAGAGGCTAAGGCAGGTGGATCACTTGAGCCCAGGTAGCAGGGGTTGCAGTGAGCTGAGATCATGCTACTGCACTCCAGCCTGGAGGACAGAACCAGGCCATGTCTAAAAAAAGAAAAAGAAAAAAGAAAAAGAGAAAGGAAAGAAGAAAAAGAAATATAAACAAACAAAACCACAAACACATGATTCTGCAGGATGTTGAATGCTATTACATGAAAAAGGAAACTTTGGGTTGAAATTAACAGGTCTCATTACCTCAGTACTTCTTAGGGCCTATGATATGCCCATTAAATGGTAGATTTTAAGGAAGCAAATTAACCACGCATCATTTCCCAAACATATTTGACTCTTTAAAATCTTGTTTCAGGAAAGATTTTAAAGAACCAGTATTCCACAGACCACATGTTATTAAACAGTGGTATCGAGGGCTTTGGAGTCAAACACACAGGCCCTGCTGGAGCTGGCCTGCATCAGTTCATGAGGGCCAGTTGTCAAGTTTTCAGAAAGTTTGAGGGCTGGTTGTCAAACTCAGGCATTATTAAAATTTTTATTATGTAATCTTAGTTAAATACATACTATTACAAAGGCAATGAATATGCAATATGTATTATTTCCTAATTATTTCATGACAGTTTAATATCTATGCCCTTAAGGTTATTTATGTCTAGTGTATCCATATGGTGGAAATATTTGTGTGTCCTTGAGCATTTCTTGACAATTCCACATACAGTCCTGTTAGTGTGTCCAGAATTGGTGGGTTCTTGGGCTCTCTGACTTCAAGAGTGAAGCTGCGGACCCTCGCCATTAGTGTTATAGTTCTGAAAGATGGTGTGTCCGGAGTTTGTTCCTTCAGAGGTTCAGATGTGTCTAGAGCTTCTGCCTTCTGGTGGGTTCCTGGTCTCGGTGTCAGGAGTGAACCTGCAGACCTTTGCGGTGGTACAGCTCTTAAGGGCAGCATGGACTCAAAGAGTGAGCAGCAGCACGATTCATTGCGAAGAGTGAAAGAACAAACCCTCCACACTGCGGAAGCGGACCACCACGCCGGGTTACCACCGATGGCGCAGGCAGCCTGCTTTTATTCCCTTATCTGGCCCCACCCACATCCTGCTGATTGGTCCATTTTACAGAGAGCTGATTGGTCCGTTTTGACAGAGGGCTCATTGGTGCGTTTATAATCCTTGAGCTAGACACTCTGTGCCCCAGAGCTACTTTGTGTCTTTAATTATCTAAGGTTACTTGAGGAGGATAGGACCATTTCTCTAGGCCATCCACAGGATCTATGAAAATAACTCAGGACCGGGTATGGTGGCTCACGCCTGTAATCCCAGCACTTTGGGAGGCACAGATGGGCGAATCACAAGGTCAGGAAATTGAGACCATCCTGGCTAACATGGTGAAACCCCGTCTCTATTAAAAATACAAAAAATTAGCCGGGCATGGTGGCATGTGCCTGTAGTCCCAGCTACTAGGGAGGCTGAGCCAGGAGAATCGCTTGAACCTGGGAGGCAGGGGTTGCGGTGAGGCGAGATTGCACCCTTGCACTCCAACCTGGGTGACAAAGCGAGACTCTGTCTCAAAAATAAATAAATAAATAAAGCTCAATTATGAAAACTCCCTTTGGAATGTTCTTTACTATCCTGAGCTCTCACCTGTCTTGTACCCAAATCTTCACAGCAAGCCCAAGACACCAGGACCACTGGAGGCCCCTGGAAATCCTCTTGTTCCCCTTTCATGCCTGAATAAGGCCAACAGCAAAAGCTGATACTTTGTATGTAACTGTTGAGTCTGACATGCCAGAGTGGATTTCACCTCTCTATTCTGCCCCAACTCCACTATCAAATAGGTCAGACCACCAAACTGGTTTTGGTTCCATTTAAAATATTTTATTTTTATTATCTAGGCTATATATATATACTTTGTTATACAATCAAAGAAGACAAGAGACCATCATCATCATAAAAAGATTTCCTTGCCTCAATCCTGTTTGAACTACCCAGAAACAACCTCTTTTCACTTGCTAAACAGTTTCTGTTTTAAATTGCTCTTGTGGTTACTGTTACATCCCTAAATATTATGTTTAATCTCCATTTTTTTATGTATCCATTTTAGACATTATCTATGATTACCTTTCTCTATGATAGGGAGGATTCAGTTTATTTAGACTACCCTAACCTTCCTATTACCATTCTGTTAACTGTTACTGTATCTATTACTGTTCTTATTTCCATAGTTACTTTACCTATTTTACCTGTGTACTTTGATTGCACCCATACTAGGTTACATTTCAAGTTCTCACTTCAGAAGAAACATTTTAGAGCTCCTACTCGCTCTTCTGCTTTCCTCACCCACTCCTTGCCCTTCCAGCTCAGGTCTTCCGTCTTTCCACATTATTAAGGCTAAACGAACTTCTGTGAGATGCAATCTGCCGGTCTGTGGCTGAGTTTTTGAGATTAAATGGTTACTGGGATGTTCCTGGCTCAGTGTGTTCAGGATTGCCATCACATGTTGATAACATAAAGTGCCAGGAAACAGCAGAATCTTGAATTCCCTCAGCTACACTTTTGTCTATTTAAGGAAAAGACGGGATCCTCATTTTTTTTTTTTCCGGATCACAGCAGTTGTCTCATTAAACCAAACATCACAGAGCAGCATGAGGAGCCAGGGCAAGCAAAGGTGTAAGCAGGGGAAAATCCTACTGGGGTTCCCAGTAGGAGGTTCATTGGAGACGCCCACACTAATGAAACAAAGGCCTGGAGCTGCATTCATGTTAATGTGGCCTTAGCTTCAGTTCCAAAGAGGGGGAAAATGTGCTGTTTACTTTCAGAAAACTTCCTGGAGACACCGCACAAAAGATTTTGTTCCTTCAGAAACCTTTAGAATAGAGATAGGGAGAAAAACACCACTCAACAGGAATCCTTACTGTTATTATTTATTTTTATTTTTATTTTTATGTTTTTGAGGCAGAGTCTCACTCGGTCGCCCAGGCTGGAGTGCAGTGGCACCATCTCAGCTCACTGCAACCTCCGTCTCCTGAGTTCAAGCGATTCTCCTGTCTCAGCCTCTTGAGTAACCCAGATAATTTTTGTATTTTTAGTAGAGACGGGGTTTTGTCATGTTGGCCAGGCTGATCTCGAACTACTGACCTCAGGTGATCCACCAGCCTCAGCCCCCCAAAATGCTGGGATTACAGGCGTGAACCACCGTACCTGGCCACTGTCATTATGTTTATAAAACTCGATAAGGCTTTTAAAAGTTATCTGATCAAGATTCCTCACTAAAATATCCTGATTATTAATATTCATAGTTTATGTGGCTATGTGTTCAAGAGATATTTGGTATCATTCATAATTTTGTCCTTGTTTCCTTACCTACTAATTCACAAGTAAACAATATTAAAATGTGTTAGAATTTATATTGACCTTTTAAGGGAAGTTTAACTATATCTATACAAGCAGTTTTCACACACTTACCAATACAACAGGGTTAGCCTTTGAAAATTCTAATATTACCAGATTATCTACGTTTCAAAAAGGATCAACATGCAAGTCAATTCAAAACTATTTAAATGTGTACATATCAACTAAATGACCCATTCATATGCAAACCCAGAGTTTTACTGCGGGCTCAGACCATCCTATGGTCTACAGCTTTGAAATTTTAATACATCACAGTGGTTGAGAAAAGAGAAATATTTAAATATATACTAATGATATTCAAAAGGTTTCCTAATTCAGAAAGGCCAAAGTAATTTATAGACAATAAAACAAATAAAGAAGATAACTGCCATAGTATCATTGGTTAATTATGTGAGGTACCAGTCTAGATCATTGGCCAATAGATGCTACATTCATTCATTCATTCATTTATCCAACATGTATTTATTGAGCTCCTATTTTGTCCCAGTGCACAACACAGTAGTTAATAAAACAGATGAAAATCCCTGTCCTTCTGGAGCTTGTATTCTATGGGGGGAGGGGAGAAATAAAATAAAAATATGAAATTGGTAAAATATAGAGTATATTAGATGGCAATATGTGCTATGAGAAAAATAAAAGAGGAATGGGGTTTGGAAATGTGAGTGTGAGTTTTATAACTTTTAACTGGCAGGTTGGAGAACCTTGTCGAGAAAGTAATTTTTGAAGGCAGATCTGAAAGAGGCGAAGAGTGAGTTATGTGGCTCTCTGAGGGAAGAGGTTTTCGGGCAGAAGGAACAGCTTGTGAGCGGAGTGGAAGGAGAAGAAGGCCAGCATGGCTGGAGCTGAGTCAGTGAAAGAAGTGGTCCTGGGGCACGTTTCAGAGACGTATGTAATGGGATTTGAGGTGCAGGGTTTTCATAGGCAAATGTCAGGACTTGAGTTTTTATTTTGAGTGAGATGAGAAGCTTCCGGGAGTGTTTGAGTAAAGAAGTAACAATCTGATTTATATTTTAAGAGAATTACTTTGTCTGATTGAGGCTACGTGGAGGCAAGTCAGAAGTAGAAAGACCAATTAGGAGGGTCATGTAATAATCCAGGTTAGTGATTCTCAAACTTTTTAAAATTTCGTGACCCCTTTACTTTCTTAAAAATTAAATATTCCGGCTGGGTGCAGGGGCTCATGCCTATAATCCCAGCACTTTAAGAGGCCGAGGTGGGCAGATCAAGCTCAGGAGTTCGAGATGAGCCTGGGCAACATGGTGAAACCTGTCCCTACTAAAACTACAAAAAAATTAGCCAGGCGTGGTGGTGGGCACCTGTAGTCCCAGCTACCTGGGAGGCTGAGGCAGGAGAATTGCTTGAACCTGGGAGGTGGAGGTTGCAGTGAGCTGAGATTGTGCCACTGCGCTCGAGCCTGGGTGACAGAGCAAGACTCTGTCTCAAAAATAAGTAAATAAATAAATTAATTAATTAAACATCCCAAATAACTTTTCTTTATGTGGGTTACATCTATTAATATTTGCCATAATTAGAAATTAAAACTGAGAAAATTTTATATTTATTAATTTATTAAAAATAATAAACCATATATGTTGATGGAAATAATATGTTTTTAATAGAAACAACTATATATATATTTTGAGACAGTGTCTTGGTCTGTCACCCAGGCTAGAGTGCACAGGCACAGCTCACTGCAGCCTCCACCTCCTGGGCTCAAGTGATCCTCCCACCTCATCCTCCCTCACCAATAGCCGGGAACACAGGTGTGCCACCATATGGAGCTAATTAAAAAAATTATTTTTGTAGGGATGGGGTCTCGCCATATTGTCCAGGCTGGTCTTTAACTCCTGGGCTCAAGTGATCCTCCCACCTTGGTCTCCCAAAGTGTTGAGATTACAGGTGTGAACCACCACACCCAGCCTATTTTTAAAAAAATATTTAATGAAAATAATGGTGGTGTTTAGCATTTTTACAAATCTCTATTGTCTTGTTTAGTAGAACCCAGCTGGTTTCTCATAGCTGCTTCTGCCTTCAGTCTGTGAACAGTAAGTTGTTTTAGTTGAAGTTTAGGAAGAAAATATGGCATCACACCAATAGTCCTCTTCAATACTAAACCAGAACTTGACAAGTAGTTTCTTCAACGTTGTTAGGCAGGAATCTAGACCCAACATGACGGCATTACCCGGCATAGCAGGCCTTTTGTTAAAGACTCCCTTCACCCTTGTGCACACCCACAGACTTACATGCGTCAGAGTTCCAGCTGGGCAACCACACTCCCCCATGACCCACAGCTCACCTGCATTCCACAAGTTTGTAAACAGCAGTTTCGGTTGACAGTTTCCAAAGACCCCTTCCTCATGACCTTTACTCAACTCCCACCCTACTAGTTTCAAGACCCCCCAGGCCCTGTTTGCACAACCAGCTTCCCTACCTCTCGGGCTATAAAAAGCTCCTACCCTTCTCCCTCAGTGCGACTTCCTTGGCCCATGCCTTTGGACCGAGGAACCTAGCCCGCAAGCCCTAATAAAAGGCTATTCTCACTGCCATTTGCCTTGTGTCTTTGTTCCTGGTTTGGCTCCAGCCTCAGTTTACCCTTACATTTGGTGCCGAAACCCGGAAGGAGACCCTCCTCCCCGGACCCCTGCCAGGTCGGGCAGGCTCTCCTCTCCCTGAGCCAGGACCTCCTTTCCGAGCCAGGAGCCGTTTCACCAAATCCAAGACTCAATTCGATCACTGCTGGCTAAGTTTTCCCCCTGTCCTGAAGGCTCCCTCCGGGAGTCCCTGTTCGAAACACGCGGCCGCGTCAGGGGCTCTCTCCAGTCAACTGTGACCTTGGTACCGGGGACTAGGAGACGTCCAACCTCCCCGGAAGCCACCAACCCCGCACTCGCGTGGCAGTGAGAGGACACTCCCATTGCCGCTGGACTGCCCGCCTTAGGACCATGGGAACTACCCAGTCCAAACCAAACCGAAAATCCCCTCTGAGGTGCCTCTTGGCTAATTTCCAGACTTTAAGTCTCAGCCAAGACCTAAAACAAAAGCGGCTCATTTTCTTCTGCACAGTAGCATGACCGCAGTATAAATTGGAAAATCAGTCTCGGTGGCCTGCAGAAGGCACTCTAGACTTTAACATCCTCACATATCTGACCAACTTCTGCAAGAGACTAGGCAGATGGTATGAGATACCCTATGTTCAAGCCTTTTAGGACTTGCGTTCTCACCCAGATCTCTGTGCTCAATGCTCGTTAGCTCAGGTCCTACTCGCAAAGTCTCTTCCCTCAAGCAAGGAGAGGGATGATTCCTCCTCTTTTTCTGAGCCTCCTGACACCCTATCCTGGCCACCCCTTCGGTCTCCCACCCAACCTTCTCCTTACCCTGACCCGCCATTATCCCCGTCCTCGTCAGCGCCACCCCTCCCTTCCACCCCTCCTGTGCCCTCGCCAAACCTGACAGATTCTGTCTCCCTTACCTCCACCTCCTCCCCTTCCTCACCTGTCTCAGCACCTAGGTGGTCCAGAACCGACCTCCTGTGTCCCTTGTGAGAGGTGGCAGGCGCCGAAGGAATAGTCCGGGTCCATGTGCTGTTTTTGCTGGCAGACCTGTCTAAGATTGAAGAGTGTGTAGGCTCTTTCTTGGCCAACCCCACTCAGTATTTCAAAAAGTTTAGATACCTGTGCCAGGAGTATGACCTCATCTGGCATGATCCCCATGTCGTTATGACCTCAACCCTATCCCCTGAGGAACGGGAGCGTATTCTAGCAGCAGCCGGCAGCACGCTGACCAGGCTCATTTAACTGACCACGCCATGCCAGTTGGCACTGAGGCGGTGCCCTCAGCCGAGCCCAACTAGGACTAGCAGGTTGGTCAGGCAGGCCGCCACCGCCGAGATATGATGGTCCAGTGCCTTCTTGCTGGCATGCAGGCAGCCTCCAATAAGTCAGTCAATTTTAAAAAACTAAAGGAGGTAGTCTAAGGCACAGATGAAAATCCGGCTGTTTTTCTTATCCGGCTGACTGAGGCACTTATTCAGTACACCCGCCTTGACCCTGCCTCCCCCGCAGGGGGGACCGTCTTGGCCTCATATTTAATTTCTCAGTCAGCCCCCGATATCCAAAAAAAGTTTAAAAAGGCAGAGGAAGGCCCTCAAACTCCCATCCAGGATTTAGTCAAACTGGCCTTCAAGGTCTACAACTCCAGGGAGGAAGCAGCTGAGGCCCAACGACAGGCCAGGCTAAAACAGAAGGTGCAACTCCAAACCCAGGCCTTGGTAGCAGCCCTAAGGCCAGCCGGCTCCAGGAGCTCCCAGAAAGGAGGTATTACCCGAGCGCCATCTGGCGCCTGCTTCAAGTGCGGCAACAACGGCCTTTGGGCCAGGCAGTGCCCTAACCCAAAGGAGCCAACTCGCCCCTGTCCGAACTGTTGGCAGATGGGCGACTGGAAGTCAGACTGCCCCGACCTAAGGATGGTCACTGTGCCTCCACGTGACGACCCTCCTCCAGGTATTGGAGGCGCCTTCCAGCTCCTCGACACCAACGAAGATTGAAGAGGCCCAGACTCGGGGACCCCTCTCGCTCTCGCCAAGCCCAGGGTCATGCTCCAGGTAGCGGGTAAGTCCATATCCTTCCTTATGGACACGGGGGCTACCTACTCTGTTTTGCCTTCCTTCAGTGGCCCCAGCCACCCCTCCACTGTCACAGTCATGGGAATTGACGGCACTCCCTCCACCTACCGCCAGACTCCTCCTCTGTCTTGCCGCCTGGATGGCTGCCTCTTCTCACACTCATTTCTTATCATTCCTTCGTGCCCAGTCCCCTTGTTAGGACGAGATCTCCTCTCCAAGCTAGGGGCCTCAGTTCACTTCCGACCCAACCCCTCCCCACACCTTGCATTCCTCTTCCCCCTCCTCTCACCTGACGAACCCCGCCAGGCTGAGCCCCCACTCCCGTTTCCAGTCCCCATTAACCCTGAGGTGTGGGACACCTCCACCCCGATCATTGCCCAGCACCACACTCCGGTCCACATCCGGCTAAAAGACCCTTCCAAGTTCCCTTCTAGACCTCAGTTCCCCATCTCCCTTGAACATCGACAGGGATTAAAACCTATCATTACATGCCTGCTCCAACAGCATATTCTAATTCCAGCCAACTCACCATGCAATACTCCTATCCTGCCTGTACAGAAAAGCTCTGGGGCCTATCGTCTCATACAGGACCTACGCCTCATTAATGAGGCAGTAGTCCCTACCTTTCCAGTTGTTCCTAATCCATATACACTCCTCTCGCACATTCCCCCTGACACCACCCATTTCACTGTCCTTGACCTGAAGGATGCCTTCTTTACCCTCCCTCTACACCCAGACTGCCACTTTCTGTTTGCTTTTACATTGGAAGATCCAGACACTCATATTTCTTCCCAGCTGACTTGGACTGTTTTAGCAGCCTTGTCAGCCTGGCCTCTGACATCAGACAACAGGAGGAAGCCATCTCAGCTCTAGCCCAGGCAGCAAGCCTCAAGACAGCAGCAACCCTTTTTCCTGGCTAACCTTAGTCAGGGAAGGGGCTCAGGTGGTACACATGGCCGAGGTACACAACATCTCTTGTTGTTTCTTGTGTGCAGCCTTGAATAAGCCCCCACTGGTTGCGGTACCTTTACCTAGCCCTTTTAACTCCTCTAACCTAACCCCCTCCTTTCCCCTTCCCAGCCAAGCCCTGGGGGAAGTTCCTTTGTTCCAAGACCCGCTTAGACAACAACTCCCCTTTTGCTACTCCACCCTTAATGCTTCCTGGTGCAACCGGACAGGATCGGCAGCTCCAAATCTCACTGCCCCCCCAGGCGGGTATTTTTGGTGCAACTCCACCCTGTCAAAAACTCTCAAGGTTTCCGACACTACTCTATGCGTTCCCATCTCCCTAGTTCCCAGCCTCACCCTCTACAGTGAAGCTGAACTATCCTCTCTTCTGCCCCTTGCCTGCCCCCGCCAGGCAAGAGCAGTATTCCTTCCGTTAATGATTGGAGTCTCCTTAGCTGCATCCCTTGTGGCCTCTGGCCTTGGAACTGAAGCCTTAACTCATTCTGTCTGATTGTCTCAAGACCTTTCAGCTCGATTACAGGTAGCAATCGAAGCTTTGGCAGAACCCCTGGCTTCCCTCCAATGACAGATCACCTCAGTGGCCCAGGTGGCAGCCCAGAATCACAGAGCACTCAACCTCCTTACGGCTGACAAAGACAGGACCTGTATGTTCCTTAATGAAGAATGCTGCTACTACATCAATGAGTCAGGACTAGTAGAAACCAACCTCCTCACTCTGGAAAAAGTCCAAGAAGGACGCCACAAAAAAACCTCAGGATTAGAGTCTCCATTTGGGTGGTGGCAGTCGTCCATGAATGGCTGGGTCCTACCCTTCCTAAGCCCCTTACTAATCATTGGCTTCTTACTGCTCATAGCTCCCTGTGTCCTCCGCTTCATCCAGGACCACATGAAATAAGTCTCCCAGGTCACTTTCAATCAGATGCTGCTCCACCCCTATACCCGAGTTCCGACCTCGGAAGAACCCCACGATGACCCATACCAGCAGAAAGCAGTCAGATGAACATGTCGCCCCATTTTCTTATTAGAAAGAGGCGGCGTTACCCGGCATAGCAGGCCTTTTGTTAAAGACTCCCTTCACCCTTGTACACACCCGCAGACTTAGGAACCTAGCCGCAAGCCCTAATAAAAGGCTATTCTCACTGCCATTTGCCTCGGGTCTTTGTTCCCGGTTTGGCTCCAGCCTCAGTTTACCCTTACAAACGTCAGGTGCAATGTGGAATCTGAAATCACATCAGTAAATTTTTGTGTTGTTACATTCAAATCCAGTGGTTTATCTTGCCCACTGAATGAATATTTGTAAGATCATCCATTTTGGGGGAAATATAGATCACTGGGTTATGCAGATCTTCCAAATGTTGACAATTTTGTTCTACAATATAAAAAAATCATATTTCTTATTACCACTAATCTCAAAATCTAAAAATTGGGAAGCCTCAAGTTCACAGTAGAAAATTACGTATTTTCTAAAATTCATATTTTAGCCTGAAAGCTTGAATTTTATCATTAGTAACAAATACTGCTAGTTGTCTTACTTTAAGTGATAAGCTCACTTTTTTCTTTTGCAGAAAAATGTCTGCCATGGTTTGTCTGTCAGTGATTCTTTCAAGTAAAAATGATGTTCCATAAAAAAATGTGTCTAGTGTAGCTCACAGTTCAATTGCATAAGTGCTTTTCTTCAAGGCAAACATTATATTTCGGGATGCAACAGAAGTGCTTTATTAGTATCACACAGAATTTTGAAAAGATATATATTCAAGGTTCAGAATTTAAAAAAATTAGTTTTTTGTTTTGTTTTGTTTTACAGCTTCATCAATAGTTTTTCTTTTCTTTTCTCTCTCTCTCTTTTTTTTTTTTTTTGAGATGGAGTCTCGCTGTATTGCCCAGGCTGGAGTGCCGTGGTGCAATCTCAGCTCACTGCAACCTCTGCCTCCTGGGTTCAAGTGATTCTCATGCCTCAGCCTCCCGAGTAGCTGCGACTACAGGTGTGAGCCACCATGCCCGGCTAATTTTTGTATTTTTAGTAGAGACGGGGTTCCACCATGTTGGCCAGGCTGGTCTCAAACTCCTGACCTCAGATGATCCACCCACCTCAGCCTCCTGAAGCTCTGGGATTACAGGCCTGAGTCAACTCACCCAGCCAAGAATTTTTCTTTTCTTTTCTTTCTTTTATTTTTTTGAGACAAGATCTTGCTCTATTGCCCAGGCTGGATTCAAATTCCTGGGCTCAAGAGATCCTTCCAGTCTGTCTCCTACGTAACTGGGACTACAGGCACATGCCACTGTGTCCAGCTTATCAAGGATATTTTAGAGAGTATGTGGTAATAAAGAATGCAATGCAGCCGAATATGATGGCGCATGCCTGTGATCTCAGCTACTCGGGAGGCTGAGGCAGGACAATCACTTGAATCTGGGAGGCGGAAGTTGTGGAGAGGTGAGATCTCACCACTGCATTCCAGCTGGGCAACAAGAGCTGAACTCTGTCTCAAACAAACGAACAAACAAACAAACAAAAGAATGCAATGACCATTAGTATAGTTTGGTGCCTTGATCTGCGCTAAGGAGCCAGCAAGTTTACCTTCCATTGTTGTTGCACCATCAGTGCCAATGTTGATACAGTGAAAAAGCAAACAATGTGTTAGTACTATGCCAAAAATAGTTTTTCTCTCGTGACTGCCAGCAAGGGTTTTTGGGAACTGCCAGAGTCTGTGCATTACCTTTGAGAATCAATGATCTAGGTGGAAGACGATGGTTTGGACCAGGTTGGCACTAATAGGTAGTGGGAAATACTCTGGTTCTGGATGAATTTTGAAGGCAGATCCTAGAGTTGTTAACCAGTTTGGATATGGTGTGAAAGAAGTCAAGGATGACTTTACCATTTCTGGCCTGAGCTACTGAAAGATGGAGTCCATTCAGTGAGATGGAGGAAGACAGCAGGGACAGGGTTTGAGGAAAGATTGGAAATTCAGCTTTGACTATGCAAAGTTTGAGATGCCCGTTAGACATCCAAGGAGAGATGCCATGTACACAGTTATACTCAGGAGACTGCCCTGGAAGATAGATGGATGGATAAATACCTCTAGGAGTCATCAGTATCTAGGTATTTAAAGCTGTAAGACTGGATGAAATCCCCAAGGGAGGGACAGAAAAGAGATCCCAGGACTAAGGTGCCAACATGTTAAAGGTGAGGAGATGAGGAAGAACAAGGGAAACTGAAGACGACCAAGGAGGAGGGAGGAGAGCGGGGAAAGCCAAGTGTCTTAGTTCAGGCTGTTGTAACAAAGTACTCTACACTGGGTGACTTAGAAACAACAGAAATTTATTTCTCACCATCTAGAGGCTGAAAGTACAAGATCACGATGCCAGCATGGATTGGGTTCTGGCTGGGTTCTGGTTAGGGTTCTCTTTCAGGTTGTAGACCACTGACTTCTCATTGTGTCCTCACTTGGCAGAAAGAAGGCAAGAGAGCTCTTTAAGGACACTAATCTCATTCATGAGGGTGCAACCTTTTGTTTCTCAAAGGCCATCCCCCTCCTAATACCATCACATTGAGGGTTAGGATTTCAACATACAGGCATACTTCGTTTTGTTGTGCTTCACTTTATTGCACTCCAAAGATACTGTGTATATATGTGTGTGTGTGTGTGTGTGTGTGTGTGTGTGTGTGTGTATATACTTGAGTCTATACTTGAGTTTTGAACTCCTGGGCTCAAGCGATCCTCCTGCCTCAGCCTCCCCAAAGTTCTGGGATTACAGGAGTGAGCCACTGTGCCCAGCTGTGCTTCTGCTGTATATATATGTATATAATTTATATACATTATTAAATATATATTTTTTTACTAATTGAGAGCTCGTGGCAACTTTGCATCGAGCAAGTCTATTGGTGCCATTTTTCCAACAGCATGTGCTTCGTATCTCTATGTCAGCATTTTTTAGCAATAAAGTAATTTTAAGTTAAGGTCTGTACTTTTTTTAGACATCATGCAAATTATCATACACTTAATGGTATAGTGTGAACATAACTTTTACATGCACTGGGAAACCAAAAAATGTGTGTGACTTACTTTCCTATGGTGGTTTGGAACTGAACCTGCAGTATCTCTGAGGTATGCCCGAGCAAATTTTGGGAGAATATAAACATTCAATCCATAACAGCAAGCAAAGTGTTTCAAGAAGGAAGTGAATAAAATACTGCTGGTAAGTCAAGTAAAATTAGGGTTGAGAACTGGTTACTGGAATTAACATAGTTCCCTAGTGAGCTTGGTAAGAGTAGTTTGAATGGGGTGGTGGAGGTAAGGGCCTGGTGAGGGTGGGCTCAAGAAAGATTTGCACACAAATGTTCATAACAGCTTAATTCATAACAGCCAAAACCTGGAAACAGCCCAAATGTTCACCCGCAGGTGAATGGATAAACAAATAAGTGGTATTCCTTTTATCATATAGAATAATATTGAGTAATAGAAGGGAATGGGCTACTGAAACATAACATGGTGAATCTCAAAAAACATGCTGAGTGAAGCTGGAGACAAGCGTATACACAGCATGATTCCATTTGCTGTGGTTTGAATGTGTCCTCTCCAAAACACAGGTGTTGAAACTTAATGGCCAATGTGATGGTAATAAGAGGTGGGGCCTTTAAGAGGTGATTAGGCAATGGAGGCTGCTCCCTCTTGAATTGGATTAAGGCCCTTATAAAAGGGGCTTCAGACAACTTTTGGCCCTCTTGCCCTTCTCCTTCTTTTTTGTGTTTGAGACGGGGTCCCACTCTGTCACCCAGGCTGGAGTGCTGTGGCACAGACATGGCTGAATGCAGTCTCGACCTACTATGCTCAACACACCCTCTCCTGCCTCAGCCTCCCAGGTAGCTGGGGCCACAGGTGTGTGCGACCATGCCTGGCTAACTTTATTTTTGTAGAGAGTAGGGGTCTCACTTTGTTGCCCAGGCTGGTCTTGAATTCCTGGGCTCAAGCGATCCTCCTGCCTCAGCCTCCCCAAAGTTCTGGGATTACAGGAGTGAGCCACTGTGCCCAGCTGCGCTTCTGCTGTGTGAGGACACAGGGTTCCTCCCCTCTGGAGGATGCAACAACAAGGTGCTATCGTGGAAGCGGAGAGCAGCCCTCACCAGACAACTAAACCTGCTGGTGCCTTGATCTCGGACTTCCTAGACTCCAAAACTGTAAGAAAAATGAATTTCTGTTCTTTATAAATTACCCAGTCTGTGGTATTGTTATAGTTGCACAAATGGACCAAGACACCATTTAGATGAAGTTCTAAGACAGGCAAAACATATTTACCATTGATAGAAATCAGATTAGTGTCTGCCTGAGGAGGAACGTGAGGACAAATGTTGACGGCAAGGCGGCATAAGGAAACTTTTTGGTGTGAAGGAAGTGTTCTAAATATTACTAGAGGTGATGGTTGCAAGGGTGTATACATTCGTCAAAACTCATACAATTAAAATGTGTGCAACTTATTGTATATAAATCATAGGTGAAACAACGGAAATAGAGAAAGCAGTAAACACAGACAATTCTTTTTGAGGGTTTTCAGTGTAAAGGGAAAACTAGAAATGTGGCAGTAGCAGGAAAGAGAAGTGGAACCAAGATAGGAGAAACTATAGCCTATTTGTATGCTAATTGGGGAGCAGTGGAGGGAAACGGTGATGATGCAGGGGAAAGGGGAGAAATGCTGACAAAACATCTGAGTAATTAAGGGAGTGGGGCATGAGGCACAGGGACAGAGGCTGGCCTCAGCCTCAGTACCCAAAGCTTTGTGATACTAAAGAGAGCAAGCTGTAAAAATAGGTAGTGAGAATGATACTTAAAATTAAGATCAAGCTGGCGTTGGAGTTCTGGGTTATGGCCAATTCTAGAGGGTGACCAGAGGGGTGAGTGGCTGAGGTCAGGTGGAGACAAGATCACTGAAGGAGGCCAATGAACCAAAAGGTCAGGGAATAAAGGATCATCCACATGATACTCATACTGACTCTGATTAGGCAGGAGCAGTGCGGGCAGTGAGTTAGGGGCTAACATTTTTAAGGAGGTGGGAGAGGTGACAGTTGCAAGGGTGTATACATTTGTCAAAACTCATCATAGTATGCAATTAAAATGTGCAATTTATTGTATGTAAATTAAAGGCAAAACAATGGAAAGAAAACAGGAATGAGGTGAGTGACCTGGGGTTGGGGTGATGATGCTGACAAGGTTAGGTGGTTGGTGTTAACAGTCTTGATGACAAGTGATTCACAATGTAAAAGCAGTAGAAGTAAGGAGAATGGTCTATGATTGGCAACCAAAAACAAGAAGTCTCCCACCTTACAGCCAAGTCTAGGGCGATGAGTGGTGCGCGAGAAGATAGCTCCCATTTAAGAAGGCTTCAGGGGAAGCAGTGATCTTGGCAATGATCTCAGGATTTTATTTAGAAAATGGGGATATATTGGCACTGCATGAAGATTAGAAATGGGGGATGCAGAATGAACTGTGAAACCTGGGCTTCTTGGTGATTGGCATTAATAAGAATAAAGGGCATCATGAAATTAGTCCTGATGGTCTCCAAACAATGTTTTCAAGCCTGGAATTGTCGGCAGAGATGGAGGGTTGCGTCTTGCCAGAGTATGCAGAATTTTTGGGCTTCCACATTCCATCTAAGCTGATGGGGTGATCTGGTGGGTTCATTTCTTATATCAACACTTTGCAAAATGATTTCAGCTACTCAGTTTTGTTTAAGAATATATTTTAAAAACTTACAAAAGTTATGCAACATTATAGATAGTTTAATTAGAGGAAAAAGCCATTTATAATCCAATCACTGACACTTTTTTCTTTCAGCATTTTAGCATGTGTTGACTTTTTCTTTTAATCAGTGTAACCTTATCTTGCTTTATCTTTTTATCATGAACTTTTCCACGCTGCCTTGAGGAAATACTGATTTTTCTTGAATGCATAATATTCCATAAAATATGCTATAATTTACTTAATTGCCTCCTTTATTATCAGATTACCTTCACTTTAATTACAACTAAGTGGCAACATTTGTGTGTGCATTTAGCTACACTGTAGAACTGACAATGTGAACAGCTCCGTGTTAAACAGGATGGTGAGACAACAGATGAAAACTTCATTGGAAAGGTCAAATGAATTACTAAGATATTTAAAAAGTGTTTCCTTTATCGTTCTTGAAAAAGTTTAACTTTATAGCAAGGAAACACTCAAAATCATGAAGAGACTTAAGACTGCTGAGCCTCCAAGTCAACAAAGCATGTGTGGATAGCTGTGCAGGCACTTTATATATCTTGCCATGGCCCCATGCATCACTGCAACAGTAGTGCCATGTTCTGGGGTGACATCCAAGCAGGTAAAGCATTAAGGAATCTCAAGACTTGTTAAAACTGCTAAGTCCTTCCCCCACTGTCTCTCCTAACGTCGATAGTTTTGGGTCCAGAGCTATCTTGAAGACCATTGCAATTACCTTCTTTAAGGCTCAGAAGTTATTCACTAGCTGGGTTATTTTGTAGCTCATGGGCAGGGGTCAACCATCTCTAGCTTTAAAATGTTCTGTTTAGGCTGGGAGCGGTGGCTCACGCCTGCAATCCCAGCACTTTGGGAGGCTGATGTGGGCGGATCCCTTGAGCTCCGAAGTTGGAGGCCAGCCTGGGCAACATGGTGAAACCCCATCTCTACAAAAAATACAAAAATTAGCCAGGTGTGGTGGCACATGCCTGTAGTCCCAGCTACTAGAGAGGCTAAGGTGGGAGTGTCACCTGAGCCCTGGGAGGTCAAGGATGCAGTGAGATAGCGCCCCTGCACTCCTGCCTGGGTGGCAGAGCGAGACCCTATTTCAAAACAAAACCAAAAACAAAAGTTCTGTTTGCAGATTTCTTCTGGTCTAATTAAAACTTTTTAAATGGAGTTGATAATCAGCTACAAAGTTTCAGTTTTACTAATTCTCTTTATAGAAGGCACTAATTGTTACAATTCAAAACATCAGTTTCATGTAAATGCTGTATCTTTTTTAGCAATTTAGGTTTAAGCCTATGTTCATAAATGGAGTATATCCAGTTGCTTAGCTCCATATTAAAGAAAAGAAACATAGTTTTCAAAATCTATGTGTTCTGTTGTGTATTTATATCTTCTCTGCCATGACCATTAATGAGTTCTATGAAGAAATATTTTATCTATGGCATTAGCCATCTCTGCTCCAAAAGGTAGCTTTTCTTTCTTGACTGGAACTAAAAACAAATTTATTCCTTCATCTGAGTAGGTTTTCTATACAGATTATACATCCTTTTTTTTTTTTTTTCCTTTTTCTTTTTCTTTTTTTTTTTTTTTGAGACAGAGTTTTGCTCTTGTTGCCTAGGCTGGAGGGTAGTGGTGCTATCTCAGCTCACTGCAACCTCTGCCTCCTGGGTTCAAGCAATTCTCCTGCCCCAGCCTTCTGAGTAGCTGGGATTACAGGCATGCACCACCACACCCACCTAATTTTGTATTTTTAGTAGGGCCATGGTTTTACCATGTTGGTCAGGCTGGTCTCGAACTCCTGACCTCAGGGGATCCACCCGCCTCGGCCTCCCAAAGTGCTGGGACTACAGGCATGAGCTACCATGCCCGGCCTCAGATTATGAATCTTACTTAAATTTGTTTGACTCAGAATTGACTTCCCTATTATCATCACCTCACAGCTGTAACAGCAAATAAGTAACTTGCTACCATTACAAGCCTTATAGGGCCAGGAGTTGGAAAACTTTCTCTGTAAAGGGACAGCTGGTAAATATTTTCAGCTTTGTGGGCCACGCAGTCTCTGTCACAATTACTGAACTCTGCCATGATAGTACAAAAGCAGTTACAGAGAGTATAAAAATGAATTAAGTGTGACTGTGTTCAATAAAATTTTATTTACCAAAACAGGGGGCAGGTGGGTTCGGCCCCGGGGCTGCAGTTTGCCAACCCTGCATTCGACAGGGCTTGACCTCGGGTATCTCACCTAACAGGTCTTTCACCACAAGTTTCTCTCGAAGGAGTGAAATAGTATAAATAGTATAGCATCAAGTTTTTAAACTATTTATTTCTGCAAATGATTTAAAGTGCGGCTGAAACTCTGACAGTGTTGCAAACCTGACATGTTTTTGTTATTCTGCTACACAGAAAAATCTGAATACCTGGATATTTTGGGTGTATGTTACAGCCTAGCAGTTTTGGCATGGTCATTAAAAGCAAAGTGGCATATCATATTGTTTTAATTTCCCTGTTGAAAGCATGAGAGCATGTCTGGTAAGACTCTTATGGACTGATCTCAAGTCAATATCACACGTTATATTTTACATCATCATCAAAAGTGAGAGGTAGAATGCTGAAGGACACAGGTGGCTACACTGATTAATCCACATTGATTTAAACAACAACAAAAAACAACTCTGTAGGACCAGACTTTCTCACTCCTCCCTAACGCAAACGGATTGTTTCAAAGTTAAACTACAGCTGCCTGATTAATCATGGAGTGTGCTCTGTAGCCATTATGGCTACTTATTGGACCATTCTGTATACCCTTGAGAGGTCTGTTTCTTGGGAACACTCCTTCCGAAGTGCTCTCTTCAGACCCCACTGTTCTGCTATAGATGGCCGTCATATTGAGATGAGCCCCACGCATTACAAAACACAATATCACAAAAGAAGATAGAGGAAAAATGCATTTTCTTAATGGAAATAAAATCCCTGGAACAGAGTACACTGATAGCTATAAACACCCATCTGTCACAACAGAAAAGCACACTGTATCATTGTCAAAGGCTACAAAGTACTTATTTTTTACAGCAGCTTGAAGGTGGAAATTCTAATTGAAGAGCTAACATTTGGACACTTATGTTCTCATAAAATGCTTGGGCACACAAGTAAGAATGTCCTGGCCTTGGAAAGCTAATTGAAATGAACAAAGATCCACTAACTGCAGCTGGGCTAGTTATAACCTGAAGAGAATAAAGTGTCACCAGGTGGAAATCTGATGGAAACCTAACAGGAGTTCTGAAGAGAAATAATTTTTAAGAAGTTTATACAATAGGAAATACTTGGTATTCAGTTTCAATGAAAGAAAACAAAAAATCTGATAGTTTTTGGTTACTTTAAAAATTCATTAAATCTTTTTGGCCTCCTTATTTATCACCCTAACCTACTCAGATTTGTGTAGGAAGCCATTCAAGACAAAACTGCAAGTAGTTGAAACTGTGTTATCAGCACCATAAATTTCTAGTAATGGTCTGAGTTCAAATCCATAGTGAAAACGAGCTGACTGGTTTAGCCCAGTGAAAGCAAATCATGCTTGTGAAGGAAGACTAAAGACTTACGGTCTTAAAACCATCATTTGAAGAGGTTTTTCCTCCTCATCGCTAGGCCAGTTTTCTAAGAGACCAAAGACAATTTCTTGTTGAAACAGATTTTGCCACTTTAAATATTAATGCCCATCAGAATCTTCTCACCCATTCATGTACTAGGGCAATAATTACTATCTGATGAACATGACAATTCTTAAACTGATCTAATGTAGGTGCTATATATTCTTTGGAAAGGGAATCCTTGAATGGATAATGATGATTCTATCACCTAATATTGTTTTCTGTGTGCCAGGTACTGATCTAAATTCTTGATTTATTAACTCATAAATTTGGCATGTTCATGGAGGGAGACAGAAGTTAAGGAAAGTGACTAAGATCATACAGCAAGTAAGAGCTGGCGCTAGGATTTGAACCTAGGCACTGACTCCATAGCTAATGCTTCTCAATACTATGTTAAGCTGCCTGGTGTATGTCTTGTTTTGACAAAGAACCAAATGCTGAATTTAAAGGAGGCATGTGGAATGCCTCTCCTTAAAAGTCTTATTTTCTTAAAAATAATCCCTTTGTTAAGTAAGACTTGTTTTAAATGCTTTTGATTTTACAAAAGGCCTTAATATGTTGAAACTTATCTATTTATGAGTGATAAATGAGTGATGGGGCCTAACACTGTCACCCGGGCTTGGAATGCAGTGGTGTGATCATTGTGGCCTTCACCTCCTGGGCTCAAGGGATCCTCCTGCCTTAGCCTCCAGAGTAGCTGGGACTACAGGTGTATGCCACACCTGGCTAATTTTTTGTAGAATGGAGTCTCCCTGTGTTGCCCAGGCCGGCCTTGAACTCCTGACCTTAAACAATCCTCCTGCCTTGGCCTCCTGAAGTGCTGAGATTTTAGGCATGAATCACCATGCCTGGCCCTATTTTTACTTTTAGGTAATTAACTTTTTTAGAGAGTCTTTCTCTGTCACCCAGGCTGGAGTGCAGTGGCACGATCTTGACTTACTGTAGCTTCCAACTCCTGGACTCAAGCAATCTGCTCACCACAGCTTCCCAGGTAGTTAGGACTACAGGCATGCACCACTATGCCTGGCTAATTTAAAAATAATTTTTGTACAGACCTGGTCTCACTATGTTGCCTAGGCTGGTCTCAAACTCCTGGCCTTAAGTGATCTTCCTGCCTTGGCCTCCCAAATGCTGGGATTATAGGTATGAGCCCCCACACTTAGCTGAAATATTTTATAATGTTGTTTGATACATTTTATTGAAACTTTTTATAATATAAATATTTTAAAAATATTTTATAAGTTGTTTGATATATTTTATTGAAGCTTTTTCATTCTACATTTCAAATTGAATCAGTAATTGTAAATGACAACTTTATAGAGTGCTCCGTATAGTAACAGTTACATGTTTAACCTTTGCACATAAATCTAGTTTGAAAAAGATGATACATTAGTAAATAAGTACATATTTATCCCAATCTTTAAAAACTTTCATGAAACCTAGAATAAATGTATTGAAATTAGATTTCCTGGGCAGTACTAAAAATCTATAAGGCTAAGGAATAGTCACA
The DNA here is from genome assembly GCF_024542745.1 of Macaca thibetana thibetana. NCBI lineage: Eukaryota > Metazoa > Chordata > Mammalia > Primates > Cercopithecidae > Macaca > Macaca thibetana. The sequence goes on from NC_065591.1 coordinate 44,965,874, forward strand.
AAGAGGGAAGAAACTACAAAATGAGAACCTTAATCAATTAGGCTGTCTGCATATATGATTTGTATAAGAAGGCTGAAGCTATTTTCCGTATTTTAGATTTTTTACACTAATCTTTATTACATCCTGATTTTCTAGCAAATAATACAATTAAAAACTCTTCCTCCGAGGAGTCCATAATAAAATATGTACTACCTGTGTTACTAGTTTAATAAAACATCCAAATAACCAATTTCTGTTTAAAATTTATAGTAAGAAACTTATTAAAAACAAAAGACTATCTTGCTTCCAAATACAGGCCAATGTAAATGATTTTCCATATAGATAAACTCAAGGTGGGAGTTATAGTTGGTTAAATCTGGTGGAGCAAACTTCTAAGAAAATGATTATGTGGCAGACCATGAGGATCAGCTGATTCTCTTCCTCAGCTGAACTATGTCAGATTCCCACAGTAAGAACTTCTCTCTTATTGAGGAGGCTCATTAGGGAAGGGTCCATCATCCATCCGTCTGCTCACATGAAACCAGCTCCCTCCTGCTGACTCACTCTACCCCACATTAAATACAAGGTAGTGTGCTTTTATGGCGTTTTCACTGGAGACCGTAAGTTTGAGTTGAATTATTCAATGTGAGGGTCACGGTGAGAGAACGTGGATCTTTCTTATTCTTGTGAACTGTGACCTTTCCTTTCAAGGCTTCACCTGTAAAAGAAAGGCAAAAATTGTTAAGAATTCAAGGAATACAGTGTAGCAGAAAAGCAAATAATGTGTAACTACCACTTCTTTTTGTTGTGCTTTACCACTTTTTAAATTTTATTTAAAGTTAATAATCATATTTTGTTTTTTCTTTTTGAGACGGAGTCTCACTCTGTCGCCCAGGCTGGAGTGCGGTGGCACGATCTTGGCTCACTGCAACCTCCCAGACTGGAGTGCGGTGGTGTGATCTCAACTCACCGCAACATCCACCTCCTGGGTTCAAGAGATTCTCCTGCCTCAGCCTCCCCAGTAGCTGGGACTACAGGTGCGCGCCACTATGCCCAGCTAATTTTTTATTTTTAGTAGAGATGGGATTTCACCATGTTGGCCAGGCTGGTCTCAAACTCCTGACCTCAGGTGATCCACCCGCCTCGGCCTCTCAAAGTGCTGGGATTACAGGAGTGAGCCACCGCGCCTAGCCAATATTCATTTTTTAGAGCAGCATTATTTTATTTTTATTATTTTTTTAAGACAGAGTCTCTCTCTGTTGCCCAGGATGGAGTATAGCGGTACAATCTCAGTTCACTGCAACCCCCGCCTCCCGTGTTCAATGATTTCTCCTGCCTCAGCCTCCCAAGTAGCTGGGATTACAGGAATGTGCCACCATGCCCTGCTAATTTTCTATATTTTACTAGAGACAGGGTTTTGCCATTTTGGCCAGGCTGGTCTCAAACTCCAGACCGCAGGTGATCCGCCCACCTACCTCAGCCTCCCAAAGTGCTGGGATTACAGGCGTGAGCCACCACGCCCAGCCCTGTTTCATTAATTTTTGAATGAAGCGAGAACTAACTACACACCACAGTGTCAAATCCTTGTGAAAGTGAGTAAAACTATTGTGGTCATGCAGGGTCAATGGAAGCATTTCACTGAACTTCTGAATATGAGGCCCTATGGTGGGTTCTGGGCATCTAGAAAAAAGATACGGTCCCTGCCCTCAAAGAGTTTGTGATCAGGGTGAAGAAAAAAGCTATGCTAACAATTACACAATAGGCATGTGTATAAAGTGTGCTAGAGGTAAATGCTGGGGATGGTTGAAAGGCAGTTAAAGGCAAGGTTTCAAAGGATTAATGGCCAGGGCTAAAGTCATGGTTCACCAGGCTTAAGGGATGTACATGTAATGGTATTTAAGGAAAACATATACACAGAACCTTCACGAATGGCATTCTGAGGAACTGGAAATTATAGCTGGGAAAATGTAGAGGCACATGACAAGGCCATTGGCCATTAATGCACTGGTGCTGTAAAAGGGAAACAACGTAGCCATGTGAAACAATGAACACACAAAAATTACCTGTGCAAAGGCTGATTTCCTAAATTATGTATGTTCCAAATTTTTATGTACTTTTCTAATTATAAATCTCATTCATTTTTTCCTTTATTTTAAAGAGCTGTTTAAAAAATCACAAAACAAACCACTAAGTTGTAGTTGATCACCATTCTTTCCTTAAATAATATTAAGATAACACCAATTAGTATTAGGAATAGCTTTAGCATCTGCATGGACACAACGAGGCTCCATATAATGACCACGAAAATCTATGTAAAACTACTGAAGTACTGAATCAATATCATATTTAAAAAATGCAAATTCCCCATATTCAAGGAAAATTATCTGAATGCTTTTCAAGATGGTAGTGAAATAACACAAGTAAAACATAACAAACCACCTAATATATTTATTTTCAGAATATAAAGATTCCATTACTGATACATTATTCTCTACATCTTTGCAAAAAAGGAGAGACTCATAGTTTAACACAAAATTAAGGAGTTCAATATTAGAAGAAATAATGTGGCCCATTCAACAAAATATAACAATTTTTGTGTAGGTATATATGTTAATGTATATATTTGGCTTTAGCCTTTATACCTGACCTATTCCTCTGTATTATTAAGAAAATGATATAAAACTATCTCATATGACATGTTCACCAATAGTGGACATAATAAAGATTACCAGTCATAGTTCTACAAACTTTATGGAGTTCAGGTTAATCATTAGATAATTTATGCTTCTATTTGTTCAACACCTACTTTGTGCTAGGCTCTATTCTAAGGTCTTTACATGATTTATCTCACTTAATGGTCACAAAATATTGCTATGAGGTAAGTGCATTTTCCTGACTCAGATGAAGTTCAGAAAAGATAAGTAATCTGCCCAAGGTCATCTGCCAGCTAGTGAAAGAAGTAGGATTTTCAGCAAGGCAGTTTGATTCTAGAACCAAGCTCAACTATATTCTGGTGCTTCTCTATATCTAAAAAATCATGATTTATAGCTTTAAATATACTATAATGAACAAGAAATGACCTGTATTTTACTGCCCTGTGGGTGGTTTTTTTTTTGGTAAAAATATTTAGCCACTTGTTTATAAACACAATTGATATGTAAGTTAATGTAACTATTATTCTATAATAACTCTAATGAAAAATGATACATGTTTTCTTATCTAAGGCATTAACCTAGGGAAGAAATAAAAGATCATTAATATATTGAACACATTTAAGATTTTTTTATTTTGGCTGTTTTATTGCTTTTTAAATTAACATTTAAAAATTAAATTAAAAGTTACTTATTGACACCGAAACTGAGAACGAACAGCCACATTATGATAAACTGACAATGTTTTTGTAAATACAAGACAGAATAGTAACTGCCAACTTGGTTATCGGGTTTAACTTACTGTTATTGAATTGCCAACACTGAATCAACAAACTTGATTTTTACAACACAGTGGCTTGCTAGTTCCTTTTTACTTACAAGCAGCATGTCTTATGTAAATTAATTTAGTCGCTGGTATAAAGTAGTTCACATATGAAAAGACAGATAATGGACACTTGAGATTCAAAAATAACAAAATTACCTCCACAGACCCAACATAAAGTAAGTATTCTATTAGATGTCCTAGTTAGGACATTTAAGTGTGGAGGGAAAAAGGATAGATTGGGGGAGCGGGAGATTAAAGTGTTCATTTGCATACCACCTGGTTTTACACATAGAAAATCCTGAAGCTATATGCAAAGAAGGCAACTAGAACTATATACTGAAGTTTAAGCAAGGTCTTATCATTTAGGATCAAGATATAAAAAATCCTATTTCTACATACTAGCAATGAAGAATTTATGTAACACTACAAACAGCAGCTTCAAAAAAGCATAAAGGCGGTGGTGGCTCATGCCTGTAATCCCAGCACTCTGGGAGGCAAATGTGGGTGGATCACTTGAGACAGGAGTTTGAGACCAGCCTGGCCAATATGGCAAAACTGTCTCTACTAAAAATACAAAAATTAGTCAGCTGTTGTGGCACACCCCTGTAGTCTCAGTTACCTGGGAGGCTGAGGCTATGAGAATAGCCTGAACCCGGGAGGTGGCAGTTGCAGTGAGCAGACATCACGCCACTGCACTCCAGTCTGGGAGACAGAGCAAGTCTCATTCATTCTCTCTCATTCTCTCTCTCTCTCTCTCTCTCTCTCTCTCTCTCTCTCTCTCACACACACACACACACACACACACACGCATACAACACTTGAGATAAATGTAACAATATATGTCTGACTTACATAAACTACAAAACAATTCTAACGATGGTCCACATAAATGGAGAGACCCACTCTCTTGTGGGTGAAAGACTCAATGTTAAGATGTCAATTTTCAGTAATCTATAGATTTAACAAAATCCCAGTCAAAATCCTAACAGGCTTTTTAAGACCAGAAATTAATGACCTGATTTTAACATTTATATGGCAATATAAAGGACCCAGAATAGCCAAAACAATTGTTTGTATAAATCTTGCCATCTTGTTCTTTTTCAATCTTATACAGTCTGTCTTAAAGGCATAAGGACAGACATACAGGTCCATGGGGGAAAATGAGAACTCAGAAGTAGATCTATATACATATAGTCAATTAATTTTTGACAAGGGAGCCAAGGCAATTAAATCAAAAGGATAGTCTTTTTAAGAAATGACGATGGAACAAGTGAATATATATTTGGGAAAAGATGAACTATTATTAACTTTTAAATTTAACTCAATTAGATGACAAACCACCCAATTTGAAACCAAGCAAAATATCTGAGCAGAAATCTCACAGGAAGATATAAAAATGGCCAATACACATATGAAACAATGTTTAACATCACATCAGGCAAATGAAAACTACAAGCACAGCTATAACTACATACTCAATAAAACGGCTTAAAATACTGCATCTTTTTTATAAGTGCTAAAAATGATGTGGAACAACTGAATTCAGCAATGGAATGCTAGCCCTAGGAATGTTAGATAGTTATAATCATTTTTTATTTATTTTATTTATTTTTTTTGAGATGGAGTCTCGCTCTCTTGCCCAGCCTGGACTGCAGTGGCATGATCTGGGCTCACTGCAAGCTCCGCCTCCTGGGTTCACGCCATTCTCCTGCCTCAACCACCAGAGTAGCTGGGACTACAGGTGCCCGCCACCACGCCCAGCTAATTTTTTGTATTTTTTAGTACAGACGGGGTTTCACTGTGTTAGCCAGGATGGTCTCCATCTCCTGACCTGTGATCCACCCGCCTCAGCCTAACAAAGTGCTGGGATTACAGGCGTGAGCCACCGCGCCCGGCAGTATAGTCTTTTTAAAAAAATTTGCCAGTTTCTTAGAAAGTTAAATATACACTTACCATAAGACCCAGTAATTCCACTTCGAGGTATTTACCCAAGAGAAATGAAAACATCTGTCTGCACCAAGACTTTTACATTAATATTCGTAGCAACTTTATTCTTAATGGCCCCTAACTGAGAGCAATCCAGAAGTCTAGCAGCAGGTGAATACCTAAGTAAACTGTGGCATGGCCAAAGGAATATTACTTGGCAATAAAAAGGAACAACCTAATGATAGATGAATCTACAAAAAAAAATGCTAACAAAGCTAGAGTACATTCCATATAATTCCATTGATAAAAATTCTAAAAAGGAAATACATATAATGACAAAGCATATCAGTGACTGTCTTGGTCTGGAAATCAGGGTTGGGGACTGCCCATACAGGGAATTGAGAAACTTTTTGGAGTGATGAAAATAATCTATATTTCCACAGTGGTGTATGTAATTTTCAAAACTCATTGAGCTGTACAATCAAAATGTGTGAATTTTAATTACATGTAAATTATTTGTTTAAAAATGTGCCTAGGAATAAACATAGACAAATGAAATGTAGAGAAATCAGAAGATCAATTAGATTCAGTACATAGAAAGTGGCGCATTTTAAGTCACTGAGGAAGGATTCAATAAATTGTACAAAAGTAGTAATATAATCTTTTAAAGGATGAAACCAAAGCCAGAAACCAAAAGGAAAAGTTTGACAGACGTGACTATAAAAAAATGAGAAAAAAAAATTCTATAAAGCAAGAGTTTAAAGAAAGAAAAGAAAAGAAAAGCAGTGTTAATTTTCATTTCTTTGTGCAACAAGTATTTTTTAAATCTGAATTTTGAATTGATTCCTTAGGATGGATGATCAGAAGTATAATTTCTTCATAAAAGGTATGAAATATATTCCAGTGTTACATTCCTGCCATCTTCATCAATAAAAGAGTAAATGAAAACAACAACCAAACTATGATTGTTCTGATTTGTATTTCAAATCAGAGGAGATAAGTATGATTTCGTTTATTTAACTACCATCTAAAAAATCTGGTGCATTTACCTTACGGCTTTTCTCATTAATGTATATGAGGTATTGCTAGTAAATATTTCCTTTTAGTACATTTGCTCTGATGGTTGCGCGCTTTCATTTACATTGCCTTTCGAGTGTTAAAATATGTAAGTTGTCTTGTTTATGAAAGTCCTATTCAATCCTTAGTGTAAGTCAAAAGAGAAATGTTCCATGGTGCTTATAAATCTGGTTATCATCTTCATTTCAGGATCAAAGGATGTACCTATAAGAGTTCTATGTGTTCCTCAGTTTAGAAACAAAAAGCCCCAGTCAAAATGAATTAGTAACGGATATTTCTGTTAATTTTTCACAAAAGAAAAAATCGTAAGCATCAATGTAAATAGTTGAAAAATTAACATAATGTCATATGTATATAAGCTGATACTGATAACTATGATTTTCATTTCTTAAAATGAAATACAGGTAAATCTTTTCCATAATCATAATTTCAAAGATGAGGGTGCACACACACACTCATTTAAGTTAATTAAATAGCATGAAGGGTCACAGTAATAAATGTATAATTCACACTGCTGATCTCCCTTCTACTGTTCAGACCTAACGAAAGTGCCAAGGCAATGGCTATAATACCAGAATGGATCAGAGTAATTAATCAGTGTCAAATAGATATAAAATGACTGATGTTGTTAAGTGTGTGCACTGTGTTGAGAGCTGGAAGGAACACTCTGGAGCTGAGCTGCATGGACTCGTTTTTTATCATCAGCAGATGGCTGTTAGTATAACACAAAGCAGTGCCATAGTTCTAGACAAAAACGACTTCATTTTAATTGTTATACTGTATTTTTTAGAATTAATTTCTTCTGGAGCAATGAAGCTTCATTTCCCCAGAAAAAGGAAAGAAAAACACAATAAATCATTATTAATTGCTGTTAAAGCTTAGAGTTGAAAAATGAAAGAAAAAACTCCCAGATTCTCTATCATATAAAAGCTTACTATGTACTGTATGGATAAATAAAGAGAAATAGCCTGATTTTATATTTTCAAAGCCAAATCACATTAAAAAGATTTGAATTTTAAAGTACTGCCATATTTACTTACAATAAAAGTTTGTACAATAAAACAGAACATGAATTGTAAAGGGAAAACCCACCCTGAATTTAAACTTTAAGTGTCCTCATCTAGGCAAAATAACTCTATAGTTCCATTTACAATATTTTACTTATCTTGTCATATTACCTTCTGGACACTAAAATAAGCTTTACATATAGTAATTTTTCCAAATGAGACTCACAGCTTCATCTATTTTCATCTAAAAATCTTATAGTACATTGAGTCAAAAGCTACTTTTAGTTTAAATGTAACTATAGAGAACTCTTTTAAGCCATACTAAGGTAAGTTTGAATACTAACCTGCTCAAGTGCAATAGTATGAAATTTCTGATAACACCGGAGTTGGCAAAATTGGCCAACAAAATATGGACACTAGATGACCTTGGCATAGTGTTACCCAAGGTGATGGAGAAAATTAGATTTCAATGACAATATATACTATTGTACTTATTTATTCAGCAGAATATGTCAAATATTACATCACATCAAGAAGAAACAAGGGAGGCACACTAAGATGTTGAACTTCTATTAGAACCCCAGCATGCTAAGATGTTATAACACGTGTGTGTATGAATTTATCTGGGAAATCAAGAAAGAGAACAATCAGCTCTGAAGACATTTACATTTTACAGAAATTAGCTATGCCATGAAGGGTGAGTCGGAATTTATCAAGTGAAAGAGGTCAAAACAACCTTCTAGGTAGAAAAATACCTTCGACAAAAGCAAGAAGAAAAAAGTTAGCTTAAAAATGGGCAATCTGTATAACTGAGGTATATGAGCTTACCTGGGGTTGTGAAAGGATGGGGTTGGAAATGATGAAAAACCAGAATCAGATTGCAAAGGGCCATGGTAAGGAGTTTGTATTTTATCCTGAAGAGATTGACTGTCCAGTGGGAAGTTTAAAACTAACTTTACGGCATTATTTACATAAATTGTGTTCGAATGTTGCCACTTTCTTAGTTTCATAAACCACCCCAAAGTCTCAAATATTATCTCTTCCAGAAGTTTTACAGTTTTAAGCTTTTAGATTTGTATCTATGATCCACTTAGTTTTTATACATGTTAGTTTTTGGATATGGTGTGAAGAATCATTATTTTCTCAAACAAATATTTACTTGTTCTAGCACCATTTCAAAAGATCACCCTTTCTCTATTAATCAGCACTGCTCCTTTGTAAAAATTTAATTATACAAGAGTAGGTCTATTTCTGGATTATTTGTTATATTGACTTAAATGGCTATAATAAACACTACTATACTGCCTAGATTAATATAACCTTTGGTAAGTTTAGAAATAACACTGTATAAAGATTCCAATGTGGTTCTTTCTCAATTATTTTGGTTATTCTAGGATTTTGATTTCTATATAAATTTTAGAATCAGCCCATTAATTTCTACAAAACAGATTTTGACTGAGATTGCACTGAATAAAGGAAATTCTTCTATGAAGAAGTAACACTGTAACAGTATTAAGTGTTCCAATTCACAGAATATATCTCTCCATTTATTTAGGTTTTCTTTAATGTCTCTCAGCAATGTTCTATAGTTAAGTGTACAAGTTTTGCATGTATTTCGTTAATTTTATTCCTAAGGTTTTAATTTTTCTTGATGCTACTGTAAATGGTACTGTTTTTTTAAATGACAAGTTCATTCATTCATTGCTCCTCCAGGAGCTCTCGCTGTGCTGATCCCTGTCTAGGTTTCAGGCTATCTGGAGTCAAGGCTGGGGGATATTGGAGGAAAACATCATAAATTTACCACAGGTTTGCTGGTACTTAGAATTCTGGCCTTCTCCTCCCATTTATTTGCTATTACTTTTCAGAGATCTTAATAGCTGCTCCATGCCCTCTGGTTTTATAGCTATATTTGGTGGGAAAAATTGGATAGAATGTGCTATTATCACCTTATCCTGGGACTGGAATTTCAGTGCCTTTATATTTAAAGTGTGTTTCCTGGAGGCAGCATTTAGTTCTATTCAGTCTATTTCTGCCTTTTAATTGGCATGTCCAGATCCTTCATGTTTAATGTAATTATCAGTCTATTTAAGTCTGAATTTAAGTCTATCATCTTACCGTTTGTTTTTTATTTGTTTGTGTCCTTTTCCCCATCTTCTTTAAAAAAATTTAATTATTTTTTGAGAGACAGGGTCTTGCTTTGCACCCAGGCTGAAGTATAGTTAGTGATGCAATCATAGCTCACCACAGCCTGGACCTCCTGGGCTTAAGCAATCCTCCTGCCTCAGCCTCCTGTGTTGCTCAGACTACAGTTATGTGCTACCACACCTGGCTAATTAAAAAACTTTTGTTTTTCTTTAGAGACAGGGTCTTGCTTTGTTGCCCAGGCTGGTCTCAAACTCTTGGTCTCAGCGATCCTGCTGCTTTGGCCTCCCAGCGTGCTGGGATTACAGGCATGGACCACCATGCTTGGCCCCTATCTTCTTTTGAATTGAGTACTTTTTTCAGGATTCCATTCTGTCGCCACCACTAAATTATTAGCTATAGTTTGTGATTAAATTTTAAATTTATTAGCTGTTGCTTTAGGGTTTACAATGTACATACTTAAACTTCATATACAGTGTAAAAACTTTACAATACATTAAATATTTCTATTTTCTCATTAATTTCCTTGGTTATCATTGCCATATATTTTACTTCTCCATATGTTTTAAACCTACAATACATTATTCGTTTTGCTTTAGTCAATGATCATTTAAGAAATTAAGAAATGAAAAAATAAAGCTTTTTAATGTGATCACACATTTACCATTTCTGGCATTTTCCATTGCTTTGTTAAGATCCAAGTTTCCATTTGGTGACATTTTATTTCCTCTTGAACTTACTTTAATACATGTCTTATATTTCCAGTCTGCTGAAAATAAATTCGTTCAGCATTTTTCTTCTGAAAAAGTCTTCATTTAGTTTCATTAAATAACATATTTCTTGTAGATAGAGAATCTAGTTTGCCAGTTTCAATATTTCAAAATGTCATTCAATTAATCATCTGGCTTACATAGTTTTTGATGAATATTCTTTTTTTTTTTTTGTTAGATAGTCTTGCTCTGTTACCCAGGCTGGAGCGCAGTGGCGCGATCTCAGCTCACTGCAACCTCTGCCTCCCGGTTCCAAGCAATTCTCATGCCTCAGCCTCCTGAATAGCCAGGATTACAGGTGTGTGCCACCACGTCCAGCTGATTTTTTGTATTTTGAGTAGAGATGGGATTTCGCCATGTTGCCCAGGCCTGTCTTGAACTCCTGAGCTCAGGCAATCTATCTGCCTCGGCCTCCCAAAGTGCAAGGATTACAGGCATGAGCAATCACGCCTGGCCAGTTTTTGATGAACATTCTAAGGTTATTTCTTTGTCCTTCTCTACATGATGTTTCCTTTTACTGTGGCTTATGTTAAAATTTAAAAAAGTTATCACTGTTAGCTTGATATGTTTCGGTGTTTTGAGTTTATCCTTCTTTAGGTTAACTAAGTTTCTTCAATGTGTAGTATCAAATATACTTCCTGTTGCATCGCCTCACCTTCCCCTATTCCTCCCTCAGCTTCTTCCAAGGACTAGGATAGAGTGCTTGGTATTTTCCCATAGGCTACTGTGGATATGTTCATTTTTATTTTAAATATGTTTCTCCTCTCCTTGCTCTATTTTGAATACATTTGATTGCTGTGTATTCAAGTTCACTGATCTTTTCTTCTGCCATTAATTCCATCAAATGACATTTTCACTTTAAGTGTCTTCTCACATTCTCTTCGCTATGTTCATATATAAGCATAGTTACAACATTTTCTCAACATGCTTCTCTGCTAATTTCATCACTTCTGGGTCTGTTCCTATCAGACATTTTCCTGCATCCAATGTTTGGTTGAATGCTGGACATCAAGAATTTTATATTATTGAATGTATCCATTTTGTTTTCCTTTGTGGCTACTAAGTTACTTGCAGCTTAGTTCTTTTCCCTTCAAGGCTTGTTTTTAAGATTTGCTAAGGAGGATCTAGACAGCCTTAAGCTAGAAATGTGAACCCCATGCAGCCCTGTGTGAACTGAGAACTCCTTGGTACACATTTGCTCCAACTACTTTGCTTGACCTTGTGCATTTAATCCTATATATACACATCTTACTCGTGTAAAACTCCAGGAGTCTTCCTATAGATCTTTTTGAGCTTGTTTTCTGATGAGCTTACCCTCTTCAGTACTCTGCTCTGCAACTTCCCAGCATCTATTAATTAACGCTACCATCAAAGGCTTAGCAGGATTAAGAAAAAGTGTTACTTACATGATCCTTTCTTTATATTCCCATAACTAAGAAATGACTATTTTTCCAACTGTACCATTTCCTTTTAAAATCTTTCTTCAGCTTGTACTCTCTTAGGGGATTCTAATATTTTGTGACATATTGGTCTTACTATTTAGATACAAAAGCATACACCACGGTAGTAAAAGAAACACAGGTGGTGCCAGCAGGCAATATTTGCATCACACAACTCCTTCATAATATTCTACAAATGCTTAAGAGCAAAGCACAAACCAGTTCTTCTAAGGATTACTAGGTAAAGAATAGTAAGGATTTCAAAACTTCACTAGTCATTAAACAATATTTTGTAATGAAGCAGGAGAAAATTTTGAGAATCAAACTCAAATGCTATCTTAAATCTCCCTCACAATTAAAACATGAACTAGTACTGCCTTTAAAACTCTAGTATTAAGATGACAAAATGGCTACAATGAAGAAAAAAAGCAATATTTTCAAGTTTCCAAACATCAATCCAAATACCAGAGCTACAGAAAAACAAAAATGAGGCTAAACGGACTTCATTTGGGTTTTCCTCATTTCAGTTCTGCTGTGCTCAAGCTTTCTGCAGACAGAAAATGACACCATCAAGGTTTTATTTCCGTATCACTTGCAACTTCAAAGTGAGAAAATGACAAGGTGCTGCTTCAATCTCGTATTTATTTGCATCTATTAAACTCAATTTATGTATCAACAGTGAATTTGAAGCTATAGTAGAATTTATGAAATATTGAACACAGAGATTGATAACCACCTGGTAACTGTAATATAGAGTCCACCACCCAGCTTTGTTAAATCTTAGTATTCTACCAGAGTTCCTCCAATTTTTTACAAAGTTTTCTTGTATATGTCTTTTATATGACATTGACCCCCCTGCCACCTCAGTTGTAGCCTACCCTAATCCTATTTCTGTCCTTCCCCAGAGGTAACCACTATGCTGAATGTGAGTTGTTTCATACTTGTATTAGGTATGTGTATGTGTGGTTGTTTTACATGTTTTAAAAGTTCACATAAATGGTATCTTGTCAGACTCATTCTGCAATTTTCTTTTTTGCTCAATGTTGCCTCGCCTACCTTAACTCCCCAAGAGACAGGGTCTTGCTATGTTGCCCCAGCTGGAGTAAAGTGGCTCAATCACAGCTCACTGCAGCCTCAAACTCCTGGGCTCAAGGGAACTTCCGGTCTCAGCCTCCTAAGTAGCAGGGACTATAGGTGTGCACCACCATGCCCGGCTTCAATGTTGTTTTTGATAGAAACATACATACATAACTTACCTGCTCTAGATACTATTCTATGCAACTACCACCTTTTCTAATCCATCTTCTGCTGGTGGACAATTAAGGTTATTTCCAATTTTTCCCTTCTACAAACCATGCTGCTATAAAGATTTTTATATATGTTGTGGGAGAGACTGTTAGAATACAGGCCTAGGAAAAAATTGCTTGGCTGTAGGGATGGTACATCTATACTTAGCTTGATAGTATCAAACTGTTCTTAAAAGTTCTACTAATTAAAAGCCAGCAAAAGGGGATGAAAGTTGCATTTGGCTACATTATTGCCAGCACTTGACATTGGTAAACTTTATGTATTTTCTTCCCCCAATTGATGGACAAGAAACAGCATCTCATAGGTTCAGTTAGCCTTTCCCTGAGTTATTGGTGAAGTCGGATTTTTTTCACTGAAGCTTGTTATACATTGAGCTTTCATGCCCTCAGGAGGTTTTCAGAGAAGGTTGTACAAGAAGACTTACATGTAGTAAGCAGTTTAAAATTTTAAATCCCATAATGAAATTCTAACTTTTAGAGTGAAATGTATAGGTATGTCAGAACTATAGGTGCTAATATAAGTGAACAATCAATGAGTTTTTAAAATAAAAAATAGAATCTGATTTGCCCTTGAATATTGCGTAACATTTGGATAGGCAGGGAAGAGACAGTGGAGAGAATGGTAAGACAAATAAACTTTGAATGCAATAACTTTTTCTCTTTTTTTGAGACAGTCTTGCTGTGTCACCCAGGCTGGAGTGCAGCGGTATGATCACAGCTCACTGAAGACTCAAGCGAGCCCCCTGCCTCAGCCTCCAAGCAGCTAAAACTACAGGCTTGTGCCACTATGCCCAGCTAATTTTTAGTGTTTTGTAGAGATAGGGTCTTGCTATGTTGCTTGGGCTGGTCTTAAACTGGCCTCAGCTGGGTGCGGTGGCTCATGCCTGTAATCCCAGCACTTCGGAAGGCCGAGGTGGGCAGATCGCCTGAGGTCAGGAGTTTGAGACCAGCCTAGCCAACATGGTGAAACCCCATCTCTACTAAAAATACAAAAATTAGCTTGACCTGGTGGCGGGCACCTGTAATCCCAGCTACTTGGAGGCTAAGGCAGGAGAATTGCTTGAACCCAGGAGGTGGAGGTTGCAGTGAGCCGAGACGGTACCATCGCACTCCAGCCTGGGCAACAAGAGTGGAACTCCGTCTCAAAAAAGAAAACCCAAAACCCAAAACTGGCCTCAAGTTATCCTCCTGCCTCGGCCTCCCAAAGTGGCTTATTACAGGCATAAGCCACTGTACCTGGCCTACAATAACTACTGAATGAAATTGTCTTTAACTTTTATTTTATTGGTGATATCTCTCTTTAGTCACTTGGAGAAAGAAAATATTTTCTTTTAGTTATATTTGTAACTTATAAAATACTAACTATTGCTTAAAGTTTTCTGAATTCTGTGATACTTTAAGAGCTAGGTAATCTTATTTATTTTAGTTGGCAGAAATTAGACTTAAAAAATTTTCTTAAATTATGTCTTTAATTAAATGATATGCCATCTAAAATGTATGTAGATGGTAAACTCTAAGAACATCTTTTCTTAACATCTGTTATATATTGCTTCAAATATATTGTGCAGGCCAGGCACAGTGGCTCACACCTGTAGTCCCAGCACTTTGGGAGGCCAAAGCAGGCGGATCACTTGAGGTCAGGAGTTGGGGACCACCATGGTAAAACCCCATCTCTACTAAAAATACAAAACTTAGCCAGGTGTGGTGGTGTGTGCCTGTAATCCCAAGTACTCAGGAGGCTGAGGCAGGAGAATTGCTTGAACCCAGGGGATGGAGGTTGCAGTGAGCTGAGATCACGTCACTGTACTCCAGCCTGGGTGAGACAGCGAGACTCCGTCTCAAAAAGCAAATATAGTGTGCACAGAAAAAGTGGTTGTAAAATGAATGAATATCTTCTACTTCAGAATGAACAAGATACTTTTCCCCCTACTATTCTTTCTCACCTGCTTTAACAGAAAATGGTTTTTCCAGTAGAAATACTGTTTGTTTCCAGTGTGTTTTGGTGCTCTGAGGGCCCGTAGAGAACACGACCTGAATTGGTAAAGTTCAAAAGTATTTGATGAAGTACAAGATTTTTAATATCATGGTACATTAATCTACAACATCAAACACAAGCCCCGACTGCTTACAGCAGCAAAATGCTTATGATTAAACACCTTGGGGCACAAAATAAAATATAATGTACTTCTGTAATAATTAATTCTTATGAGATAACTCATGATACTCACCCTGTTGTGGCAATTCTTCTCAAAATATATATCAAAGTAGCCAGCAATTGCCTGTTTTTTTAAAAAAGAAATATAAATACTTACTAAATGAATTACATTATGTAATAACTAATTATTGTCTCTTAAGACATGGCAAATGAGAAACTATTTCAGAAACTCAATACCTCTTAAACTCAATATTTTTCCTGGAAAAGATGTTATAAGTAAAAACAAAGTAATGTAATTTGGCTTTTCCTCACAGAAGTAACATAATAAAGGTAATAAGGCTAATCAAATAATCAGTATGATTTAATAGAGAAATAATCATGCTAGACCACTGAAAGGGAAACACACATGGAAAGAGAGCTGGCCCCTCACTGATCCTCACTCGCCAACTGAGTGTCCACCCATGCGTTAGGCCATCTTGGCTTCTCCAGCTGTAGTCAAGCATTCAGACAACTGCAGCAGCATGAAAGATGCCAGGAAAGACCAGCAGGTGCACTAGTCAGTTAAGTCCAGTCAGGATTGCAGAATCGGAAACACAGATATGTTTTGGGCTTCAAGCCAGAGTTTTGAGATGGGTTATTATACAGCAACAAATAATTGAAACATGCCCTTTTATACAAAGCCAGTTCATTTAATTTCTTCTAGTCTAGTATATCTGTTTTTAAGTCAAGTACTGTGAATATTTTTGTGACGAAATAAAGATTTTTAAAATGTTACCTATTTTATTTTCCTGAAAAAATGAACAATAGTACTCAAATTTTATGTTTAAGCAAGTACTCAAAGGAGAAACTCCAAAGTGAGCTCTAAGGGTTATTGTGATAGTACAAAAATAGTACAAAAAGATCTTTTTTTTTTTTTTTTTTTTGAGATGGAGTCTTGCTCTGTTGCACAGGCTGGAGTGCAATGGTGCGATCTCAGCTCACTGCAACCTCTGCCTCTTGTGTTCAAGTGATTCTCCTGCCTCAGCCTCCTGAGTAGCTGGGATTACAGGCATGCGCCACCTGTAATTTTCGTATTTTTAGTAGAGATGGGGTTTCATCATGTTGGTCAGGCTGGTCTTGAACCCCTGACCTTGTGATCTACCCCCCCTCGGCCTCCCAAAGTGCTGGGATTACAGGTGTGGGCCACTGCACCCAGCCTACAAAAAGATCTCTTAAAGAAATTAACATATTCAGGTAAATACATAATTTTGAGTTTTTTGGTTAAATTTAAATACCATTTCTTTTTCTTTCACTATTGGAACTAGCTGGACTTAATCATTTTTTAAAACTGGCATTACATTAAGCTTATAAAGTGTTAAAAACAGGACACTGTTTTTGAAAAATCATGGTAAAGCTAATTTGTGTACTCCGCTGCTTTTGTTAAAAATGTGACATTTTATTGATCTTGTAGGGTTAATATGGATTAGGTCCAAACCAAATTCAATATTTAACCTTGAGGTTCATTGCAATTTAGATACTGAGAGAATCAAAATACTATTAATAATTCTGCCAAATAGAATTATAAAACAATGTAGTACTCAGCCACAGATTATCATAAAAACGATGTGGTTAATTAGAATATTTCTAAATAAAACCTTTTACAATTGATTTCTGGATACTTACGATGCCTCTTCACAGACCAGTTCAGCTGTTTTCTTATTTATTTCTGTATGCCTGTCTTGTTCACCACTATACTCTTAGTGCCCAGAGCAGTAACCTGGCCCATAGGATACAATACAATATTTGCTGAGCAAATGTGTTTATTATACATTCTATTATGTTAGTTACGATACTATATTATAGTTTGCCTTATACTGCAATTTATTTAAGAGCAGGGCGTATGTGTAACTCACCTCTATGCCCCTTACCCAATACAATGTTATATAGTAGGTTTTCAATACATTTTAGCCAAATGAAAACTTTGTCTTCAGTCTCAAATATGGCTAGCTTTATTATATAGTTAGTATACTTTATTAAAGCATTGACTAACTGAACTTGAATGGAACTAATAATTTTTAACTCTGAAAAGCATGGAACATGTGGGACAAATATGGAGAGGAGAGAGCTAGAAAAGATCTCCTAATTTTGTATGTAGGAAATGCCCAAGTCTCAGCCTATACAGGTGAGACCCAAACCCACATAGCAAAAGCTTAGAGAATTGAACTAAAATTGGAATCACTGGTGCAAGTCTCAGGATTAACCTCTGAATAAAACATGCATGGAAAAAAAACCAAAACTAAGTAAAGGCCTAGAGAACTGAACTGAGATTTGAAAAACCTGTAAAAGTTTCAGACTAATCCGTAAAGTAGGTATGTGTAAGACAGCCTCAAAACAGCGTAACAAAAGCTTAGAGAATGTGACTGAGACTTGGCCAACTGTCTGCTCGGACACTAAGACAGAACTTATGGTCTGATTTTAACTGGGCTGGCTGACTGCTAACAACAAACATCAACATTCTTAAGATTCTAACAAGGTACACAGTTTATACAACATAGCATGCACAACATGTAAGGTACAATCTCAAATTACTCAACATACGAAGAATCAGGAAAATTGAACAACTCTCAAGAGAAAAGACAAGCCACCTCTGAGATAACCCAGATGCTCGAACTATCAAGCAAAACTTTAAAGCAGCAATTACAACTATGTTCTAACAAGGACAGAAAACACAATGGAATGAATCAAAAGATTAGAAATTCTCAGCAGAGAAACTGTAAAAAAGAACCAAATGAAAAAATTTTAATTGGAAATTATAATAACTGAAACTTCTGGGCTGAATAGCAGAATGGAGATGACAGGGAAAAAATCAGTGAATTTGAAGATTAATAGAAATTATCCAATTTGAAGAAGGGAAAAAGACGGCAATAAAATGCATGTTATAGGACCTCGGAGACCCATAGATCTAACGTGACATTGGTGGTCCAGATGGAAAAGAAAAAGATACTGATGGAGGAAGTTTTAAAATTCTGCATCTAGACAGAACATCATTTATGAATGAAGGCAAAATATGACATTTTCAAGTCAAGGAAAAGTAAAGAAATTCATTGCCAATAGACTTCCTTCAGAAACATTTTAAAAGAACTTCTTCAGGTTGATGGGAAATGCTACCAGAAGGTAACCTGGAACAACAAGAACAGAAAACCCATAGTTTTAAATATCTTTTTGTTTTCAAAATTTTTAATGTATCTTTTAAAACTGTGTTTTAAACTCATGTGTCAGCCTCTCATCTTTCTGCAATTATAATTCTGTAACTGTTATATTTATTGCCAGTCTTTAAAATCAGAATTAGAAATGTTTCTCTTCATATATCTGAAGCTGAAGATGTTACAAAAGCTGCTTTTAAACCCAAATTTTCACAAAAGCTCTTATTAGCTTACTTAGGATTTATTTTTCCCCACATTTTTTTTGGGGGGGCCTCCCAAAGTGCTGGGATTACAGGTGTGAGACACCACGTCCGGCCATACACGGTTATTAATCAATCTCCAAATCTGTGTATGAATTTCAGTTAAAAATTTCCAGCCCTTAAATAATACAGTGAAAGAAATACTGGGAAGTTCTGGGTAACCAAAAAATAAGTTTTAAGACAAAGAAAAATGACAGACAGAGTTAACTTCGGTTATAAGCACCGGAAAGGATCTATGACAAATATCTGAAATTGCCTCCATGTGAAATGCATCACAGTATCTTTGAGTCCTCAAGCACAGTCACATTTCTAATGAGGTTTGGTTTACAGTAATACTAACTCAGTTCCACAGCACACATTAAACAGAAAGCAGAAGCATGAAGAGAAGTTAGGAAGGAATTCACCTGAAATTCAAACTTTGTGCAGATAATCTACCTATTCATTAGACAGCACTCATATAGCTGAGAAAGTAGAAGATTCTTGCTCTGAAAAAAAAGGGAGTTTCTGGTTTTAAAATGGGTGTTTACCCTCAAACACCAACACGATCTAGAATGCCCCTTAAAGAGACAGGGTTTGTGTTTTTTTTTACTTTTGTGTGTGATTATTTTTAAAAAATTTTATTTAACTTTAGAGATGGAGTCCTGCTATGGTACCCAGGCTGAACTCAAACTCCTGGGCTTAAGGGATCTTTCTGCCTAAGCCTCCTGAGTAGCTGGAACTACAGTTGCATGCCATTGAGGCTTAATTAAGAGATTAAGAAAAAACTTCAATTTTGAAACAGTAATATAAAACCAAATGAATTATGATTAGTGTTTTTATTTCTGCAAAGCTATTATATATGATATAACCAAATATCAGCTGATTTAGGAATAAATGATTTATTTTGTCAGGAAAATATAAACATGCCACTATTTTCAATTACAGTTTGATCATCTTGCTACCATCACTTTGACAGGCTATCTTTACATCTTTTAAATGTTAATTTCAATGAATATACATTCTCTCTGTGGAAGTCATTCAAATATAAGAATAACCATAGGAAATAATGACTAATAGGCAATAGCAATAAATAACCAGAGCTACAACTTGATATGTGCTTGAAAAAGATCAGAGGTTTGAAGGCTGACTACAGAAGAAATTTCTCCTTTGTCTCACACATACATCTTGTCGGGGCAATGAGAACTGCTGAGGGAAAAACATTAAAATGTATCTGTAGGAGCAGGGTTAATTTGCAAAGGCAAGGTCACAATTAAATAAAATTCCACTGAATTATACCACAGTCAGAAAAACTTATAACTAAAAGTTTTAGTTATAAAAGTCCCTTAGAGTGAGAGAAAGGAGAATGAGTGGTAAGTAATTAAAAAACAAAACAAAACAAAAATAATGATAGAAGAAAACAGAATGAAAGGAAAATACATACACATGATGAATTTCTGGGATAGCTTGATCACTCGACATTTTGTGAGAATCCTCCACAATTACTTTGATGCACATAGGGAAATACAAGCATGTAGCTTTGCTGTACATCTTAAATATTCCTCAGCATATAATAGTTCCAGAACTCATCTTTTTGTGGGTTTCACAAAAAGAAAACTCATGGCATTTGTAAAATGAATCATGGAAAAAATCTGTTTTAAGCCATGTTTTGCTTGTTTATTCTATATAAAGGTAAATGCAGTTCATTTAATATACACTCATTTGAAGAACAATGATTTGGGATAAAAACAAATGACTTTCTCATGTATTTTGGTGTGATGAGTATTTCTTTAAAGAGGACACATTGTGTGTATGTAATAGGATGGCAACCAATGAAATAAGATCAGACTAGACCTTATAAGGAAGAAGGAAATTAAAAATTATCATTATCACTATCACCTGCAGGGAGTAATTTATCATTTCTGTTCTTCATTGGTATCATGTTCCAACAGCATGTGGTTACAGCAGATACAATTAGGCAGCTGGCCACAGAAGTAGGAGGATAATGTGCTTTTGATGGAGTTTATCCAAGCATGGAGATAGAGTGCTTGTAATCCATGCAGCAGAATCACTATAACAAAAATACAATTTTTCGTTGAAGTAGTTCTTTCAAAATCATAATATGGAATGCAAAAGCCAACTGATGAGTCTGAAGCAAGCAAAGAAAGAGTAAGCAGACAATGCATAAAAATGACTGTTAGAGCTTAGATCATTGTATATAAACCAAGCAGATGAAAATACAAACATAAGCTATACGAGCTGCCACATATAGAGAATGAACTGTGCTAGTAATAACTGGTGTTTAAGAAGACACAATCAACAAATATGAAAATTATATATTATGATTTTTTCCCCAATTGTAACTATACATTAAATTATGGACTCTTCCTTTTTCAATTAATTTTCTATTGTATCCCAAGAGAAAAATCTGCACCTTTTCTTTCGTTCATGATTCCTCTAGGGAACAATACACATTAAGTGCCATATACTTCTCAAGAGATACTGCCAGATTGAGTGGTTTTAAAAAATAGACCAAGCAATATGGGAAGTAGTAAAACAGACAATAGGTCTAAAAATATTAAAAAAAAAAAAACTTTTATTGAAAAACACAATGTAATTTATTTCTGATCTACTTAGAATATTTCAAGATAACTGAAACTCCTTTTAAATTTATTTGGGATTGCTTCCTTGTAATTTCAAAATTGCTTATTAAAGTGGTTTTGGGGGGCAAAAATCATCTTCAGTCTATAACATGAATACTTTCATTAATTGATACCTCACATGCCTTAATTGCTCTACATTTCTTCCTAGCTATAAACACAAAATTATTTTATACAACTAGTATTCGTTGACATTTACTGATTTTTCACATTTTAAAAACTGCTTAATATATATAATGTACATTCAGTGTAAGTGTATATCAGGCTGAATTTTCAAACTAAACACAGCTGTGAAACCCAAACCCAGAAGAAAAAACAGATCATCTCAGCACCCTAGTAGTCCCCCTTACGCACCTAGACTCTACAAGGCACCCTATGCCTCTAACAACCTATCCTAATACTCTTAAGCAAAGATTCATTTTTCCTAGTATACTTAAATATATAGAGAATCATACATCAGGTAGTCCTTTCTATCTGGCTAATTTTCCTCAATATTGTTTGTGAAATTCATCTACATTATTGCAGATGATTCATTTTCATGGCTGTAAGGTGTATGTGACAATATAATTTAGTTTACTGCTGACAGGCACTTGAACAGTTTCTGTGAATATATGTACCACAGCCATTGGGTATATACCTAAGAGAACTACTGGTATGTAAATATTTACCACTTTTGTTCACCTTTATTCCTTCCTGAATTTCTGGCCTTCCATCAGGGATCATTTGCTGTTTGCCTGAATATCCCTCGGTACTTCCTTTGGCACAGGTTTTTTAGGCAAATTCTTTTTCTTCTTTTCTGCTTATCTGAACATATCTTCATTTCAGTTTCATTCTTCTTTTTTTTTTTTTGAGATGGAGTCTTGCTCTATTGCCCAGGCTGGAGTGTAGAGGTGCAATCTCGGTTCACTGCAACCTCCACTTCCTGAGTTCAAGCGATTCTCCTGCCTCAGCCTCCCAAGTATCTGGGACTAGAGGTGTGTGCCATGACGCTCGGCTAATCGTTGTAATTTTAGTAGACACGAGGTTTCACCATGTTGGCCAGGCTGGTCTCGAACTCCTGACCTCAAGCCACCCGCCTGCCTCACCCTGCCAAAGTGCTGGGATTACAGGCATGAGCCACTGTGCCCAGCCAAGCTGTCCACTTTCATTCTTAAAAAATATCTTAGTTGGGTTAAACTCAGGGTTGGCAGTTATTTTCTGGCATCACAGTGATAATGTCATCATTACAATTTCTTCTGTTTGTCTTTTTTCTTCTGATTCCATTGTTCCTCTCCTCTGCTCCCCCAATTCCATTGTTCTTGTGCACCTGGCTAATACAGGGCATAGATGCTCTGTATTAGGTAGATGTGCAAGGGGGGCTACTAGGGTGCTGAGATGTTATGTTTCTTCATCTGGGTGTGGGTTTCACAGCTGTATTCAGTTTGAAGATTCGCCAATTGTAGAAATTATCTACTAGTCTATTTAGCTCCTCTTTAAAGGTAATTCCAGCACCATAGCTCCACCAACTTTGAGATATTTCTTTGATTTCTGTAGTTTTACTAGGATATGTCTAGGTGTGGATTTCTCTTCCCTCTTTTAAACTGAGATATAATTCACATACCATAAAAATTGACCCATTTAAATTGTACAATTCAGCATTCTTTAGTGTACTCAGAGTTGTGTAACCATCACTACAATTTAATTTTAAAACATTTCATCTCCTCCAAATCTTCCATCCATTCTCCTCTCGTTCAGTCTGTGTCTACAGATATACCTATTCTGGATAATTCATCTAAATGGAATCATACAAGAGATGGTCTTTTGTGACTGGTTTCTTTCACTTAGCGTAATGTTTTTAAGGGTTAACTATGTTGTATCATGTTTCATTCTTTTTTATTGCTGAATATTACATTGCATGAATATGCCAAATTTTATTTATCCATTCTGTAGGTGATGGACATCTGAATTACTTCCATTTCTTAGCTATTACGAATAATGCTGCTATAAACATTTGCGTGGGCATGTTTTCACTTCTCTTAGATATACACCTACATTTCGATCTAATTTAAAAATTACACTATTTAGGTTATGTTGTACTTTTTAAATTGTTGCTTTCACCTGTTTTGGAAAATTCTTAGCCAACATCTCTTTAAATATTGTAACATTCTCATCCTCCTTTTCTCTGGGATGCCCATTTACATGTATATGTAATTAGACCTTTCCTTGTATCCATGTTATTTCTTGCCCTTCCCTCTGTCTCATTCTTGCATCTCTCCAGGCTTCTTCCTGGACATTTTCTTCTGCCCTAAAATCCAGTTTGCGGATCTTCTCTACACAAATATGTGAAGATCTGCTGCTCAAATCGTATTTAATTTGGTCTTAGAATGTCTGTTCTTTTCCAAACAATATTATTTTTAAAAATGTTTCCATTTGTTAAAATTTGCAATTTCTTTTCTCTTTGAATTTAGTAAGCATAGTTTTTTCAAAATCTGTGTCTGTTATAACTAATTCCTGGAGCACCTAGAGCTCTGTTTTTATTGTCTACTGCTTCAACTGGTTCTTGATTCATGTTTTTGTGTCCTTGTGTGACTGATTACGTCTGAATATGTTTTGAACATTAATATTTGAAAAACTTCGTGAAAATAATTTGAAACCTGTAATAATCTTCTAGAAAGATCTTTTGTTTCTGCAGGGAACCTGGGGGCATGAGCAAACCGAGGTCTTAATCTAATAGCAGGGTTTGAGATTTCTACTTCTCTCATATCTTATCCTGGGCACAGTCTTTATGGTCCCAATGCAAAGTGCTGCAAAACTATAAGGGTCCCATTTTGTATTCCTATCCATGTAAGCGACATCAAAAGGGCTACACAGTCTTTCAGCTCCTTCCTCTGAATTGGTAAATGCCTATAGGACAAAAGTAGCCCCAAATGTTAGTCTCATTTTTCAGATTACCTTCTTTTCTGAGTCTTGGCTTAGTAGTACGTCCTTATTTGATAACTTCAAACAGATAGCATTTAACATTTTTTTGGCATTTGTAGCTGTTTTCAGCAAAAGGGTTTCTCCATTTTATGTGGCTCACCAACACAGGAGGAAGATTATTCACTGTATTGCTTTTTCCTCCCTAAGGCCCCCTACCTGTATGATAAAGACAAACCAGAGACTGGGCAATTTACAAAAGAAAGAGGTTTAACTGAACTTGCAGTTCCACGTGGCTGGGGAAGTCTTACAATCATGGTGGAAGGCAAAGAGGAACAAGTCATGTCTTACATGGATGGCAGCAGGCAAAGAGAGTTTGTGTATGAAAACTCCCCCTTAAAATAAACATCAGATCTTGTAAGACTCACTTTCATGACAGCAGCGCAGGAAAGACCTGCCCCTATGACTCAGTTACCTCTTACTGGGTCCCTCCCACAACACATGGGAATTCAAGATGAGATTTGGGTGGGGACACAGCCAAACCATATCACGGTAACACCCACCCCAATTCTTAAACTAACTCATTTGTTATGTCCCAGTTTAAATATTACTTCCTCTGGGCAGCCTTCTTTAATCCTAGAGTAGGTTATAATACATCCATTAAATGTTCCTGCACTCCTTGTAGTAACACTCACTATATAATACTTTTTGTTCAATGTCTTTGTTCACTTGTAGATCCTAATAGCCCCTTAAGGGCACTCTTACCATTTCTTTGTTCACCTCTGTATCCTTACTGCCTAAGCATGCCTGGGCATGCCATCTAAATGGTGAAATTGCACTGAGTTACAAAGGCATGAAATATCCTGGAATGTTCAGGGACTACAGGAAATCAGTATGATTTATTAAGTAAACTATTTGTTAAATGACAAAAAGATGGTCAACCTGTCCCAACCTTTGGTAAAAGGAAATGATGATGCTTTAACTTATAACTTCCTATTTTCAATTAAAAACTGATATCGGATGCAACTACTTCAGACAAATATTCCCTCATCTGTACAATTAATCACTTCCCGCTAATACAATACATATGGTATTAGAAAGACTTTCATGAAGAAGCCACACTTAAAGTAAAAACCTTAAAGATGATCAGGGAAAGGAAGAGTATACAAGGCTAAGGGTGTCTTTTATATGCCTCTGCTATTGTGTTATAGAGCACTACATTACAATTCTCCATTTATGTTGGCCTCTCCTTCTAAATGAATGTCTTTAGGGCTAGAAATTACATTTTGATTATTTGTTGTATTCATAGTGCCTAGCACGGAAGCCCACACATAGGGTTCAGTACATGTTTGAATGAAAAGTGATGTTGCATAGTACTTTTTTTTTTTTTTTTGCAATCTCTGCCATTTAAAAAGGCTTGCAGCCCACTGCTTCTCTAGATTTCTCTCCTCCTGCTCCCTCACACATCATTGGTTTTCCACTGCTTGATATCAATGACTACTATTTCCTTATATTCCATTTTTTGTGCTGCTTTCTAATCTTCCCCAAAAACTATCCATGCAAAGGCCCCTATGTTCCATTCCTATTTCCTCAAATTATCAGTTATAAGTAAACATTGTATTTTAATTTTAAGAATATATTTGTTCACCTGAACAAAACATACACTGAATTTACAAATAAAGGCAGAACAAAAAAATTAGTTTTATGACTGCTGAAGAGGTTTAAAACTGATAACTATTAAAACTAATTTTTGTGTCTAGGTGACCAAGTTCTATCAAATGCTACTTGTCTTCACAACCCTTCAATAGTATAAATTAAGAGATGGAAAACTGAAAGAACAATTTAACAGACAGTAAAAGGGGGACATATAGAAGATGTGATATGCCCTGTTTTCTGAAATGAATAGTTTTTTCTTTTTTTTTTGCCCTTTTGAAAAGTAAGGTAGAAAGATGGCTACCAAGTCACCATCTAAGCCCTTCTGTTATGTACCCGATACATAGGGTGGAAACTAAAAATCTGGCAAATATTATAAGGTATATTCTGAGTCATCTGGTATATATATCAAATTTATTTTTCTAATTTTTGACTTGTCTTTCCATGAGCACTGATTTCCTCCTGTTAATACATACATCTACATAAGATGTCTGTAAACATTAGGTACTTTAGGAGTTTTAGAAGATCTTAATGCCAATATTCTCACAATGGTTTCTGTCAGTGCCTAAGTTAAAATAAATCTGAACCTGGGAAGATTACTTCCTTATAGGTCATTACTCCAGGGGTAACTGGCTGAATCAAAAAGGAAAATACCTGGTCAAGCTCATTTCTTATCACAATCTAATAATGTTAATTGACAGCCTCTGTGATAAGTCTAGGGAGAACCCCTCTGACATCTCTAATCAAGAGTCCACTCTTATTGATTATTTGATAAATACACTATTTTGTGCTTATTGCTGTACTTCAGATAGATATTCTAGTCCTGCTTGAGTGTGATTATTTCTCAATTTATTGTCCTTCAACATTGCTGATTTCAAGTGTAAACCTATACCTATCTAGAATTAAACGATTTTAATATAGCTTAAGAATTAAGATTCTACTCAAATTGTATTTTAGAACAATTTGAGTTATAATATCACTCAAATGGAGGCTTTAGGATCAGAATCTTTTAAAATGCTACTACAATTTCTTTAATGTCTCTGAAATTTAAATAATGAATTACAGAAATGCAGAAGCATTATTTTCAGCATGGCTTTCAAAAGAGGATCAAGCACATGAATCTCTATCAACTCTATGGACAGGTTATTTTACTCAACTTCAGGGTTCCTCATTTTGTGAACTTTTGCATTATCTCTGACTAGGTTTAAATACGATTTCAGTATTACAGATGATTCCTCCCACTATGCTAGGCAACAAACACATACCTAAAAGTTATCCAAAGCAGGAAATATATCTTCCTAAACATGTTTTCATAATGGTAATGTTTCCAAAAAGACTATAAAAGAGTAGACAGAAAAGCTAAACACAAAGAACGGGTTGAAAAAAACACAGATTTTAAAAAGGCTAAAATCCTCTGGGGTTCAGTTTCAAGGGCTGTTGACTCTCTAGGGTTGCAAAAATGAAAGATAAAGTCAAATGGAAGTAAATTTTGAGAGCAATGCATAAGGTGCACCTGGACTTCAATCAATTATGGAAAATATTAGAACTAGACAGAATCCCTTTGAAACAAAGTAGTAAGACATTATTTTATAGTACTCATATTCTGCAGAGGATAAGTCACATGGGAAAAATCTCAAAATTACCAAATCTCAAAATTACCTTGGAAAATCTCTTAAGATGTCATTTTGGAGACTAACATATAAACTATCCCTCAGTAAGTTCAATACAACCCGTTCTTTAAGCAATGGTACAAATCACCATTTCTTTGGCTGGGTTCCAGATGAAGTAGATGGCTTATAGTGAGTGCCATACTGTATTAAAAATACACACTTTTTATAAAGACAATCACATGCAGTCTAGCAAGATGCTCATCCTACAGAAATCTAAAGAAACAGCAGATGTGTTTCTCACCTCATGCTCATTTTGGGGCACATGTTCAAAATTAAAAAGGAGGGCAGAATCGTCTGTACTACTGAGACCATTATTTCTCTGACTCTTTTTTTAACCTGAATGCTTGCAGTTAATTTGCATAAATTATATCTGCATATGATGCTACTCCACTGGATTTGCTTTAAAAAACGAGCTTTTGGAACTCAACAGCCTCAATGAATAGCATAGGTTAAAAAATACATCCTCATTCAAGAGCAATTTATGAAATTTTATGATTGTTTAAAATGCTTTGTTAAATAGTGTCAGCAGCATATTTTGGTGGATATTTTCAAAAAGTCTTCCACGAAATGTTCTTTGATTCCTACTCTCAAGTATCTGGGCCAAATATGTCACAAGTATGACTTGACAAGACAGGTCACAGGACTGTGTTTCAATTCCCTACTAGATATCACTACTTAACTCAAAGGTATGAAATTCAACATACTAATAATTGAGCGTCTGATCCTCACCTCTAAATGTGTTCTTCTTCCAATTTTCTTTGACTTAAAAAGACAGGACTATCATTTTTCCAATTGTATAAGAAACCTTGGAGTCATCACTGATACTGAGAGCAATGGGAGTTATGCCCTCACTCCCCATTATCTAACCCATTCTCAAATCCTGTCAATTTTCTCTCTTAGATAACTCATGAACAAGTCCACTAAAACTGCCTTTGTGTAAGTCACTGCAAATTATTGCCTGAGCTACTAGATTAACCTACCCATTGGCCTCCCACATCCACTCTGGTCTCCTCTTTGTTCTCCATATTCTAGACACAGTCTTTCTAAAGGGCCCTTCTGATCACAACACTGTTTAAAAAACATCACAACTGAAACGGCCAAATAGCACAAGGTGCTTTCCATCTCTTAGCACTATTATCTACATGCCCCAGCCATGCTAGGCTTCTTTCAACTCCATCAAATCACTGACAACCAGACAGACATTTTTTGGCTTTGGTCAACTTTTCACCTGAAGTATTACGTACAAGCAAAAAAAACAGATTTTTAGCTAATTCAAGAACCACTGGTTTTACATAGAACACACACACACACACACACACACACAGAAGTGAGCAAATCATTGGGATACATCTCAGTGAACTTTTTCAAGGTGAACACACTTGTATAACCACTACCCAGATCAAGATATGGACCACTCCTAGTACTCCAGAGACTTCTTTTATGCTCCTTTCCAGTCAAAGTCACCCCACAAATTGTAACCACTATTCTGATGTCCATGATCAGATGGATCTCGAACTCCTGGCTTCAAGCGATCCTTCCAAATGTTGGGATTATAGGTATAAACCACTGTGCCCAGCCTTCCCCCGCTTTTTAAATCAACTGTTTGTTCATGAAATTCATCCATGTCGGCAAGCTCATCTTTTTCAATGCTGTATTTTATTCCATAAATATACCACATTTATCCATCATACTTTCTAGCTTGGGGCTGAAGAAGGCTGCAATGTACATTCTTGAACATTTTTTTTTTTTGGTGAACATATCAACATATTTCTGTGTGTGTATCTGGACCCAGGAGGGAAATGTTTAAGACACAGGGTAAACATGTATTCAGCTTTGGTAACTACAGCAGGTGGCTGAGATGTACAGAAATATCTTTATCTCAGTGCAGTACTTATGCCTCATCACTCTTAGGCATTTCTTATTGTTATGAGATTCTTTAAAAAAAATACCCTACTATCACAAATTTCAAACATACACAATTACAGAACCTCTGACGAACTTATCACCTATATTCGGCACATATACTTCACCTATTCTCTTGAGCAAATACCCTATATTATGTCATTTCTTCCCTCCAAATTCAGTTTGCATCTGTAAAAAGATGGACATTTTCTTAGATAACTAGAATGCCCTTATCACATGTAACCAAATTTTCAATAATTCTTTAGTATTATCTAATATCCATAGGGTGAATTTTTTTTCCACTGAGGGGTGGCGTTGAAAATAGGGTGAATTTTATCATGTTTCCACTATTAATGTCTCCTGAATAGAGGAACTATCGGTTTTGGCTTGTTTTACTACATTCCCAATGCCTCTCAGCTCCTAGTGTGTGCTACTACTCAAAGAACATTTCCTGAGAATAAACGAAGACATGTAAATGTTCTCATCAGCATCTAAGCCCAGCCACAAAGGTTCAGATTTCAGAGAAGAGTAGAAAGTTCAGGACCATACTTTAGACCACATGGTCATTCACAAGGAGGAACCTAAAACCAACTGTAGAGGTGGGATCACATAATGAGAAATGTTCTCCCCAAAGACATAAAATTTACTTAATGAAGCCTATTAAAATATATACCAGATGTCCCATTAAAACCTATGATGCAAGTTCAAGACAAATCTTACTATTTCTAAGCAGCACAGATGTGTTTTAATAATTAGTTTCGTTAGCTGATTAGCTTTGCAAGGTCAAAATTAGGTCAACTTACAACAAAAAGTACTAAGAGCTAATTTAATACCTAGAAATGAGCTTAGAGTTAGTAGGATTCCGTTGTCAGAGATTTTTCAGAAGCATTATAAGATTTAAAGAACACAATTGCAAATAAATGGGCTAATCTTGAAGTTTTTTTCTTAAGCCATTAGAAAAATTTAAAGCTTAATTAAAAAGTAAAATGAAAACAGAGAGTATTATGACTAAGAGATCACTGATTTGAATTGTAAACATTTTAAAGTTTCTTTTAATAGCAATTGCATTAGCCTTAAAAAACTGAATAACTGAAAGACTTGTTTTGATTCCATCCAAAGCCAAATATTGGTGCCTCTTAAATATCTCTATCATTTATCAAGTAGTTTTTTTTTTTTCTCAGAGTCTCACTCTGGAGTGCAGTGGTACAGTCATTGCTCGCTGCAGCCTTCAACTCCTATCAAGTAGATCATCAAAGAAAAAGCAAAGAACTGAAAGGTAACATAAAATTTACTTTTACTTCACTAACTTTTGTTTACTTTCATTTACCTTTCTAACTTTATTTCCAAACTTTCTAAAATCCTAAATATGTAGGCCCAGATTTATTTTCCAGTTTGGGCTTTAAAAAGCAATTTATCCAAGGATGACTTCTAATTAGGATGTAGAGGGTTGCAAAAGACCCTCACTCTGACATAACAAAAAGAAAATACTAGACTGACTAAACATTTCTCATTAAAACCACAGAGAAGTCTCACATGCAAATAGGTCTAAATATACTGTCTGCAGAGAAGAATAAATTCTTCCTAGCTGAGCAAAAACAGCAGCTTTCATACCTGAGGGCATTTGCCCAATGCTAGGGCTCATGCAGTGGGTAAAGTAGCAAAAATGCAATAGGCGCAAGAACTGTGCTGGGACAAAGAAATACTAGCCAGGCGCAGTGCACTGGTGCACTAATCTAGTGCCCTGGAATATGGAGAAAACCAAAAGGCAGAGCTGGTCCTGTCTTCAAACCAATTCTCCCTCATGTTACTTACTGGAGTGGAAGAAACTGGTGGTTGCGCTGCAAAGCAGGAAGAGACGGGGGTTTCTTCTAACCCAAAACCTTCTGTGGCCACACAGTTCACTATCTCTATTAATATGACATTACTATTCATTTATCTGCTATTCCAGAAGCTACTGCTTAGAAAGAAGAAGGTATTTGTTTCAAGTACCTCAAGAAAATCTATTTATTTGAACATCAGATTTATTAATGAACCCTCAGGAGAGTAAATACCCTCTTCTCAAGAACAGATGACTCACTACACTGTTTACTCTGCAAGACTCTACTTTTTTTGTTTTGTTTTTGTTTTGAGACAGTGTCTTGCTCTGTCACCCAGGCTGGAGTGCAGTGGTGCTACGTCGGCTTACTGCAACCGTCACCTCCCAGGTTCAAGTGATTCTCCTGCTTCAGCATCCCGAGTAGCTAGGACTATAGACATGCACCACCATGCCTGGCTAATTTTTGTATTTTTAGTAGAGACCGGGCTGGTTTTGAACTCCTGACCTAAGGTGATCTGCCCGCCTCAGCCTCCAAAACTGCTGGGATTACAGGCGTGAGCTGCCGCGCCCAGCCAAGACTCACTTTAAAACCCACCCCTAGATGTGTCTACCAATTCTCAACTCATGGCAAATCCTAATCAGGACCTTTTCCCTCCAATGCACACAATGAAAGACCTGCTGAGAATTTCATAAATATTTTCACATCCTTCCTCTGAGATGCTATTAAGACTGTCAATGTAGTGGTCATCCTTACTGTAGTAAACCATAAACTCGGCTTTAGTTTGATGGTCTTCCCAAGAACTTGGCCAGAGGGAAGGGCTTGATCCTGTGCTTAAGACACTGGAAATCAAAAGGGATCAACCCTTCCTCCTAGCTAGCTAGGAGATATTCTTCTAAGGGAAAATATTACCTACTCTAGTCTGTATTATTCTTTTACACAATGTCGAGCATAAAATACGAGAACAAACTGGAAAATGTGACCCTTAAAAGGGAAGAGAAGCAAAATCACAGATCACTTGGGGGAATAAGCAAATTCATCTTAAAAGAATGATTATAAATGTCAAGGAATTCAGATAAAAAGATGGATCAAACTGGTTAAAGAGATAAAATGAAAATGGACATTGTACAACTAAAAAAAATCTGAAATAAAAATATTTATTGGCTAAAAATGAACAGCAGAAAGAATACAAAAAAGAAATAATGGATTAAAAAGTAGGTGAAAACAAATTATTCAAAAGGAATTTAAGAAGTGACTACCATACTTCAAGCTTTTCCTTTATTTTGGGAGGGGCAAAGTTTTTCACTGCTTCATGGAATGTTGGCTGTAAAATTTATTAACTACACTTTTCCTCCAGGAACCCAGTCCCATACCCTAAATATAGAGATATACAGAGTCTCTGTATCTCTGTATATCTGTATATCTCTATATTTAAACCTTTACATTCATATTAAAATGTTCACAGTACTTGCCTCCTTTCATTTAAGTGCCTTTCCAGGGCAGAGAATATGTTTTGTTTTGTTTTTGAGATGGAGTTTTTGCTCTATTGCACAGACTGGAGTGCAATGGGGCGATCTCCACTCACTGTAACCTCTGCCTCCTGGGTTCAAGCAATTCTTCTGCCTCAGCCTTCCGAGTAGCTGGGATTACAGGCACCTGCCACCACGCCCGACTAATTTTTTTGTATTTTTAGTAGACATGAGGTTTCACCATGTTGGCCAGGCTGGTCTCGAACTCTTGGCCTCGGGTGATTCACTCACCTCGGCCTCCCAAAGTGCTAGGATTACAGGTGTGAGTCACCGTGCCCGGCCATGTTTTGTTTGTTTTTACATGCCTGCTTTATAGACAAGTACTTGGCACATAGTCAGCATTTAATATTTGTTTAAATCTGTGAATGTAAAGATTTAAAAGGTTATTAAAAAGACATTAAATAGGCAGGCGCGGTGGCTCACGCCTGTAATCCCAGCACTTTGGGAGGCTGAGGTGGGCAGACCACCTGAATCTGGAGTTCGAGACCAGCCTGGCCAACATGGTGAAATCCCATCTCTACTAAAATACAAAAATTAGCCAGGCATGGTGGCATGTGCCTGTAATCTCAGCAACTGGGAGGCTGAGGCAGGAGAATTCCTTGAGCCTGGGAGGTGGAGGTAGCAGTGAGCAGAGATCGCACCTCTGCACTCCAGCCCAGGAGACAGAGCTAGACTTCGTCTCCAAAAAAATAAAGAGACATTAAATCTCTCTTATGACACTACTCAAATTTATGAAGTTTGATAGAATCCAAAATAAAGGACTTTAAGAGGTTTTTAAGTAAAAACAGAGTCATGTGCCACATATCAATGTTTCAGTCAATGACTGCATATACAATGGGGGTCCCATAAGATTATAGTACTAAGGGGGCCAAGATGGCCAATTAGAAGCAGCTGCAGTCTGCAGCACTCAGCAAATGAAAGCAGCAAATGAATTCAGCACCTTCAACTGAAGTATCCAGGTGGTCATATTGGGACTGACTAGGCAAACAGCTCAACCCACAGAAACAGAAGAAAAGCAGGGTGGGGTGACGGCCCAACCGGGAGCAGCACTGTAGAAAGGAACATTTCCTCTTCAAGGTTTCCCTTCTTGTTAAAGGATAATAATAATCGTAAATGTTAGAAATAATTTATTTTAAAGACTAACTTTGTTCAAACCTCCTTGCTTTGTGCTAATAACTTTGTTAAGCCCTATCCTAAGTAGCTCACAGGCAAGTAGTACATTCTATGTCCTTGTACCTTAACCAAGATAGTTGTGCTAGACGTGCTCACAGGTATGTCCCAGCTCGCAGCCTTAAGAATGTTACTACTTTTCTAAGTCCTTTAGTAAACAACTTCCTCTTTTCCTTTGTCCTTCCATTGCTTTCACCTATTTAGAAAAGTTTTAAATTATTATCCAGTTAGGTTTTAGTTTAGATTGTGAGGTCTGGCTCCAGCCAACGTAAACAAGGCATAGCAGCAAAGACAAGCTGCGTAAAAGACATAAATTGCTTCCCTCCTTTGTTCAAGTGTGCTCTTGCCATTGTTCTATCCGTAAGGAGCACCCGTTTTGCAGAAAGTAAAATTGCCTTGCTGAGAGAACTTTTTGTCTAAATGCTGATTTTTTTCCTTGCAGGACTGAAGAACAAGCATTCTAACAGCACGAAGCCAAAGGAACACTCAGTCCCAGTCAAAGGAAGTGGTGAGTGATTGTGCAATCCTGCCCAGGAAACCACACCTCTCCCATGGATCTTTGCACCTAGGAGATCCCTTTGTAAGCCACACCACAGACCTGTATTGATCCTGGTCTCCACAGAAATACAAACCACCATCAAAGAATACTATAAAAACCTGTACATATACAGGTCCAATACACAGACCTGTACAGAGTCCTGGCAGAGCAGCTGCTGGGGCATACACAGAGACTCAGGAGTTTTGCATACTTTGGCTCCAGGATTCCTGGCAAGGCCAGAGATCTGTCCCTACATCCTCTTAGGAGGGGAACTGAATCCAGGAAGCAAGTAGTATCATTCTGTGGGCCCCACTGGCTTGGAATTCCAATCAAGTTTGCCTGAGAAGGACCAAATTCCCAGGGGGAGGGGTGGCTGCCATCTCTGCAGTTCTGTCAACTTGATTATTCCAGCCTGCTGGCTCTGTAGAGTCCAGATAGTCTGGATAAGGAATGGTCTCCCACAACACAGCGCAGCTGCACTACCAAAAAGGAGCCAGACTTCTTCTTTAAGCAGATCCCTGATCCCATTCCTTCTACCTGGGTGAGACCTCCCAACAGGGGTCTCTAGCCACCTCCTAGCAGGGGCAGTTCAGGCTGGGAACAGGTCAGTACGCTGCAGGGATGGGGCTTCCAGAGGAAGGAGCAGGCTGCCATCTTTGCTGTTTTGCAGCCTTCACTGGTCAAAGCCTGTATAACACTTGGTATGAGAGAAACTGAGGTAACTAGGGCCTGGAATGGACCCACAGCAGCCCTACTATTAAAAACAGAAAACATCATCAATGAAAAACCTGACAAAAACCCCATTCAAAGGTTAACAACCTCAAAGATGAGAAAGGATCAACACAAAAATGCTAAAAACTCAAAAAACCAGTGCCTCTTTTCCTCCAAATGACCGCAACCCCTCTCCAGCAAGGACACAGAACTGGGCTGAGGCTGAGATGGCTGAATTGACAGAAGTAGCCTTCAGAAGGTGGGTAATAACGAACTTTGCTGAGCTAAAGGAGCATGTTGTAACCCAATGTAAAGAAGCTAAGAATCATGATAAAACATTATAGGAGCTGTTAACCAGAAGTAAAACACTCCTCAGCAAATGCAAAAGAACTGACATAACAGTCTCTCAGACTTCAGCACAATTAAATTCACTTAAAACGACACAACTACATGGAAATTGAACAACCTGCTGCTTAATGACTCCTGGGTAAATAAGTGGAATTAAGGCAGGAAGCAAGGAGTTCTTTGAAACTAATGAGAACAAAGAGAATATACCAGAATCACTGTGATGCAGTGATTAAAAAAATGCAGTTTTAAGAGGGAAATATATAGCACTAAATGCCCACATCAAAAAGCTAGAAAGATCTTAAATCGACATCCTAACATCACAACTAAAAGCACTAGAGAACCAAAAGCAAACAAACCCCAAACCTAGCAGAAGGCAAGAAATAACCAAGATTAGAGCAGAACTGGAGACACAAAAAACTCTTCAAAACATCAATGAATCCAGGAGCTGGTTTTTTGAAAAAATTAATACAACAGACTGCTAGCTAGATAATAAAGAATAGAAGAATCTAATAAATACAATCAGGAATGGTAAAGGAATATTACCATGGTCTCCACAGAAATACAAACAACCATCAAAGAACACTATAAAAACCTGTACGTAAACTAGAAAACCTAGAAGAAATGGATAAATTCCCGGACATACACACCCTCCCAAGACTGAGCCAGGAAGAAATTGAATCCCTGAACAGACCAATAATGAGCTCTGAAATTGAGGTGGTGATAAATAGCCTATCAACGCCCTATCCTCCCACCAACAAAAAAAAGCCCAGGACCAGATAGATTCACAGCTGAATTCTAATTCTACCAGAGGTACAAAGAGGAGCTGGTACCACTTCTACTGAAACCATTCAAAATAATTGAAAATGGAAAAGGAGGGACTCCTCCCTAACTCGTTCTATGAGGCCAGCATCATCCTGATACCAAAACCTGGAAGAGCTACAACAAAAGAAAACTTCAGGCCAATATCCTTGATGAACATCAATGCAAAAATCCTCAACAAAATACTGGCAAACTGAATTCAGCAGCACATCAAAAAGCTTATCCACCACGAACAAGTTGGCTTCATCCTTGGGAGGCAAAGTTGGTTGAACATATGGAATCAATAAATGTGATTCATCATAAAAACAGAACCAATGACAAAAACCACACAATTATCTCAATAGATGCAGAAAAAGCCTTCAGTAAAATTCAACATCCCTTCATGTTAAACACTCTAAATAAACTAGGTATTGGTGGAACATATCTCAAAATAATAAGAGCTATTTATGACAAACCCACAGCCAATATCATACTGAGTGGGCAACAGCTGGAAGCATTCCCCTTGAAAACAAGCACAAGACAAGGATGCCCTCTCTCACTACTCCTATTCAACACAGCACTGGAAGTCCTGGCCAGGGTAATCAGGCAAGAGAAAGAAATATAGCATATTTAAATAGGAAGAGAGGAAGTCAAATTATCTTTGTTTGCAGATGACATGATCCTGTATCTAGAAAACTCCATCTCAGCCCAAAAGCTTCTTCAGCTGATAAGCAACTTCAGCAAAGTCTCAGGATACAAAATCAACGAGCAAAAAATCACTAGCATTCCTATACACCAACAACAGGCAAGCAGAGAGCCAAATCATGAATGAGCTCCC
Source organism: Macaca thibetana thibetana (assembly GCF_024542745.1). Lineage (NCBI taxonomy): Eukaryota > Metazoa > Chordata > Mammalia > Primates > Cercopithecidae > Macaca > Macaca thibetana. Next base: position 45,003,097 of record NC_065591.1, read on the forward strand.
ATTCACAATTGCTACAAAAAATACCTAGAAATATCACTAACAAGGAAACTGAAAGGCCTCTTCAAGGAGAACTGCAAACCACTGCACAAGGAAATAAGAGAGGTCACAAACAAATGGAAAAACATTCCATGCTCAGGGATAAGAAGAATCAATATTGTGAAAATGGCCATACTTCCCAAAGTAATGTACAGGTTCGATGCTATTCCCATTAAACTACCATTGACATTCTTCACAGAATTGGAAAAACTATTTTAAAATTCATGTGGAACCAAAAAGCCTGAATAGTGAAGATGATCCTAAGCAAAAAGAACAAAGCTGGAGGCATCATGCTACCCAACTGCAAACTATAGTTCATGGCTATCGTAACCAAAACAGCATGGTACTGGTACAAGGACAGACACATAGACCAATGGAATAGAATGGAGTGCTCAGAAATAAGACTTCACACTTACAATCATCTGATCTTCAAAAAACCTGATGAAAACATGTGAAGGGGAAAAGAGTCTCTATAAAGTGGTGCTGGAAGAACTGGCTAGCCATATGCAGAAAATTAAAACTGGAACTCTTCCTTACACCATATACAAAAATTAACTCAAAATGGATTAAAGACTTAAACCCAAAACTATAAAAACCCCAGAAGAAAATCTAGGTACTACTACTAAGGACATAGGCATGGGCAAAGATTTCATGATAAAAATGCTGAAAGCAATTGCAACAAAAGCAAAAATTGGCAAATGGGGTCTAATTAAAGAGCTTCTGCACAGCAAAAGAAACTATCATCAGAATGAACAGACAACCTACACAATGGGAGATTTTTGCAATCCATCTGACAATGGTCTAATATTCAAAATCTACTGGGAACTAACGCAAATTTACAAGAAAAACCATTAAAAAGTGGGCAAAGGACAGGAATACTTCCTTCACTTGTGGCCAACAAACATATGGAAAAAAAGTTCAATATTACTGATCATTAGAGAAACGCAAATCAAAACCACAAGGAAATACCATGTTATACCAGTCAGAATGGCGATTATTAAAAAGTAAAACAGATGCTGGTGAGGTTGTGGAGAAGGAGGAACACTTACATAGTTGGTGGAAATGTAAATTAACCATTGTGGAAGACAGTGGTGATTCCTCAAAGACCGACCTAGAGGCAGAACTACCATTTGACCTAGCAATCCCATTACTGGGTACATATCCAACGGAATACAAATAATTCTATTATAAAGATACATGCACACGTATGTTCACTGCAGCACTATTCATGATGGCAAAGACATGGAATCAACCTAAATGCCCATTAATGGGAGACTGGATAAAGAAAATGTAGTACATATACATATATACCACGGAATACTATGCAGCCCTAAAAAGGAACAAGATCATGTCCTTTGCAGGGCCGTGGATGGAGCTGGGAGCTGTTATCCTCAGCAAACAAATGCAGGAACAGAAAATCAAACACCACATGTTCTCACTTATAAGTGGGAGCTGAATAATGCCAACACATGGATACCTGGGGAGGCAACAACAAATACTGGGGCCTGTTTAGAGGGAGGAGATTGAGGAAGGGAGAGCATCAGGAAGAACAGCTAATGGACACTGGTCATACCACCTGGGTGAGGGGATGATCTGTACAGCAAACCACCATGGCACACGTTTACCTATGGAAAAAACCTGCACATCCTGCACATGAACCCCAGAATTGAAAAGTTGAAGAAAAAATTATACCATATTTTTACTGTACCTATTCTATGTTTAGATATATAAATACCATTGTGTTATAACTGCCTATAGTTGTAAATACAGTAACATGCTGTACAGGTTTGTAACCTAGGAGCAATAGGCTATACCATATAGCCTAGGTGTATAGTAGGCTATATAATCTAGGTTTTCATAAGTATATTCTATAATATTTGCACAATGACAAGACTGCCTAATGATACATTTCTTCACATATATCCCCCTCATTAAGTGATGTATGACTGTATAAAAAAAGTCTGCTTCTTTTTAAATTCACATGTTTAACAAAGAAAAATTCCTAGGAAAAACATTCTTAAATGACATTTATAAACATGTTAAGGAATGTTTGTGCAAACTGAAAATTGCTATACCAGTCATGCTAGTACATGCTAATAGAAAAGTAGAATAAAAGAAAAAAATGCTGAAATTAAGATATAAAAACTATTATTAAGAGATGATATATCAAATAAAAACCTTTACAGGTTGAATACCCATAATCTGAAAACCTGAAATGCTCCAAAATCTAAAACTTTGGGTGATGACATGATGCTCAAAGGAAATGCTTTTGGATTTCAGATTTTTGCATTAGGAATGCATAACTGGAAATGGAAATATTCCAAAATCCAAAAAATTTCTAAATCTGAAACACTTCTGGGCCCAAGCATTTTGCATAAGGGATACTCAATCTGTATTATTTGTGTGTGAGCATGTAATCTGATAAATCCATCTTACCTATTTTCATTTTTAAGGTAGACAACTCATTTGTTCTATAATAAGCATTACTAAAAATCATTTAATGTATACTTAGAATTATGAACGAACATACCTTTCTATACTTTTAAGTAGCTTATAGACACACAAATGCAAATATAAATGCCACTTGGCATACAGAGTAAAAATATTACACAAATGACATTATAAATAAACTAGAACTCACAAGATAAAACATGAGTTCTAAATTTTATAGTCTCACCGCTTTTGCTTTTGAACACCTATAAACTTTCCACAAAAATAATTGACCTTATTGTTCATTTTTGGCTAAGGAGGCTGATATGACAGATGAAATGTCAGGAGCCAACTAAACCTTCATCTCTATTGTAAAAACAATGACAATTTTATCTAAACTGTCAAAAATATCCTAGAATAAAGTAAGAAATGCTCAGAAAATTGCTATGTATGTGATACCAGTATTCATTGAAAAAGTATCCTTCAATCATTATAGGCAACCAAGATTCAAGACATTTACATATAAATATCACACGTTAAATTCCCAAAAGTCTGTTAATGTAAAACATTAAAATGCCATGAAACTTCATCTGTGGCATATGGGGATGTGTGTATTTGGTGGTGAAGACTGCAGAAGAAAATGTTTTTCATGAAAGGTTCTAATGATCAAGAAGCTATATAAAAGTATTATCAGTCTATAGGATACATGCTCTTAAAATACAAAAGGGGTGTTCTTAGCATCTTGTAACTTTGTAAAATCCAATTTCCTCTAACTTTTAAATTAGGCCACAAATTTAGAATCTCATTAATAAATAAATGGTTATGACCAGGCGCAGAGTGGCTCATGCCTGTAATCCCAGCACTTTGAGAGGCTGAGGCAGGCAGATCATCTGAGGACAGGAGCTCCAGACCAGCACAGCCAACACAGTGAAACCCTGTCTCTACTAAAAATACAAAAATTAGCCAGCTGTGGTGGTGCACGTCTGCAGTCCCAGCTACTAGGGAGGCTGAGCCAAGAGGATCGCTTGAACCCTGAAGATGGAGGTTGCAGTAGACTGAGATTATGCCACTGCACTCCAGCCTGAGCAATAGAGTGAGACTCTGTCTCAAAAAAGAAAAAAAAAAATGTTATACATATACATATATTTAAACTGGGCTAACTACAATAGAGAAATTCTCCACCTTAATTAGCAGCTGAGCATTCAAGTTTCAACACCAGAGCAGCATTTAATATATCTGAAGGTTTGTACTTAGCAGTACAAATTCAGATACTTTCTTCTTCCCTCTATCTAAAAAAGTCCAATCTCTTCCTCTTATTCCCCAAAGTAATTTATTCCTTTACTAGGCTTTTAAAAAACTTTCAATATCTTCACTAATTCTTCTAACTATAAAGGGGAAACAAGGTTCCAATTAGGCACTCATCATTTTTAATACTTTCGTTATAGATTATTCCCACAGAAGTTGGGCAACTAATCCATTCAAAGAGGCCATGCTTGCATAATAAGCTCCAGATGGATAGGTCCATAGGTGGGAGGGTAAGGAGTTGACACCACCTCAAAGAGCAAGAGAATCGAAGTAAATATGGGCGGATGGTTAAGATTCACAAATAATGAACACCTAATAAAAGCATTAGGCCACAAAATCTTATGTCAAGCTCACGTTAGAGTAAGCATGCTGGGAAGGAGGTTTCCAAGAAACGTAGATGCTTAACCAAACAAGTATAAGCTTACTCTGACCGGATAAAGGGAAACTTCAAAGATCTACCTCCTATCTGCTACAAAGAGGATGAACTATGGTATTGATTTCATCACATGAATCTGTGAGGCCTGTCTCTAAGAAGAGTGAATTCTGATTATACATATTCTCTTTCCCTCTTCATTCCAACTGCTGGATTATTTGCCAAAAATAAACACTGTTAAATCTGTTTCAAATGCAACACGAAGCCTGCTTTCTTCTACCCCTTGAGATCTTATTCAAAGGTTTCTCTATGTTCTTTTAATAGTTTCTACAATCCCACCAAGAAGGTTTTTCAGGTCAGAAAAGAGTAAGGAGATTTTATTTCACAAGTAAAACATAGCAATTTTTTCCTTCACCAGCAAGATGGGAATAATATGAGTACTCATCTCAAATGGTTATTACGAGAACTAAATAATGCTTTTAAAGTGATCAGCACATTATCTGACATTCAAGTGTTCAATGACTGTTGACATAAGTTATCTTCCTCTGATAATATTAACTAAATTTGAAAGGATAACATCAGAAGAGTTAACATTCAATGCCAACTACTAAAATATTTTATCTTCAGTACCTGGCATGCATCCAATAAATGGTTTGTAACAATACTTTCTTCCTGAGGTGAATTATGGAACTAGGTTATTCAGCAGTGACTAGACACCTAAAACTCCACTCCAACCTGTCACCTTCTTCGCAAACCTCAGGCTCACCTAATTTCCAAACAAACTTTTTCATAAACACCATTCAGGCAAGGTGAGACTAAAAATGCAAATCTAAATAAAAGGTACTTTATAGAGATATAATGTAACAGTTTACTTAAAATTCACTTTTCTTATGGAACTTTGTACAGGGACAAATGCAGCAAGTAACTACTTGACCCTTTGATTCTTCAATATTAAAAGTTCAATTACAATCTCTGAATTAAATAGACTTTATCAGTTTTTTTGTTTTGTTTCTTTTTACTCTAAGTATACAGAATAAAACTAAGATGACTGAAAGATACAGTTTCATTTAATACAAACCTTCTTGTACTCTATCCTAAATACTAGGAAATAGAAAACAATTCCATGTATGTGTTATGAAACTCCAGATCTGTAGTACAAAACTGCAGCTAAAACTAGTTTCCAAAACTTACTGACAGCTAGGGCCCAAAATGACCTAGATTCACCAAGCAGATATGCTGAATGAAGATTTGGAAGGAGGAAATGGACCTACATGGGTTGGGAGGACAGAAAACCAGGAACCAGGATGGTAGTAAAGAGTTTCATTCATGTGGGGTTGTCAGTGGTGGCTAACAGGGAGTGGGCCAGGGGAATTAGGGTAAACAGAACTTACAGTGGTAGGTGATTTAAAACAGGCAGCTTTGTAGCAGGCCAGTTTAAAAGTGTGGTTCTAGAAGTTTCTAGAAGTTCAAAATACAGTCTGTTCCTTTTGCTCTCCCAATGTGTCTGGAAACTACTGTATTCCCTCTAATAAATCTCTCAGTTTAAACAACTGATTTAAATTCAGTTGTCTAAAACTAAGAACCCTGACCAATAAACTAGAAAAAAAAGAACATTTCAATGAAAGTCAATAAACTTTTCTATCTATATAGAGTTCACAAATATGCACAACAGTTTTTGACATCTTCACTAGTTTCACATCTGCTCTATTTTGATTCATGTGATAGTCACTGAAAATAAATGTGAAATATATACTTAATACTGGTGATATGACAATTTATATCTAGGAATTCCTTTATACATGATTGATCAATTTTCATCAGTCAAGATGGTCTTTTTTCAACTCTCATGTATTACTAATATCAAAACAGAGGAAAGTCTAGGAGTTAGTCTTTAGCCTAATTTCAATTGACAAAAATAATTACTAAAAAGCAGAATTAGAAAATGCATGGGAAATACAAAGAATCAAATTTTGCTTTTTGTTAATTAAATAAATGATGAGTGCTCCAAAGTCACAAATCTGGAATCTGGATATTTAAACTTTAAAAAATTATAAAGCCAACTTCAACTAAAAGAAGAAGCCCTCAAAACATCAAAGTACGTTGTTAAACTTATTTGGATATAAAATAATCGCTGAATCAAAATGAACTGAAATAACTGTAAAGAAGACATGAAGTCTTGTGTATATCAATCTGAACCAAATATTTAAAAGAATCAGGCAGAAGACTCAATGTTAACATGACTTATAATCTATTTTACAGATTCTTTTTTTTTTTTTTTGAGACGGAGTCTCGCTGTGTCGCCCAACAATACAATTTTCCATAAAAATGGTAACTTCTGAGGACATAGTTTTAAAAACCATATATTTTAAAAATAATATAAATATTCATGTTAATACCACCTATATAAACTCATACTATAAAGGAGCACATTTTATGAACAATTTGAGTCTCCTGACAGCAGTAAATGTTACCTTAATAAATATTTATAAATTGAGGGGAAAAATTTTTTACATTTTAATAATTAATGTTTCTGGCTATATTGTAGGTATTTCACATATATCTCATTAATCCATGTAATGAGTCATTGAAATAGAATTATCCCCATTTTTCTTAAAGCAATTAAATAGTCTGAAGTACAGATTACTTAGGTAACTTGAACAATGAAATAAGTGGTAGAACCACATATGAACCCAGATCTCCCTAACGTTTCCAAAGTTTTCTATTAGACCATTAAATTATTATTAGATTTATTATTAGATTTTTGAAAGAAAGGTAACTGAGATTTTTGAAAGTTAACTCAATAGCAATTCTATAATTTTTTCATACATAAATATAAAATATTCTACCAAATAAACATATCTTCCATCTAAATTAAATGTTAAGAGTTAAAGGGAGGAATACGGTATGAACTTTGGTCTTTGAAGATAAAGTTGAGTACTCTTGACTAATCACGTGATAGGAAATGATGAAGACTCTATACAGAAAAATCATTATGTAAACAGGGTTTCCTAATACCTTTTCTACTGAATTAAACTTTTTTGAAGTTTACTGACCTATTAATTGGATCTGTTCAATGGCCTAGCAAAGGCAATGGTAGACTGTCAGAGGCAATAGTCGTTTTCATTTGTCAGAAGCCTGGTAATTAAACTCATTAGCCTGCCAATCAACTGCACTGCTAGTGAAATTTGTAAAAGCGGAACAAAATAGCTTACCGTGCACATGGATGTCTTTGTGATTTTCAGGGTAAAATCTGATGAAAACTCCAAATCTGAGATAGATGTTGTATGGCAATCTATATGCTACCCATTAAAAAGGAGTGAAGAAAGAGCTTAGTAAAAATAGTCCAAAAGCCCAAAAAAAAAAAAAACAACAAAAACAACCCAGACAAACACTACTTCTTTTATGCACAAATGATTATTAGAAACCAATGTTTTGCAAACTTTAACTACATGCTAGTTTTTGGAATTATTTATAAGTTTAAGGAGTACTAGTACTATCATTTTGTTAATTTTTCCTTAAATTCATTTAACTTAGACTCCTTGTAAACAACAGTATTTATCAAATCATAGCTCTAATGTGCTAAAGTTTTCCTGACACACTAAAATAAATACTTTCAAACCAAAAATGTTTTCCTGTGTTTCACCTAACATTTTGCCTATCGTGTATGGTACACCCACCACAATTGCTATAAATTATGTGTGATAACAGTCAATACATTTATAGGAACTGCCCACTTGAAAACACAGGCTAATGAAAAGAAAGTTGTTTTAAAATTCATGTCTATAATTGTATTTGAAGATAGGTTTTGATAGATATGAGGAGAAACCACACAATTCAAACAAAACAGCAAAACTATGGAGATTCAACCCGGAGAAAAAAATAGCGAATTATCTTTATTTTCCCATTCTGCCTTTTTCAAATCCTTCTCTATTATACTTTGGAGAAGGGATGGAATCACCTTTCAACTACAGGAGTCTAATCAGAAATGTGCTGTAAAGACCATCATCAGCTGACCAGTCAGGAGAAGATCATAACCCAGTGAATGCAATTAATGTAACCACACACCTGAGGCACTATTGAAAACAATTTGAGAAAAAAATTTAACAGTACAATGTGTTTGTGGGAGGACTGGAGAATACAGAACAAACTATTTACTTAAATAAATGTAAATAAATGTTAAAAAAAGAAAGGAGTACCTACACTTTTTAACATCTTGTTTTCAGTTCTAAATTTTTCTATCTCAACTATTTATTGATAGTAGTTTTTGCATTAAGCAGAGATCACTAGAGAGAGAAATCAGCAACCTCCACCAACTCTCCTCTTTCTGCTCAACTTTAAGGCTTAGTTGGTCATAACTGTACACTCCTATCCTGAGCCAAAGAGCCCAAATAAACCCTTTACTATCAGTGTACCAGAGCACTGAACAGTCTTATAACCATCAAGCAAACTGTTTTTCTTAAAAGCTGAACGCACTTTTAATCAGCCTGCTCTTGTTAAGAAACTTCACGTTTATTACTCTATACTAACTTTTAATGCTGTATCCATTTAAGAAAACTAAATATGTACTAAATACTTTGTACAGAGAAGAAATATTGATGCTATATGAAAGTAACAGCATGATTAAAAAGAGAAGACAGCACTTTGGGAGGCCGAGGCAGGCAGATCACAAGGTCAGGAGATCGAGACCATCCTGGCCAACATGGTGAAACCCCGTCTCTACTAAAATACAAAAAATTAGCCAGGCATGGTGGTGCATGCCTATAGTCCTAACTACTCGGGAGGCTGAGGCAGGGGAACCGCTTGAACCCGGGAGGCAGAGAGACTGCAGTGAGCTGAGATGGCGCCACTGCACTCCAGCCTGGGTGCCAGCGAGACTCTGTCTTAAGAGACAAAAAAAAAAGACAATATCCTGAACCTAACACTGAACATATTGCTCTAGATTTGATTATCTAGTTGAAACAGACAAATTAAGGAGTTAAGCAGTATTATTTTTTGCTGCAAAGTTATTAGTGAACCCATGTAAATTCAACATAGAAAAATTCACAATAAAACCAGAGATTAACATGGCAAAAAATAAATTGACAAAATGCAAAAGTAATTAACTGAGAAATCTGAACCTAGTAGGGCTTTCGTTTCATGGGCAAATTCACTACATGTAATTCATCTGAAAACACTGGAAGAAATCTGAATGAGAGAAGTTAAACTGTGTGGAATATATGACACAAATGAATAATCTGGCTATAAATGAGAAGCTAAAATAAGGCTAGGAGGGGGTGATGAAGCAGAACTAATAATACAGCAGGACTTTTTACCTTGATTAAGCCAAAGTAAATATAAATTGTTAACTGGTTCAGAGTTAGATTTGAAGGACTGTAAAACTGAGTGTAAGGAGTTTTAATATATAGAGAAGTGATTCCAAAGAGATGATATAGTCAACTGGTAAACATGACCTCAATTTGTTTTAGACTGATTACAATGGGAAAAGTACTGTTTTGAAAGCCCACATATAAAATCAATGTATTATTTTCAAATGAACTAAGAAAAATAGCAATGCCATTATAAAAAATAAAGTTAGCAAAACACCTACCTTAATACCACAAGGTTCTGAAATAAGAGTCTTCGGATCTAAAACTTCCACAACAGCTTCTGGAATAACTGCTTTCTTCATGCAGGACATCTTGAAGCCATAGACATCATCCCAAAAAGCAATTCTATCAGCATGTTTATTCACATCACTCACTGCTACAAGGCTGATAGTGCAAATGTCAGGGTAGACTGTAACAAATAAAATGCCCGAAAATTAAGCATCTCCTTTTCTTATGGAATATATTTTTTTAAAGGCTAAATATAAATATCAAATCCATCAGTAAGGATTACTAGCAATGGGAGATTAATGAAGGTATAGATCAGGAAAAACAACCATGCTTCATCTTATAGCCTCTTTTAAAAACAGATACCCATTATTGGCCGGGCATGGTGGCTCACGCCTGTAATCCCAGCACTTTGGGAGGCCGAGGCGGGTGGATCATGAGGTCACGAGATTGAGACCATCCTGGCTAACACGGTGAAACCCTGTCTCTACTAAAAATACAAAAAAATTAGCTGGGTGTGGTGGCGGGTACCTCTAGTCCCAGCTATCTTGGGAGGCTGAGGCAGGAGAATGGCGTGAACCAGGGAGGCGGAGCTTGCAGTGAGCAGAGATCGCGCCACTGCACTCCAGTCTGGGAGACACAGCGAGACGCCATCTCAAAAGAAAAAAACAAAAAAAAAAACCCAGATAGCCATTATCATGATGATAAGATTAAAACAGGAATTCCAATGATAGGGTCTGAATTAAAATAGGATCATATAATTAAACAATCCTGAAATAAACATATTTATTGATATTAAAACTTAAAGTGTGCTAACTTAAAAGGTACTAGATCTTTACTTATTCCTATATTCCTCTAAAAACATGCAGAAAAGGACAAATCATTTAAAAAGATACGTAGCATGTAAGAAAATCATGAAATGGGGTTTTATCGTTATACAGAAGACCACTTCATATTACTGTCATTTAATAGAAAAATATTTATAAGCATAAAGTATGTGCCAGACATATGTGCCAGTCTAATTTACAGACTATGGACACATATCACTACCCTCAATAAACTTATATTTAGACAATTTTTGAGGAAGAAATGCACAGTTATTTGTGAGGTAATAAATACTAAGAGTGAGAGCATACAAGGTACTAAGGGAGCTCATGGCAAAACTAGCTAATTCAGACTTGGCTGGGGCAGGGGAGAAGGGATAATATATAAGATAAGAACTGAAGCCCAGTGAGTTGGGAGTGGGGAGGGAAAGCGTATTCTAGGCAAAGTGAGCAGCAGTGTGGATAAAGGGTCACAATAGATGGGATGGCCCATATACAATCTAATTTAGAGAGAAATAGACAAAAGGCTAGAAAGTTAAGTAGAGACCAAAGACTACATGCTGAGTAAACCAAATGAGTAAATTGGACTTTATTCTAAGAATGATGATAATCCAGTAAAAAATTTTTACATAGGGTAGCAACATGACTAGATTTTGATTTTAGATAAACCACCTAGAATGCAATGTGGAGAATAATGGGAGAGTCTAAGATGAAAACTGAGACAAATTAAGAGATCGTTAAAATAAACCAGGTGATCTGAACTAGGATATTGCTGTGGGAAGGGAAAGGATGAGACATATTCAAGGGATTATTTATGAAGTAGAACTCAGAGGACTTTGAGACTGACTGGCTGTGGGAGAAAAGGTCAAGGATGACAGCATTTAGCTTCAGTAACAGCACAGATTGTGACGGTATATATTATAATAGGACATAAATATGGGGAGATTCAAAAGGAACAGGAGCATTTAGTGCTTAAGAGACAGATAAAAATGTCTGAAATGTAGCCGAATACAAAGGTCTGAAATTCAAAAGAGGTTATCTAAGTTGAAGACATAAATTTGGAGACCATAGGCATATAAATGAAAGATAAGTAACAGGAGTTCACGAGACCTAGGGAGAGTGGATGATGAATACTAGAATTCAAGGAACTTGACCAAGAAGCTGGGGCCACAAAAGTAAGAGAACCAAGAAGGCATGAGTTAAGGAAAGAGTGATTGAAGGAGAAACTCTCCACTAATAACAAGTAAAGAAATAACAAAATTAACTTTGTCTTTCCCATATCTCAAATATCAACTTTTAGGGTACTCATGAATTAAAAATATAAATCACATGTTCCCATATCAGCAAACTGAAACAAGTGTAAATGTACCAAAGAAATGCAGCACAAACAAACAAACAAAAAATGAGTATTAACTAGCTTTCAGGTGTAAACAGTAGAAAAATTACCCCCTCCTTCCTCCAAACATTTATTTCCACAGCCTTAGCAATTTTATTATTCACTAATAGCAGCACTAAATTATTCTCCAAATAAAGCCCATGATAAGATCTACTGGCATCAAAGCACCTGCTTCCAAATCTAACTTGTGAGATACTCAGAAAAAACTACCTAGTAGTAAGTCACTGACAAGAAGTTTCTCAAGTCTTCCCTGATAGGCATGTGAGGGAGGTATGCCAGCTGCACCAGAACAGAGTCCATGGCCATGCAAACTCTCCCCTTCCTCCACAAACAGGTAAAGCCTCTGGATTGTGTTTAAATTCTTGACTTATAAAAATTCTTCAAAATAACTGATTTGTTATTGAAAATGTTAACTCAGTAAGAGGATCAGCCATAAGGAAGTATATTTAGTTTCCTGAACCAGATCCTTAAGATGAGAAACACTGAATAAAAAAATAAGAATTTGGAAGCAACGTTAGGTAGGTGGCTAACTTCCTGATATATCCTTTGTTGGACTGAATAATTATAGAAGCTTTCCCACATTATGCCCTGTCATTTCATCATTAAAGAGGAACATAGTAAGGGTATAGTCAGGTGGTCAGGAAACATTTTTTGTGAAGTTACCAGTTTAGGTTTTGTGGACAAAACTGAATTTTGTTGAAACTACTGCTTTCTGCTATTGTTGGTGTGAAAGAAGCCACAGACAATATGTAAACAAATAAGCATGGCTGTGTTTCAATAAAACTTTATCTACATAACAGGCAGCAGGCTAGATACAGATACCCTTGACATAAATGAGCAGAAATGGAGGGAGGTTATTATCAGGGCCACCATATGGTCCGAGTGCCATTCACACTATATACTTCATGGGAACTGAATATCCTCCGGAGTTGTGCAGTGCACAGACATTCAAGATACTTAACATAGTTCATACAGTTCTGCTATTTTAGAATATCTTTTAAAATCTTACTGAAGTTTTAAAATGCCATCAGTCTCTCTATCAGGGTCAGCAGACTGTGGCCCATAGTCAAATCCAGGCTGCTGCCAGTTTTTGTATTAATATATGAAGTTTAGCTGTAACACTACCACATTCATTTGTTTACATGTTGTCTATGGCCACACTGCGCTACAGTGGCAGAGTTGAATAGCTGGGACAGGGGCTATATGGCCTATAAAACTGAAAAATATTTACTATATGGCCTTTTACTGAAAAATTTTACTTATCTCTGGTTCTATATTAATATATTAGTGACAGCATAAAAATAAAGATAACTTTTTCATAAGAAAAAATCGTAACTTACTAAAAGTAATAAAACAATTTTGAATATGTTGGTAATTAGAAGAGAAACTAAAGAAGAACATGATTTTATTTTTGGGTGTTGTGTATTTTTCAAATTATTTGTCTTTCACAAACAGAAAAGCAGTTTTTATATTGCTAGAATTTGGAAATAAATTATTTTTAATCTTTCAGTTAGTAAGATCTATGAATATTCGTAAGGATATATAATCAGTGTTATAGGTCAATTTGGTTCTATATCCACCTCCTCACAGCTGGCTAAAATCTTGGACCACCTGCCAGAATCCTGACTAACCCTTTACCTTCGCATTCTGACACATTTGTCATTTGATTTTTGTCAGATAGAAGCTATAATTGAATAATTATTTCTTCTTGTAGGTGAAATTAACAAAGCGCTGATTGGACAAAAGCACCCTCTTAACAGACCATTTATAAATTCATGGCTTTGACATCTGTGTCCTTCTCGATTCACTGCCCAGAATTCATTTGTCACTAGAACGGCTCACATGGTGAATAGATAAAAATGGGAAATCCTTTATCCCTTAGAAATGCCTCATAAACTTTTGGACACTAAAGGATAAGATAGAGGTGCATAAAGAAACAATTTCTAGTAAACACTAGGAATTTTGTATCACTGTTTGTATAAATAACCACAGAGTAAAAAGATTTAAAACAAAGGAGATAATAAATAAGTCAAAATAAACCACTTTTTTCCACAATATATATGAACAATATGAAGATTTTAGTGAAATAACAATGGTAGCAAAAATGCTTGGTATGCGTAAAAGAAAATGTACTAGAAAGTCACCAAATGGGAATTAAATGAGTTTTAAAAATTAGTTTCTAGTTTATATAATAAAGGTATCTTTAAAAAGTAATATTTATTTGGAAATTGGACTCATTTCCCCATCATTAATGTACAAATAATGAGTAGACCCACTAAAGCTTAGCTAAGGCTAACATATAGCTGTAATATGCTTTGAAAAATTACACGCTGAAAAATAGAAAATGATACTACCGCTCTATTACTGAACAAACTCAAACTAATAAATGTGAAAAAAGCAGATCTGAAGATGAGGAAGTAGACAGTTATGAAAATACTAAAGGAATCCTTTAAGCACTATGAACCAACGCCAGTGGCTGATTATATTGAGATAATCTATGTTAACGTGTAGAAAATGTGAAGTGCTGAATAAAACGTAAGTGTTAATACCACAATGCTTAAATTCATTTCATTAACTTTTATAAAGTATAAACCTAATGCTAATCTCATGTGCACCAGTTGTAACTCAGACTGGGAATTAATATTTATTAAGCAACTACTTTGTGTCAAGCATCTCATTTAGACTTTTGAATAATTTTACAAAGTTGGATTATAATCTTCATTTTATAAATTAAAAAAACTTAAATTCAGAGAGTAACTTGGGCAGAGAGTAACCTGCCCAAATACCTGGTCTTCTTCAACTAACCAGATAACTAGTCAGCTGATATAGCAGAGATTCACCTTAAGGTCTAATTGTGAAATCCATACGCTTTCCATTACGCATGATGCCACATTTTAATGCTTTTCAAATGGAAGAAAAGGAAAGAGGAACCCCATGTTCCTAAGGTAAACGGTATTTGTTGGAAGAGAAGGAGAAAGGGGGTTGAAAAGAGTGGAGATAAATAAAATTTCAGGACAAAGTAAGGAAAATGGTAACATTTAAGCTTATTTTGCTCTGAGCAAAGGAATGAGATGACAAGGCAAAAACAGAACAAAAACACAAAAGGAAACCAAGCAAGCAAGGTGAAGAGATCAAGACCAGCCTGGCCACCATGTTGAAACCCCATCTCTACTAAAAATACAAAGAATTAGCTGGACATGGTGGCAGGCGCCTGTAATTCCGGCTTCTCGAGAGGCTGAGGCAGGAGAATTGCTTGAACCCAGGAGGCAAAGGTTGCAGTGAGCCAAGATCGTGACACTGCACTCTAGCCTGGGTGACAGAGACAGACTCCATTAAAAAAAAAAAAAATAAGACAACTTAAAAATGAAAAGATACATTATGCTCATGAACTAGACAACTCAATATTAAAATGTTGATCATTCCCAAATTGATATATTCATTCAATCCCTTCATAATTCTAGCAGTCTCTTTTTTTTAAGCAGAAATAGCCAGATTTTAACATTTATTTTAAACTCCCTCTTGCCACATGACCCAACTATCAAAGCAATTTTTAAAAAGATCAAAATGGGGAGACTGTCCTTACCTGACCAAGACTCAGTATAAAGTTACAGTAATTAAGACAGTATGGTACTGGTGAAAAGACAGCCTTAAAGATCAAATGAAAAGAACACAGAAATAGACTTACATGAATATGGTCAATTAATTTTCAAGATATGCCAAGCAATTCATGGGAAAGAATAGCATTTCAATTAAGGGTGCTAGAAAATATTAATATCTAACTTTACCTCACACTATACACAAAAATTAATTTGAAATAAATCATAGACATAAATGTAAACACTGAAACTCCAAGAAGGAAACACAGGAAAATTCTGTGTGACCTTGAGTAAAGCAAAGATTTCTTTTCTTTTTTTTTTTTTTTGAGACGGAGTCTTGCTCTGTCACCCAGGCTGGAGTGCAGTGGCCAGATCTCAGCTCACTGCAAGCCCCGCCTCCCGGGTTCACGCCATTCTCCTGCCTCAGCCTCCCGAGTAGCTGGGACTACAGGCGCCCGCCACCTCGCCTGGCTAGTTTTTTTGTAGTTTTTAGTAGAGACGGGGTTTCACCGGGTTAGCCAGGATGGTCTCGATCTACTGACCTCGTGATCCGCCCATCTCGGCCTCCCAAAGTGCTGGGATTACAGGCTTGAGCCACTGCGCCCGGCCTAAATTTCTTAAGATATTTTTCTTAGTATGACGGAGACTGAACACATGTTAAGAGTCATCTGTATTTCCTTTTTTGTGAGCCACCGTTCAATTATTTGTCCAATTTTCTATTGGGTTTGTAGTCTATTTATTTATATAATCTACTTATATGTGGGAGAGATTAGCTTTTTGTTGTGACAGAAATTGAAAAATTATTTTCAGTATGTAGTTGTTCTTGTGACTTTGCTTATAGCATATTCTGCCATTTAGAAATTTATATAGATGCAATTAGATTTACAATGTTTCTTTCAGGGTTTCTGAATTTAAGTTCTTATTTAGAAAGACTCCCTTCCCCCAAGTTTATAAACCTTATGTTTCCTTCTAGTATTTTTAGCATTTGACTTCTCTTGCATTTAATCTTTGATTTGAAATTCAGTGTACAATTTTATAGTGTGGATTAAACTTTTTTTTTTTTTACACAAGTGTCTCAATAGAATTTGCTACAGTAAATCATTTCTTCAATTACATGAGATGCCACATATAGTTAGGTCTATACCATTCTCTTCAACGCATCTCTCCATTCAAGAACCAATAATATATTGTTTTAATTATTAAGGCTTTATAATGTGTTTTAATATTTGGTAGCACTATTCTTTCTGCTACTCCCCATCCTGCACCCTTCTATTTCAGTCTTCCTTATCATTGTTTATTTTTCTATGTAAACTTAATTTTATCCTTTTTTTTTTTGTTTTGTACACAGGGTCTCTGTCATCTAGGCTGGAGTACAGTGGTACAATCATAGCTCACTGTAATCTTGAATTCCTGGGCTCAAACGATCCTCCCACCTCAGCCTCCCAAGTAGCTAGGACTACAGGTGCACGCCACCACACCTGGCTATCTATGAAAGAGGGCCCATGATTTTGCTCTTTAGCCCTACTCCCATTAAAATGATTGGTTATATAATATTTTGGCCTTGATTCCCCCTTGTCTGGTATCAATATCATGACAGCTGTTTCCATTTTGTTTGCATTTACCTGAATGTCTTTATTCTTTATATTTTAACTTCTCCGAATTATTTTGTTTTAGGTGTGGCTCTACAAAGTGCACAGAATTGGGCTTTCTTTGGCGAGCCAATCTGAAATTCTTTTTCTTTTAATGGGTAAATTTAGCCTATTTACACTTATTGATATAAGAAACAGTTTTATGTTCCTGATGCTACCATTTTGTTATTTTTTCTGTATCTATAAATTTTTTAAAGAAATAGTTCACTACATGGTCTTTTGATTTTTTTCCCAAAGTATTAATCCTTATATTTAGAAAGATCTTTGTATTTTTGTTGTAGTAGCTAACTTTTATAAGTATAACCTTAGTATAATATCTTTAGTTCTCTCTTGTCAACACTATTTACTAAACTCCTACCTTAAGCAATAATAAAATTAGTATATTTCCCTTATCATTTCCCTTCCCTTTTCTTTTTCTCACACCCTCTTGGGCCTTCTCTTTTCTTCACACCAATTTTTTTCTGTATGTTAAAGAGTTGCACTGATAATACTAATAACAAGTACAGAGGTGGGCATAGAGTTAGTACACGGTTTTAAAGAAAAGTATTTTTCAGAAAAATTAGGAATCAAATCATGTAATAATTCATTTGAACCGAAGAAGGTGGGAATTGCTACTTCAGCTGTTTTTAAAAGTCGCTTTTCTGAAGTATAATTTATATGCAGCAAAACTCACTCTTTTTGGTATATATTTACATGTGCTTTGATAAAGTCACACAGTTATGCAATCACCACCATGGTTAAGAGACATAGACAGGATCTGCCACCACCAACCTCATCACTCAATTTAATGTTAACTTTGTAGTGCTAAATGTACTTAATAATTCTACTACTTGATCTGTCAGCTTTAAATAATATTCCTTAAGTTTCTATTATTAAAGATAAAGCAATTAAAATGTGAACACTTCTACCTGCCGTCTGCATTCCCTTTCCAATTTTTGTGAGATGGAGTATTTGACACTGTTAGCATATAAAACATTTATATTCTCTGTTGCCATCCTAAAATATACATTTATTTTAGTCTTAATTGTAGTTGTAAAAACACCCATTGGCCATAAACAATATTTTCCCACTTTTCCTCCTCATTTCTTGTTGGCTGCATGTAAAACATTACAATTCCTGACACACAATTAGTGCTTAGTAAATATTAGCTAGAAATAGTAGAAATCATTGCTAGTAAACCTGCTTTCATGAACTTTACAAAATTACTTTTCTTAGAAGTAAGGGTAGTAAATATATAACTGTAATACAGTGGAACTGCTTGATTGATAATGGGGTAGATGAACATCCAAGTTATTGACTGTGTTTTATAAAGCCTTTACTGCTCACTATAATATGTATGGTGAGACATAAATTGAATTTAAACTCATGCAAAAATAAATTGTGGTCCCATCACATTTGTATGGGCCTTCAATATTCTCCCTCTCTCATAATGCATTCATTCTTTCTATAACCTTCATACTACTAATTACTTGGTAAATCTTTCCTTCAGAAAAACATAAAGGAAAACTTTGCTTTGCAATAAAACAATGAGCATTTAAATGACCGGTGATATTCATTAAAACGTACTCAAAAACACAAATAGACTAAACTATTGTGTGTTACTCTTTTCTGAATTTTCTTTCTTTCTCTTGATTCTGTTAACAAGTAACATTCAACAGCACTGCTTAAGGAGTTAAATGCTGACCTCTCTTAAATATACTTCTGTATTATCTTAACACTAATATTAGCTATATAAAAGTATAGAAAGAGCTAGATATATAAGCCTCCACTTTATCCTTCTGATGATAAGAAATAGCTCTGTCATTGTTCACATTGCTGTACGTTCTTAATGAATTTCAGTGAGAATTCAATTTAAATGTATTAAGTTGCTGTCAGTTCCTCAATAAGATCAAGTCAGGCAGGTCTGGAAACAGTTACTTGGATCTTCCCTAGAACATCAAGGCAATAATCACATTTTAAAAATACATTTTAGTAGGGAAACAAGGTTTAGTAAAAAGAACATGAATCTTGGGAGGCTGGCAGATGTGAGTTTAAAAAAAATCATGGTTTGGCCATTTAATATGTGTCATCCAGGACACTTTTAGGAGACTTTCTAAAATCTCAAAGGGCTATTGTGAGGATTATGTCTAGTAACGTAAATGAAGGTAGAGTATATTGTCTGGCAGCCACTAGATGGTCAACAAATGATGGATTATGTTGTTTTTAAGTCATTAAATGTTACAGTTTATGTATCCCTAATCTGAAACTCTGAAATCTGAAATGCTCCATGTTCTAAAACTTTTTGAGCACTGACATGAACCCAAAGGAAATGCTCATTGGAGCATTTCAGATTTCAGATTTTCAGATAAGGATGCTCAACCAGTAAGTATAATGCAAAGAACTGTACTCCAAAACCCCCCAAAACACAAAATCTGAAACACTGCAGGTCCCAACCATTTTAGATAAGGGATATTCAACCTGTAAGTACTCATTAAAAAAACAAAGCCGCTGCAATCATAGAAAGTTGCAGCCAATTGTTGCAGGGTAAAACATACCTAAAAATTCTAGTCAGGTTCATGACAGAGATTGGGAACATATCTTGAAATGGTTGCAGAAAATAAAGTGACAAAATGGGCACATTTTGAAAAAGAAAGGCAATCCATTTAAATGCTCTTATAAAAAGAACTCTCTTGTTCTGGAGAATTTTCTCTGTACTTATGTTTTAGCCTTACTTTTTTTTTTTTTTTTTTTTTTTTTTTTTTTTTAAGACAGAGTCTTGCTCTGTCACCCAGGCTGGAGTGCAGTGGCAGGATCTCCTCTCACTGCAACCTCTGCCTCCTGGGTTCAAGCAATTCTCCTGTCTCAGCCTCTCGAGTACCTGGGACTACAGGAACCCGCCACCACGCCCAGCTAATTTTTTGATTTTTTTTCTTTTTTTTTTTTTTTTTAGTAGAGATGGGGTTTCACCATATTGGTCAGGCTGGTCTTGAACTCCTGACCTCAGGTGATTCGCCTACCTCGGCCTCCCAGAGTGCTGGGATTACATGCGTGAGCCACTGCACTGGGCTGGTCTTACTGATTTTTCACTGTACCAGAACTGCCAAAGTAATTTCATAGAACATGGATGGTAGGAGGCATAACTATGGTCAAGTCCTTTGCATCACTAGTTTGAAATGCCTACCCCCCCTTTCGTGTGACAGTTTTACCAACTGTATTCTGACCATGGAAACCACTTGCTGATTCTGAAACTCTGAGAAAGGTAAGATGCAGGGAGGTAAGTGAAGGAGAAACATGCTGTTCAATTCAGTTTTAATGATTCTTTAAATGATTCAATTCAATAAACATGTATGATGCTCCATCTACATCCTAGAAGCTGTGGAGCTCATTTAAGAGTTTAAGCTAAACAAACATAATCCCTGTCCTGAAAGACAATTATTTTGTATGGACACAATTGCTCACAGCAGAAGGTCTGTAAAAACAGAATCTCACTCTGAGTATGCAGAGTTAATATGATTAAATGTTTTCCAGAGACATGAAAAGAAAGCCTTCCAAATTTATTAGGGTCCCTTTATATGTGGATTGGGTATGCTGTACTTTTAAAACGTATTAGAAACCAGTCACTACTTAAAATGTTCTCAGAAAATCACAGAGAAGTCGGGTTTTCATATTTAGTGAAGCCGTGAATAATCTCCAACTTAGACTGAAACATGCCATTGGGAAAAAAGGGAACTAAATGATATGAGGATTAAAAATAGAAAGGAGTTTGTTAGATTTGAGTTTGAATATCAAAAAGCTTCCAAAACCTAGTCTTCAGATATTTATTAAAAGGACCTTTTAATAAAAGCATTCTTGAGAATACCATTACCTTGGAGTCCTCCATATCTCATATAATATTCTACTTTCAACAATATAGTAAACAAATGTCTTAAAGCTTCTTGTAATGGAAACATCTTTCATCTCTATCAGGAACTTCCTCAGCCATGCATAGTTTATTTGAAATCCAAAGGTTCATTTGGTTCTGCTAGACTAAAATTAGATTATTAACCAGAATTTTCTACTCACCCGAGCCTCCTTTTGCCAAGTATTTGTTCTTTGCATAAAGGACAGAATCTAACATAGACTCAAACAGAAGAAAATAGCCCTGCATAAAAAGAGGGGGGAAAAAAGTTTAGAAATGTGCAATACTGTTATAAGCAGGTCAATTTAAACATAGGTGCTATTCTTTTAATTACAAAATAGTTTTTTGTTTCTGCCATAGATGTAATAATATTCTGCAAAATCTGAAACTTATTTTTGCAGTAAAAGTTATTGGAAAATCAGGCCAGCTTATAAAGTGAACTCAGAAAGTTTATTGTGGTAGAATATACTGCATGTTCTTTACCTATGATTCTACTTTCCAGACTACTCTTTCTTCCTCATTAAAAAATGTTCGGAAAGAAATTAATAACAAGCCCCATAACTCCCTGGAATGATGCAACATCCATCTAGAGCAGTGGTTCTCCACTTGATTTTGCCCGCTGGGGAACATGTGGCAATGTCTGAGTAATTTTTGATTGTTGCAACTAGGGGTGAGGGATGAAGGAGATGCTACTGGTATCTACTGGGTAGAGCCAAGGTACGTTGGTAAACATCCTACAATGCACAGGACAGCTTCTCACAAGAAAGAACGGCCTGGCCCAAAATGTCAATAGTGCTAAGGTTGAGAAACTCTAGTCTAGAAAACCATTTCCCAAATAATTTCCTGTATAGTGACTTTCTTTTAGGTATAAAAAATAAAATAAAATAAAATAAACAGACACAAGAAAGGAGAGGGATCCTTAGTCAAAAAGGTTTAAGAAATGCCAGCTGCCATATCCTCCTACTAGAGATTCATAATGCGCACAAGCACACTAAAAGTTCTGAGCAGTTGTTATGGTAAACAGAACTGCTGAACATATTTTAACCCAGTATTACCTACTTTCTGACTACAGACCTTTTTTTCTACTTAACATCTATCAACACCTTGCAGAACTAGTGTTTATGGAAATATAATTCATGAAACATGATCCTGGTATACTACCGATTTTACAGTATGATAATGAATCCTCTACCAAGAAAGGATAATGATACAGTACAAATGAAAAAAGAATTTGCCACTATTGGTGTCACAAACACACTACATTCTAATACTGTGCTTCACAGTTTATTAAACAAATGACAAATAATCATGACTGAGAAACCACTCTCAGTTTCAGTCAGTCTTTCTCCTTCTAGGGTCCAACACCCCAACAGCCCTATGCAGCAGGGAAAGCCAAGTGCTCAGCACATAGCACACCTTATTGCTTAGGGTGAACCAACATTAATTTTACCTTTACTTTAGCATTCTATATCAAAACTGTCCTCATTCACTCATTTGTTCTGTGCACAAATAAATGACCAGTGGGGTAACTATAAGTATTCTTTAACCACATTAACAAAAAATATTTTAAAGGTTTCTCTAGAATAAGAAAAACCTGCAAACCCAGAATGGATAATCTTCACAAGAGATTAACAGCAATTTTAATTTACAGAAAATACAGCTCTCATGCTTGAATCACTTATGAAGGAACTGGACTGAATGCCGGCAACTCTACATTGGTATTGACCTATTCCTCCCAACACACTAATTCACTGATACAAAAATAACTGCCTACTAAACAAAGGCTTAGGAACAAAGCTTGTTTATCAATATGTTACTTTAGGAAACTTAAGGCTTTGACAGAAACTTGTTTTTCTGGATAGAGTACTTCAGTAACATGTAAAATTCTCACAAGTTAGTTCCCCATTAATATTATCTATGTATTCAAAGAACAAGGGACTTAATGGGATTCAACTAAGAAATCTTTACCAATCTGACATATCCATGTAGATTACGCACACAAATGCTTATAAATAGGCATTCAACTGTTGCTTATAGTGAATTATAATTTATGCCAAGGAATTATTAAATGGAAGGCATCTATTTATCTTATGAGGAAAAGACTGGCTGGTAAAACACATTAATAGATTTGGTGAAAAAAATGGTCCCTATTTGCAAGATTGCTGTGTTTTAAAACTTAAAATAAATAAACTTTAGTACAAATTAAGTATTAATTACAGTCCAATCCTTTTTAGACAAAAGCCCAAAAAAGTTTGTACTGATTTGTCATTGTCAAATTGTTTTCTAGTATTCTGGCTCTATCTTTCAGCTCTGCTGTTACCTCATCACAAAGAATTTCTCTGATGTTCCTATATAAAATATCCTTTCTTTTTCTTTCATCAAGCTCCATTTATTTATCCTGCTTTGTATTTCATCATAGCACGTATGAATTAAAATACTATTTATTTTTGTTAATATTTTGTCTCCTTACAAAACTAACAGCTCCAAGACTAAGGATTTTGTCATATTGTTTGAAGCTATATTCCTGAAGGCTGAAAATGTGTCTGGTAGATAGTAGGAACTCAATATATAACTTTAAAATGAATAAATGAATAAAAGTTATTAATACTATATGTAATATATTTGTTAAAAGGAAACTGCTTGCTTTTTGTTATTTTTTGTGGTACAAATTAAAATGTTATTTTAAAATGACATTTTGTTTTCTTTTCCTTTTTATTTTTTTTTTTTGAGACGGAGTCTCGCTCTGTCTCCCAGGCTGGAGTGCAGTGGCACGATCTCGGCTCACTGCAAGCTCTGCCTTCCGGGTTTACGCCATTCTCCTGCCTCAGCCTCCCAAGTAGCTGGGGCTACAGGCGCCCGCCACCTAGCCCGGCTAGTTTTTTGTATTTTTTAGTAGAGACGGAGTTTCACCGTGTTAGCCAGGATGGTCTCGATCTCCTGACCTCGTGATGTGCCCGTCTCGGCCTCCCAAAGTGCTGGGATTATAGGCTTGAGCCACCACGCCCAGCCGATATTTTGTTTTCTAAAATTAAAACTGACAAATAATGGTGGTGATAATTGTTAAAATTCATTGTAATGCCTCTATAAAAATTATTTAATTCTTCCCCAAAGCACCATTTATTGTTATTCCAATTTAATTTATTTATGTTAAGTTGAGATCTAAAATAATAGTTCAGTCACATAAATTGGGGAGTGAATGAGACAGAATTTGAACCTTGATCTCACTACACAAGTTCTGAATTGCCCTTGTATGTTGCCTCTTAAATTGATTTGCCTAATTGAAAGTAAGATTTAGTATGTGTATTATACTACATTTGTAATTAAGGATTCAAGCATTCCAAAATTGAAAAATTTTCCATAGACCATATTAAACAAGATTAGAATTTACAACAGGTGTGCGATCATTTCAGAGTAATATCTCAGTTGGCAACTGGCTCTTAGCCACCATTCATTGTGAAAATATTAGTTTGGAAAAATCAATGCACATACTAGAATATATATAGAATAAGACATTCGTGAGATAAAATATCCAGTTAAAAATATTAGCAGATGAAAAGATTCATATATGTATTGCTAATGGTCATTGTCCTTTCTCTCAACTTTCCCCTTTGCTAAACTTCATTTTACGATAGGCTCCCTATGTGATACAACAGCCTTTAAATTCCTGGGAATTTTCCTTGGTTCTGAACCAAGTCATTTATTACTGATACCAGAAGGCTTTGGTCCAAATGCCCCGCTCATCTGCAGTGTAATTCAGACTGTAATTTCACACGCTGCTGCCTCACCTGTAGCGGTGCCATCTGGAAGGAGAATTACGCCTGATATTTTCTCCCATGATGCTCATGGGCATTCTTCTTTCAATAGTAACATTTACTTTTTAAAAAATTAAATATTGCATTTATACTTTAATGGTTACTGTAAAGGAACATATGGAATTAAATCAGGGACTAGAATATTAATCTCATTCATTGAAGTGGGAATCTTATTTTTAAAATGGCTGTTCATGATATTTTCTTGGATTAGATACATTAGTGATAAATGAAACTTTTGATACCTTCAGTATAAGGTGCCTTTCTAACTTTTTGTAGTTCAAATAACTGAATTACTGATACATCTTTAGGCAAATTTAACTATTAAAAAAAAGGTGAGGCAAGGGAGAGTTACAAATAAAATGGAAGAGTTAATCTGAAGGACGACAAAGAATCAATAATCTGAAATGTTTAAAGATAAAAGATTACCTGCAACAAATACACAAGCCTATATAATCTAATCATAATTTCTATGTAGTATATCTCTGAATCATAATAAGCGGTTGATAACATTTTTTCCAGTATTACTCTCAAATTCTGTAACATTCACTGTAGATAGAATTTTTTTTTTTATGTGATTGGAGCTGGCAGTCAGTTGTTAATGGGAAACAAGACATTTTAAGTAAAAACATACAGATTTGTTTGCCAGCATTCTTTGAGGACATACTCACTGACTGGAATCCTCATCATCTTCCCTATCTAAACCACATTCATAGATTTTAAGTAATTTCCAGGTTTGGTTAAATAGAAGAAAAAAAATCTATCAGCACTTGCCAAGTGGAGAATCCTCCTTGAATTCCATGATTTCCACCCTCCTACTCCTACTCTTCAAACTAGGAGGAGACAACGACAACCCAGGAAGGAGAAAACACCAAAACAAACAAACAAACAAACAAACAAAAAACCACTGTGGAATGGACTGAGTAAAACAATTTGTTTACAAACAATTTACAGTTGTTTATGAGTAAAACAATTTACTCACTCCATTCTACAGCTTTTTTTTAGTGTTTTCTCCTTCCTGAGTTTTTCCAAAGCAGTCACTTTTGTTTGCATAGAAAAAAACCAACTGTATCCTTTATATAATCTTATCAATCGTTTGTGTTCATATTTAACTGATTTTACATAAATAAGCAGGCAAACAAACACAATAAGCTCTTGGTAAACAACACAACTGACAGAAGCAGAACAGTGGCAGCATGCTGAAGGTGGCTTTACGTGTTCAGAGAGAGCCACAGGAACCTAGCAATGTTGATAATAAGTTATTATCAACGCATAGAAACAATCATTCTAAAGCAGGGTTTCTCGATATTGACACTAATGACATTTTGGGCCAGATAAATTTGTAGGGGCTTTCCTGTCCACTGAAGGATGTTTAGCAGCATTCCTGGCCTCTACCCACTGGCACCATTGTCCCCACCCAACCCATAGTCCCAAATTATAACAATCTAAAATGTTTCCAGAGATTGCCCATGTCTCAAATATCCCCAGGAGTACGAAATTGTCCCCTCTTCCACTCCATTGAAAACCACTGTTCTAGAGGTATCCAAAATGCAAATAAATAAGCATTCTTTCCTAATCTACTGTGTTCTCTGCTTAAAAAAAAAGTACCAAACTTAAGGTCTTACAGAATTCAATACAATCTCTATTTATTTCACTGTTATAATAGCCTTAAATATTAAACATTTTTACCACAAAGTTTTTTCAATGATTCTGCAGTCTATCACTTGACCCTTCCATCTTAAAATGTACTAATAATATCCACCTAATTTATAATAAATGTGATAATGAACATGAGAGTTTTCAAAGTAATTATATAAAATCCGTTTGGGTAAGATACTTTCTTTACAGCTCCACAGTGACTGATAAAGATTATGTTATACTGTTACGCACTTGGCAAAATACAGGCGGCTGATGATATCACTCAACAGGGATACCTTTACCCTTTGCACTTATTTGCCATAGAATGAGTAGGAAATGTTGTGTTGGCATCTACATATACACACATAGACATCTTTGTACAATGTTTAATGTATTTGGCCAAGCTAAATTTCTTAAAGTAGAATTCTTGGATTAAAGGATATGCACATTCAAAATTTTGATATGTATTATCAAACTGCCCACAGAAAACTACGACAATTTTTATTCCCACAATTGTATGAGTGGAGTAAAGACCTAAATGTAAAAGGGAAAGGTATAGAGCTTATGGAGAATATTTTCATGTTCCTGTGAAAAAAGTACTGACCATAAAGACCAATACATTTGACTATGTTAAATCCCAGAACCTCTGCTCATAAAAACAACCTAAATGTAAAAGGGAAAGGTATAGAGCTTATGGAGAATATTTTCATGTTCCTGTGAAAAAAGTACTGACCATAAAGACCAAT
Organism: Macaca thibetana thibetana; assembly: GCF_024542745.1. Lineage (NCBI taxonomy): Eukaryota > Metazoa > Chordata > Mammalia > Primates > Cercopithecidae > Macaca > Macaca thibetana. The sequence goes on from NC_065591.1 coordinate 45,030,367, forward strand.
ACATTTGACTATGTTAAATCCCAGAACCTCTGCTCATAAAAACAATGAAGTTACAGAGTCTGAAAAGATATTGGCCACCCACACACATATACACATTTGTATATTTTCCATCTCCAATGAAGAATACTAATTGTTAAAAAAAAAAAAAAGTATGCAACCCAAAAGAAAAATGGGCAAAATAATTATATACAATTACTTCATAAGACAAAAAATATATTAATTCATTAGTAATTCAAACACAGTGGAAAAATACTACATGACTACCAAATTAGCAGTCACACAATCCCCAGGGTTGAGAAGTCTATGGAGGCATGAAATAAAATTTTACTGCAGTACTTTGGAAAAGTACAGTACTTCGGAATTATCCATTAACATGTAAGAGCAGCATACCCTGTGATCTAGCAACTCTACTCCTAATTGTATACCTAGACACAAGTGCTTAAGTATAAGAGCACACACATACAAGCACACTATAGCACTATTATTTGCATGATAATAAACTGGAAATGATCCAGCGCCCACCAACAGTAAAATTTGAAAAACACTTTCCTACCATGTGTTTTCTTATGGTACATTCATACAATGACATCTATAGAAATGAAAATAAATTATCCTTATAGGCAATAAATGAATGTTATGAACATGACTGAGTGAAGAAAGCAAAAAAAAACCACATTTAAAAAAGAAAAAGATATGTTTTGCTCCATTTATATAAATTTCAAAAACTGGTAAATATAAACTACACTGTTTAGGGATGTAAGTATTAGTGGTAACAGCAAAAAGAAAAGGTAGGAAATGATTATCATAAAGGACAGGAGAGTGGTTACCTCTCGGGTAGGGAGTTGTAACTGAGAAATGATATCTGGATGTCTTCTTTCTATATTTTAATCTGGCTGATGATCACATAGGTGTTCATTATATAACTATTTGTTATACTGTACCTGTAAGTTTATGTAATTTTCTGTGCATGGTATATTTCACAACTAAAAAAGTTATACAAAGAAGATTTATATAACTAGCATATATAATACACAATAATGTGGGTGAAAGCAAAAAGAACACATTCATATCTGCTGATAAATGGTTATAGCATGTGTGGAACAGTACACAAGTAGACAAAATCATTGCCTCTGTAGATGGAATATAATAGTAGGGGTATAGGAAGGGAAGGAGAGTAACCCTTCAATATAAACTCTTTCATATCTTGTGAATTTTATATCATTGTTATACACTATTTGTATACAAAATTTTAAAAAAGAAAATGGCAAATAATCACAAGCTAAAAAGACAACAGTTTTTCATACTCTATTTTGAAAGAAAAAGTGAAACTGATTTTTTTAAAAAAGACATTAAGATTACAGGAAAAGATTGTTAGAGAGGTTGAGAAAAGGAAAAATCAAGGAAGTGCTATACAGAAGAAATCCACTTTTAACCTATCTATGTTTTTATATTTAAACAAAAAGGGTGGGAAAACCCATAACATTTAAACATTAACCATAAGAAAATTACAATTATTAAAAACATTATCAGGGACAAAGAACAATACTTCATAATGATAAAGAAGCCAAACTATCAATAACACATTAAAAACCTAATGTGTATGCACCTAATAACCACATAAAAATACCTGAAGCAAAACCTGACAGAACTGGAGAGAGACAACCCTGAGCTACAGGTAGAAATTTCATTCTTCTTCTTTCAGTAATTGACAGAATTAACAGACAAAATAAATAAGGATTTAAAAGACCTGAACAATACAATCAACCAACTTGACTCAAATGGCAATTATGTAACACTCCAACAATAACAGAGTACTTCATTCTAAATCAGTGTGGAACATTCAGTAAGAGAGACCATATGCTGGGCCATAAAGCAAGTCTGAACAAATTTAAAGGAATGATAGCATATAGAGCGTGTTCTCTTATCACAACCAAATTAAATTAGAAATTAATAACAAAGATATTTTTAAAATTTCTTAACATTTAGAAATTAAACATGCTTCTAAATAATCCATGGACCAAAGCAGAAATCACAAGGGTGTATTTTGAATTGAATAAATTTGTGGGATGTAGCTATAGCAGTCATTAGAGGGAAACTTATTATTGATGAAAAAAGCAAGGTACAGAACAATATGTAGAATAGGCATACCTTACACTGAATATGAGATTCACTGCTTTATCCCACCTAGAAGAATGCCAGGTACGTAGTAGCCACACTATCTGTTAAGTGAATGAGTATGCCAAGGGGTAGAAATATACATACATGTTTATAATAGAGTGAAATATTTTAAGAAGGATATACTAGAAACTGGTAACAGATTTTGTTGGGGACGAGGGGTGGGTCCTGAGTAACAGGGTTAAAGACCAAAAAAAAAAAAAAAAAAGGATAAAATTTATAATATCTATATATCACACAGTCAAAAAATGACAATAGAATCTTACATGTATTAATCACAAATATCTGTCAGAGAAGCTCCTAATTTACCTATTATTTAACTTGATCACCACCTTCCATGCAAGAAGAATCAGGGCAATAACTGCCACTTATCAGGTCCCTATTATATGCTTGCTACTGTTCTGCAAGACTACTATCTTCCACTTCTCTCACCTTCCAACATACAGTTCCCACTTTTTTAGTGCTGTGGACTTCTGGAGAACATAACTTAGCACAAGAAATAATTTCCACTGCATATTCTAAAGTTTAAAAAACTTGTATTAGTTTTTTCTCCCACTAGATGGCACTCTCACTTAATCCACAAAAGACTGACAGTCAAATTGGCCCTATTCCTCAGACTGCAGAAAACTGTCCAATAAGCAAGTCTATCAAAAGAAAAAGTGAATATCTAAAACTATTTCCAAAGGCATGTGTGGGTCTTATACCAGACCCACAAAAACAGTTTCTAAAACAATATTCACAATCCCCCATGGTGGGTGAAAAAATTCATTAATGATAATTGGATATTCCACTCTCAAAACTAATTAATGTTGGCCAGGCATGGTGGCTTATGCCTGTAATCTCAACACCTGCAAGGCTGAGGAGTGAGGATCCTTTGAACCCAGGAGTTTGAGACCACCCTGAGCAACACAGGGAGACCCCGTTCTACAAAAAATTGAAAGATTAGCTGGGCATTGTGGCTCATGCCAGTAGTTCCAGCTACTCCAGAGGCTGAGGAAGGAGGATAGCTTGAGCCCAGGAGGTCAAGGCCGCAGTGAGCCACGACTGTGCCACTGCACCCCAGCCTGGGCAACAGAGCAAGACCCTCTCTCCCAAAAAAGAAAAAGAAAAGTAACAATCTCTCCCTCTGTTGCCCAGGCTGGAGTGCAGTGGAGTGATCTTGGCTTACTACAACCTCAGCCTCTCCGGTTCAAGTCAGCCTCCTGCCTCAGCTTCCTGAGTAGCTGGGATTACAGGTGCACGCCATCATGCCTGGCTAATTTTTTTATTTAGCCAGGGTTTTACCAGGGTTTAGCCAGGGTTTTACCATGTCAGCCAGGCTAGTCTTGAACTCCCAACCTCAAGTGATCCACTCACCTCAGTCCCCCAAAGTGCTGGGATTACAGGCATGAGCCACTGTGCCCGGCCCCAAGCACTTTTATTAAAGACAATTATAGTATTACATAGTAACAGTGTGTGCTATGGTCTGAGTGTGTTCCCCAAAATACGTTAAAACTTAATCACCAATGTGATAGTATTTAAAGGTGGAGTCTTCAGGAGGTGATTAAGTCATGAGGGCTTGGAAGGGATTGGGGTCCTTAAAAAAGAACTTGAGGTAGTAGGTTCATTCCCTTCTATTCTTTCCGCCATGTGAGGATACAGCAACAAGGCACCATCTCGGAAGCAGAGATTTAGCTCTCACTGGACATTCAACTTGCTAGAACTCTGACCTTGAACTTGCAGCCTCTAGAACTGTGAGAAATAAACTTCCTTTGTTTATAAATTACCCAGTCTCAGGTATTCTGTTATAGCAGCACAAATGGACTAAGACACAGTGATTCTAGAATACTTACAGACTTTTGAGGCTATAGGAAATAGTTACTGACAGTATGATTCAGTCTATAAAGAACAAGATCTCATTCTGTTTCCAGCAACAATGTATTTTAGGAGCTACTGACACTCTAAATACAATAAATATGCTAGGAGGAAAAAGAACATCTTATTAGACGCATCAGTAAGCTGGCTTTCGCCTTGAGAGCATTTGCTAAACCTAGTCAACGAACATGGAGGAAACAGGAGACAAAGCCCAAAGTTCAACCAAAGTGAGAACTCTAAGAAGAAATCATCCTAAATAACGGAGCTGGGACAAACAAATGTACCTACAGAGCAAATGTGAATTTACAATCGCATTTGCTGTCACCCGTTTCCCTAATTCAGTTTAGAACTTTGGTGTTGAGTACTCAAACACATACTTCCTCCCTAACTCCACCCCGTCTCCAATACGCATAAGACAGGCCCCAAACATACAACTCTGATTTACAATGCCTGGGTGGCAGGAAAAACCTAAACTCAATAATTTAAAAGTGACCCTTCGACACACTCTTTGGTAAGACTGCGGAAACATGGGTATTCTCATTCCACTGTTGGTAAAAAAGTCAAATGGTACACAGTATTGAGGAGAATTTGGCAATAACCAGTAACATTGCCTTCTCCCTCCCTTTCTCCATCCCTCCAGAACTGGCCTCAAGCAATCTTCCTGCCTTGGCCTCCCAAAGTGCTGGGATTACAGGTATAAGCCACCATGCCCAGCCCTCATTAACCCTTTGATATCTCAATCTCACTTCTAGCAATATAAAATGATATTACACATGTACAAGAATATTCAATATTATTTGTAATAGCAAAAGTATGGGTAAAATTCAAATGAGCATGATTATGTAGAATGTAATTATCTATACAATTTATTCTATACAAGAATAAAAACCTTATATTTGAAATATACTTGAATATTATTAGTTCAGGTCGGGGGCTGCGCAAAATTAATCAAATACATGTCTAGGAAAGTTGGTGTGCATGTGTGTACAGCCATAAAAAGGAATGAGAAATATTTCTATAGAATAATGAAGTGATTTCTGAGATAGAATTTTAGTTGAATAAAAGCAAAGTATAGAACAATATCTCGAATATGCCAACTTTTGCATAATGGTGAATATATACATACCTAATATTTTCAAAATAACCCCAAAGATAAAAAGAAAATGGTCATCTATCCACAAAGGAAGATAACAGAAGAAGAAACAGAATCTCCTGTTATCTTAAAATGTACATAAAAATTACTAAAAAATCAGTAATTTTTTGCATAACTAAAACACAAAATTAAACTAAACAAGGGAAAAAGAAGCAATCCTCCCCAAAATTGAAAAAAAGAAAACACTGAAATCTGGTTGTGTATCAAGTTAGTAACATAAAAGGAGAAAATAGTGACAAGTGACTTTAAAAGAAAAACCAATATTTTGACTGTATATTTCTCATGAGATACATTCTATAAGAAAAAATATAAACAAATTTTAAGCTACATTTAGAAGTCTTATTGTTTAGTAGTAAAATTGGTGTTAAATCTCGGAAACTGGCCGGGCGCAGCGGCCCAAACCTGTAATCCCAGCACTTTGGGAGGCTGAGGCGGGCAGATCACCTGAGGTCAGGAGTTCAAGACCAGCCCCGCCAACATGGCGAAACCCCATCTTTACTGAAAATACAAAAATTAGCCGGGGCGTGGTGGCAGGTGCCTCTAATCCCAGCTACTAGGGAGGTTGAGGCAGAAGAATCACTGGAACCTGGGGGGCAGAGGTTGCAGTGAGCCAAGATCACGCCACTTCACTCTAGCCTCGGCAAAAGAGCAAAACTCCGTCTCAAAGAAAAAAAAACAAAATCTGAAACTATTATAGGTAGGCTATATGATAAAGCAATTATTATCTTAGGAACCAAGGTTTTCTGCATAGAAGTAAAGAGATCCAAGTATAAAATCAAAGATTTCAAGTAAAAATTCCATAATCTTACACTGAAAATACGAGTGTAGATTTGTGACTTTTTATATTTAAAAAGTTAATAACATCTGGTCTGTAGGAACCTAGATGATGGTCTCTACATATCATTTTCCAATGAAAGACCAGGATTCTTTGATTCCAAATTTAGGCAGTAAAAAATGACCATAAAATATCTTCTAGTACCAGAAAGTAAAATTTGAATCATAAACATACTTATTTGATATTTTCTGTGTATTACTACAATATATCAACCTGTAATTCAGATATTATATTGAGGACTACTAGGGTTTGTTAAAGGAACACAAGAGACAAGAAAAAAAAGGGAGAGGTGAAACTACAGATTAAGAAATTTTAGACTTGATACCAAAGGCATGATCTATAAAAATAATTGATAAATTAGACTTTATCAATATTAAAAACTTTTGCTTTATGAAAGACTCTGTTAAAAGGACAAAAGGACCTGCCAGAGTGGGAGAAAATATTTGCAAACCACATATCCAATAAAGGATTAGTAAAAAGAACGGCCAAACACAACAGTAACCAGTGCTTGGGACATAGTAAGTACTCAGTGAATGCTTCAATATAATTTCAAATTTTTTCTTTGTAAAATTCAAGAAAAATTAATATTACTATTTTAATATATAGTACAATACTAACCATTTGGATAAAAGCATATCAATTTATTCATCATCGCTGTACATAAAAGACATCCAGAATGACTGTTATTGCTTTTCATGCTCTTAAATATGTATTTTTACGACAGAATCTCTTAATTTTGATGTAGTCCAATTTATTTTTTCTTTATCTCTCTCCCTTTCTCCTTTTTTTTGTATTTTTAGTACAGACAGGGTTTCACTGCATTAGCCAGGATGGTCTCGATCTCCTAACCTCATGATCCACCTGCCTCAACCTCCCAAAGTGCTGGGATTACAGGCGTGAGCCACCGCACCCGGCCTCTCTCTCTCTAAGAGTCAGCATCTTGCTCTGTTGCCCAGGATGGAGTGCAGTGGTGCAATCACAGCTCATGCAGTCTTGAACTTCTGGGCTTAAGCCATCCTCCTGCCTCAGCCAATTAAACTGCTGGGATTACAAAAGTGAGCCACTATCTTTTCTCTTAACATTAGTATTTTGGGGGTTTTGACTAAGAAATTTTCTCTATCCAAAGTCATAAATGTATTCCCCTTTTATTCTCTCCTAAGGCTCTTTTTCCATGTAGAACTTTACTCCACTTGGAACTGATTTCTTCGTTTTCTATGAAGTAGAAGTCTTATTTCTTTATACTGGAGCTCCAGTAAGGATATTCAGTTGTTTCAGCATCATCCTTTCCTCACTACTCTGTAATACTACCTTTACCATAAATCAAGTGACCTTATGAGTATGGGTTACACAGGTCTGTTTGTCAGTCTTTGCGCAAGTCAAACACTGTTTTAATTGCTGTATTATACTTTATAGCTTGATATCTAGTACACCACGTCCTCCCACCTTATTCTCTTAAAAGTATACAGGCTGCTTTTGGGCTTCTTTTTCATTTACCTAAAAAGCTGATTTTTCAAACTCCACATAAACATGGTTGGGATTTTTACTGGATTGCATTAAATCTACAGACTAATATGAAGAGAACTGACACCTTTACAATGTCTTCCAAACTTCAAACATGGTAATATGATCTCCACTTATTTACAGTATTTCATCAATTCTAAAATGGACATCTCCCCCAATACTACGATTTTTGAAACTGCAATGTATATTAATAAAATTGGTGGCTTTCGAGAGTGATATCAGTAAGGGCTGACCAGAAGCCACTGGCACTTGTCCCTTTCACAAAGACAGCAAGAACAATGAAATATACAACTATGTTAACGAAAATAACCCAGGGAGAGCTCTGGAGACATCATTGGAGTAACAGAAAGCCTGGTGAGCACAAAAACGCAGGATGGCCACAATAGAGAATGAAAGAAAACACCAGTCTCCTACCACCCCAAACCCCAACCAGGATTAAGTGGGAATCAGGAGGAACTTCTCCCTAAGGCAAAGAGGTAAGCAAGAGGATCCCAGCAACCTCCATCAACACACTGGACATCTACAGACCTCACCACTGGGGTCACCTGCGGTCCTGATAGGCAATATGCCAGCTGAGGGAGCTGCCTGGGGTCCAAAAAGCCGTGCTCTCCCAAGAGACACTGACACTGTGTCCTGCCCCCAGTGGCCTGTGTGGTTACTGCCATCTTGGAACTGAAACTATGGCTGAAGTGTACCTTGCTTCAGGGGCTAGTAGCCACAGCTCCCCTTCATCTCTAAGGCTAAGCTGCTGAACCACCCCAGTCTGGTGGTCCAACTTCCCCAGGCAGAGCTGTGAGCAGCTGTTACACCCTTACACGCAGGGTCAAGCAGAGGTGGAGGCACTCCACCTACCCCTCTCCCCACCCCCTCGAGCTGGAGCTGCAGCAGTATGCTGCCTCCTGGGAAGAGTACTAGGGCCACTCAGAGCAGTAACACTGCTCTGCCATTAGGGTTGAAGCAGTGCCCTGCATCCCAGGAAATGGTGCCTTGGCTGCCCAGAGAAGCCACAACCCCAGTACCTAAGCTGAAGTAGTACCCAGTATCATGAGAAATGGTGCCCAGGCCACCCGGAACAGTAATGCCCCACAGGCCTATGGTGAAGTGGCATATCATCCTCTGGCGAATCAGTGACCTGGCTAAGCTAAGTATCTGTGCATCCCAGGGCTGAGCTGATGCAGTATCCTGCATCCCAGGGAAACAAGAGCAGCGGCTGAGCTGAGACACCCTACCTTACACAACAACTCTAGTACCCTGCTTGCCTGAAGCTAGATTAACCTCCACGAGTCCGAGCTGCAGAAACACCCCTTTCCTTGGGAAGTAGAGTCATCACTGTGCCTTTAGGCCACCAGCTGCCCTTAGGGCCCAAATGACAGCTGAGCTCCACCATTCTGGGGTACCTGCTGCTGCTGCACCCAGCCTCACAGAGTCTGGGATACAGCTAACACCCACCATCCTAGTGTCTAGAGTCACTACTATACAGTGTACCCTGCTCCCCCAAGCCCAAACCTCCAGAACATCCCTGCTTCCCCAGGGTCAGGCCAGTGCTGTGGCTTGAACTCCAAGGGTAAAACCACAGTTACAACTGAGCCGCCTGGTTCCGAGCTGCTGGAGGGTGCCTCATTGTCACAGATCCTGGTTCTTGTGGGAAACTTACATCCAACCCTGCCACAGAGGGTGAATCGGCACTCCAAGACCCAGGTGCCACAATAGGTTCATGGGACTCTGATTGCAGTACTGTAGCCCCATTGCAGCTCCAAGCACCACTGCTGCTGCTTATAGACCATGTCAGACCTAACAGCAGGGTCAGCTAAGTCTTCCTATTGTAGGAAAAATGAAAACAGGAGGATCTCCCAAACTGTTGCAACTGCGTACCTTAAAAACTATGCTGCTGCCACCACTGCCACAGACTTCTACAGCCTATACCACTGAGTAACTCATATTATTGCTGATGTTGAACACAGGTCAAGAAGCTGCGTAGAGGCTGTACCACTGCATCTATCTGGAAACAGAGTCACCACACCACTCCCAACTGGAACACTAAAACTCATCTACAGGTAGAAGTCTTTCCCTCTGGAACACTAGGAAGTCTGGAAACGGCCATTGCTCCACCAGATGTCTACATCAAAAAAAGTTGAATGATCTCAAATACAAAACCTAATGATGCATCTCAAAAAACTAGAAAAACAAAGTAGAAGGAAAGAAATAATAAAGGTCAGAGCAGAACTGAACAAAACTGAGACTTAGAAAATATCAATAAGAAAACTTGGTTTTTAAAAAAGATAAGCAAAATTGACAAACCATTAGACTAACCAAGAAGAGAGAAAACACCAAAATAAATAAAATCAGAAACAGACATTAAAACAGATACCAGAGAAATGCAAAGGTTTATTAGAGACTATGATGAACAACCATACGCTAACAAACTGGAAAACCTAGAGGAAATGGATACATTCCTGGACACATACAACCTACCAAGATTGAACCAGGAATAGAAAATCTGAACAGAACACAAGTAACTAGATTGAATCTGTAGTAAAAAGTCTATCAAAGAAAAATTCAGGACTGGATGCCTTCACTGTTAAATTGTACCAGACATTTAAAGAACTAACAGCGACTACTCTCAAACTCTTCCAGAAAATCAAGAGTGGTGATTTCTTCCAAACTCATTCTACGAGGTTAGCATTACACAGATCAGTTAAAGACACCAGCAAAAAGGAACTGCAGGCCAATATCCCAGATGAACACAGATGTTAAAGTCCTTAACAAAATACTAGCAAACTAAATCCTGCGGCACATCAGAAGATCACTTGCCATGATCAAGTGGGATTTATCCCAGAGATGCAAGGATGACAAAATGTACACAAATCAATAAACATGATACTTCAACAAAATGAAAGACAAAAGCCATATGATCATCTCAAAAGACACAGAAAAAGCATCTGATAAAATTCAACATCGCTTCATGATAAATACTCTCAACAAGTTAGGCATAGAAGGAACATACCTCAACACAACAAAGGCCATCAATGACAAAACCACAATCAACAACATACTGAATGGGGACAAGTTCAAACCATTTCCTCTAAGAAATGGAATAAGACAAGGATGTCCACTTTCACCACTTTTATTCAACATAACACTAGCCAGAGCAATCAGGCAAGAAAAATAAATAAAGGACATCCAAATTGGAAAGAAGGGCAACAAATTGTTCCTGTTGGAAGACGACATGATCTTACACAGAAAATCTAAAAACCTCTTGGAACTGACAGATTCAGTAAAGCTGCACGATACAAAATTAATATACAAAAATAGTAGCACTTCTATACCCAGGGGAAGTAATAAAGAAATCAAGAAAGCAATGCCATTTACATAACTACAGTAAAATAAAATACTTAGGAATAAGTTTAAACAAAGAGTTGAAAGATCTCTACAATGAAAACTACAAAATACTAATGAAAGAAATTGAAGAGAACGACCAAAAATGGAAACTCATCCCATGCTCATGAATTGGAAGAATTAATACTGTTGAAATAACCATACTGGCCAAAGTGATTTACAGATTCAGTGTAATTCCTCTCAAAATAACAATGACATTCTTCATAGAAATAAACAACCTTAAAACTTGTATGAAACCACAAAAGATCCTGAATAGCCAAAGTGATCCTGAGCAAAAAGAGCAAAGCTGGGGGTATCACAATACCTGATGTCAACAAGCTATAGTAACCAAAACAGCATGATATTGGCATAAAAGCAGACACACAGACCAAAAGAACATATTGGAGAACCCAGAAATAAATTCATACATTTATAGCCAACTGATTTTTGGCAAAGGTACCAAAAACATTCATTGGAGAAGGGACACCCTCTTCAATAGTTTGGGAGGCTGAGGTGAGTGGCTTGCTTAAGCCCAGGAGTTCAAGACCAGCCTGGGCAATATGGCAAAACGCCCTCTCTACTAAAAACACAAAAATTAGCTGGGTATAATGGTGCACACCTGTAGTCCCAGCTCCTCAGGAGACTGGGGTGGAAGGATTGCTTGAGCCCAGGAGGCAGAGGTTGCGGTGAGCTGAGACAGTGCCAGGGCACTTCAGCCTGGGTGACAGAAAATAAATAAATAAATAAATAAATAATAAATCAACTAAAAATGGATTAAAGATTTAAATGTAAGAACTGAAATTATTTATTTTTATTTTTATTTTTTTGAGACGGAGTTTTGCTCTGTCGCCCAGGCTGGAGTGCAGTGGCGCAATCTCGGCTCGCTGCAAGCTCCGCCTCCTGGGTTCACACCATTCTCCTGCCTCAGTCTCCCGAGTAGCTGGGACTATAGGCACCCGCCACCATGCCCGGCTAATTTTTTGTAGTTTTAGTAGAGACAGGGTTTCACTGTGTTAGCCAGGATGGTCTCAATCTCCTGACCTCGTGATTGCCCCCCCTCGGCCTCCCAAAGTGCTGGGATTACAGGCGTGAGCTACTGCGCCCAGCCAAGATCTTAAATTATTAAACTAATAGAAGAAAACATCGGGAAATGCTTCAGGACATTGGTCTGGGCAAAGACTTTGTGGAGATGATCTCAAAAGCACAAACAACAAAAGCAAAAATAGACAAATGGGATTATACCAAATTAAATAGCTTCTACAAAAAAATCCCATGCTGATGAGTAGGATCAATATCATTAAAATGGTCACACTGCCCAAAGTCATGTATAGATTCAATGCTATTCCTATCAAACTACCAATGACATTCTTCTACTTTAAAATTCACATGGAACCAAAAAACAGCTCAAATAACCAAGGCAATCCTAAGTAAAAAGAATAAAACTGGAGGTATCACATTTTCTGACTTCAAACTATACCACAGGGCTACAGTAATAAAAACAGCACAGTACTGGTACAAAAACAGACACACAGACCAATGGAACAGAACAGCAGGCCCAGAAATAAAGCCACACACCCACAACCTTCAATCAGATTGAAGATTAATTTCTAGTCTTCAACAAAGCTGACAAAAACAAGCAACAAGGAAAGGACTCTCTACTCACTAAATGGTGTTGGGATAACTGCCTAGCCATATGCAGAAGACTGAAATTAGACCCCTTCCTTATAACATATACAAAAATCAACTCAAGATGAATTGAAGACTTAAATTCATCAATTTAAGATGAATTTTAAATTCATCTTAAGATGAGATGGACAAAACTATAAAAACCCCGAAACAAAACCTAGGCAATACCATCCTGGACCCAGGAACAGGCAATGATTTCATGACAAAGATGCCAAAAGCAATTTCAGCAAAAGCAAAAATTGATAAATGGGGTTTAATTAAACTAAAGAGATTCTGCACAGCAAAAGAAACCATCAACAGAATAAACAGACAACCTATAGAATGTGAGAAAATACTTGCAAACTATGCATCTGACAAAGGTCTAATAAACAGCATCTATAAGGAATTTAAACAAATTTATAGAAAAAGTAGGCCGGGCGCGGTGGCTCAAGCCTGTAATCCCAGCACTTTGGGAGGCCGAGATGGGCGGATCACGAGGTCAGGAGATCGAGACCATCCTGGCTAACACGGTGAAACCCCGTCTCTACTAAAAAATACAAAAAACTAGCCGGGCGAGGTGGCGGGCGCCTGTAGTCCCAGCTACTCGGGAGGCTGAGGCAGGAGAATGGCGTAAACCCGGGAGGCAGAGCTTGCAGTGAGCTGAGATCCGGCCACTGCACCCCAGCCTGGGCGACAGAGCAAGACTCCGTCTCAAAAAAAAAAAAAAAAAGCAAACAACCCCATTAAAAGGTGGGCAAAGGACATGAAGAGACACTTTTCTAAAGAGGATATGCATGTGGCCAACAAGCATATGAAGAAAAGCTCAGTATCACCACTGATCATTAGAGAAATGAACATCAAAATCACAATGAGATACCATCTCACACCAGTCAGAATGGCTATTATTAAAAAGTCAAAAAGTAGGCCAGGTGTGGTGGTTCACACCTGTAATCCCAGCACTTTGGGAGGCTGAGGCAGGCGGATCATGAGGTCAGGAGATCGAGACCATCCTGGCCAACACAGTGAAATAGAATAAATTACAAAAAATTAGCTGGGCGCGGTGGCAGGTGCCTGTAGTCCCAGCTACTCGGGAGGCTGAGGCAGGAGAATGGCGTGAATCCAGGAGGCGGAGTTTGCAGTGAGCCGAGACTGCTACTACACTCCAGACTGCGCTACTACACTCCAGCCTGGGCGACACAGCAAGACTCCATCTCAAAAAAAAAAAAAAGTCAAAAAATAAGAGTGCTGGCAAGATCGAAGTGAAAAGGGAACACTTACACACTGTCTGAGTGTAAATTAGTTCAAACATTGTGGAAAGCAGTATGGTGATTCCTCAAAGAGCTAAAAACAGAACTACCAGGCCAGGTGCGGTGGTGCACACCTATAATCCCAGCACTTTGGGGAGCCGAGATGGACAGATCACTTGAAGTCAGCAGTTCGAGACCAGCCTAGCCAACATGGTGAAACCTCGTCTCTACCAAATATACAAAAATTAGCCAGCACGGTGGCGCACGTCTGTAGTCCCAGCTACTCGGGAGGCCAAGGTTGGAGAATTGCTTGAACCTGGGGGGCGGAGGTTACAGTGAGACAAGATCGCGCCACTGCACTCCAGCCTTGGAGACAGAGGGAGACCCTATCTCAAAAACAAAACAAAACAAAAAAACAGAACTACCGTTTGATCCAACAATTCCATTACTGGGTATATACCCAGAGAAATAAAAATCATTCTACCATAAAAAGCAAGATGCATGTGAATGTTCATTGCAGCATTATTCACAACAGCAAAGATACGGAACTGGAACCAACCTAAACGCCCATCAGTGACAGAGTACGATAAAGAGAATGTGACACAGATACACCATGGAACACGATGCAGCCATAAAAAAGAATGAGATCATGTCTTTTGTGGGAACATGGATGGAGCTGGAGGCCATTATCTTTAGCAAACTAATGCAGGAACAGAAAACCAAATACCGCATCTTCTTACTTATAAGTGGGAGTTAAATGATGGGAACTCACGAATACAAGAAGGGAATAACAGACACTGGGGTCTACTTGAGGGTAGAGGTTGGGAGGAGGGAGAGGAGGAAAAAAAAAAAAAAAAACTACTGGGGGCCGGGCGCGGTGGCTCACGCCTGTAATCCCAGCACTTTGGGAGGCCGAGGTGGGAGGATCACAAGGTCAGGAGATTGAGACCATCCTGGCTAACATAGTGAAACCCCGTCTCTATGACAAATACAAAAACTTAGCCGGGGATGGCGGCAAGTGCCTGTAGTACCAGCTACTTGGGAGGCTGAGGCAGGAGAATGGCTTGAACCCGGGAGGCGGAGCTTACAGTGAGCCGCGATCGGCACCACTGCACTCCAGCCTGGGCGACACAGCGAGACTGTCTGAAAAAAATAAAAGAAAATAACTATTGGGTACTAGGCTTAGTACCTAGGTGATGAAGTAATTTGTACAACAAACCCCCATGGCATGAGTTATTACCTAAATAACAAAGCTGTACATGTACCCCCAGATCTGAAAGTAAAAAAAAAAAAAAAAGCCACTAAAAAATTAAAGTTTCTGCACAGCAAAGAAAACAATAAAGAGATAATCTGCAGAGTGGGAGAAAATATTTATAAGTTATTTATCCAGCAAGAGATTAATATCCAGAATATATAAAGAACTCAATAGCAAAAACTCAAATAATCTGATCAAAAATGAGCAAATAAACTGAATAGACATCTCTCAAAAGAAGACATATAAAAGGCCAGCAGGTACATTAAAAAATGCTCAACATTACTAATCACCAGGGAAATGCAAACTGAAAATATAATGTGATATTATTTCATGCCAGTTAGAACAGCTGTTATCAAAAAGACAAAATAAGGATGCAAGGATGCAGAGAAAGGGAATTCATATACACTGTTGTTAAGAATATACATTAGTACAGCCATTATGAAAAAGAATATAGAGGTTCCTCAAAAAACTTAAAATAGAACTATTATATGATCCAGCAATCACACTACATATTCAAAGGAAAAGAAATCAGTATGCCAAAGAGGTGTCTGCACTCCCACGTTTATAACAGCACTATTCACAATAGCCAAGATATAGAACCAACCTAAGTGTCTATTAACAGTTGAATGGACAAAAAAAAAAAAAAGAAAAAGTGGCGTGTATACACAATATACAGTTTACAGAAGACAATTTGTATTTATCATAAATGCTTGTGTGTCTACAAATGCAAGCTGTAAATTTGAAGGGTTTACTTTTACTCCCAGGGAGAAGTAAACGGTATTACTGACAAAATATTTTTAAGTTGTTATAGAATTTTAGAGTTTAAAATCAAAATTAACAAACATTTTGTGTTCTCTGAGGGATTACCTGAAAAATGTTTATAAGGGCAATTGATTCATGTTCCTGAATAACTTAACCTTTTAATATTCATGATTAGAATACTTTATAACTTATTGAAGATTGAATAAAAGAAAGGCTAGGAAGCGGTTAAGAGCATAGACAAAACAAACATATAGATTATAAGACCAAAATAATTATACACAAGGGACGTATTCTTAATTACATTTCTATTCTCTTTGTTTTCATTTTATTCTTGATTCAGATGTTAGCCTACTTATGAAAAAATACGAACCACAATTTTTCTTTCATTGTTCAAGTACTATAAATATCTCCCTGCTAACACTTAACAGTACTAGAAAATAGTACTGTGGAATGGGAATTTTATATTTTATCTAAAATTATTAGGCATTGTCAGTACTGCCTAAAAATTGTTTCCAAGGCAGCAAACTGAGAATTATGCTTGAAATATACATAAAATACATTTTGATTCAACTAACATTAAGAAAAATACCAAGAATACCCCAAATCCCAGTCACTCACATCCATCAGTTTACTTTCATACTTCTGCACACCACCCACAGACAGTCAATTAGTAAATGCTAGACATGGAAAGAGAAAGTCTTCTGCTTTTACAAAGGGCTGTAAGCAAGGGAGAAGCCCTAAGAATGTTCTTCCTCCAAGAATTAATATTCTTTATTTCATGTATATGATTATTTTCAACTTTTATTGAATTAGCTAGTGTGGTAGCTCGCTCATGAGTTACAGAGTACTTAAAAGTTTGTATAACTTTCAAAACTGAATAGCTAAATTATTAAGATCTTATGTGCCAGAAACTGTTCTAAGAAATTTGCATGTATTGACTCATTTAATCCTCACAAAAAAACCTTATGAAGTAGGTAATACTGTTATTTTCATTTTATAGAGAAGGAAACTGAGGCATAGAGAGGTAATATGCCCAAAAATGGAGGTAGTTTGCCTATGGACCAACATTCTTAACCCTGTCATATACTAACTCCATGCCTTTAATGTGCTGTACATAAAATTATAAAAGTCTGAGGCCAGCGAATTTCTGTCTGGGAACATTCTCTTACAATTCACATTCCGTCATTTACTAATGCTAAGCCCTGTGGACTTACTCTATGTCCTTGCAAAGTCATGCTGAAAACAGAGGAAACACAGCAACACCAAATGAGTCAATTTGGCTTACTGGGTCAGAATTAGGGATGCTTATTTTGAACAGTTTTATTACGTAGTCAGAAATAAGAAGCAATAAAGAACAGCTCTCAAAACAAGAACTTCTATTAGTAGACTAAAATGTAAAAAATGGGGACACAGACACAAAAGGCAATACGAGTATTAACATCTTCTGGGGATTAAACTGTTTACATTTAATTGAAACAATTTTGTCAAACAGAAATTCCATCTGATGAAAATGAAAATGTAGAGCATGAGGACTCTAGTTAGTAATACTGTATTGTATATGAAACATTTCCTAAAAGAATATATTTTAGGTGCTCTTACTACATACACGAAGACAGGTAAGTATGTGAGATGATGGACATGTTAATGTGACAGCAGTAATAATTTCACTGTGTAAATAAAAACATCATATTGTACACCTTAAATATATAAAATAAAAACAAAACTTCTCTTAAATAAAAACAAAAACGAAAATATAAAATTAAAGGCAAGCCTAAAACTGGGAATTTGTTAATAAAAGACAAGTGATCGTTTATTAAATAACATGCTAACAGCAATAATTTAGCTTTTAAAATTAGTCTTATTTAGAAAAATCTTCCAAAATAAAGACAAAAATTCATGAACAGGTGCAGACTAAAAACATATTTAGATTCAGCCATGAAATAGTTAGTGGACCACAGAAGAAGAAAACAGATGTATATCTCTGCAATATATGATTTATACATTGCTATACTGGATTACAAGTCCATTAAACATCTGTGCCCAATTCTGGAGGGTATATTCCATTTTTGTCTTTCCTTGTTGGAAACACTTGTAAAAAGAGAAAAAAAAATGCTTAACCATGGTTCATTCTAGATTTTTGTATCCTTATTATGTTGTATGTAAAGAAAAAACAAAGACAGGAGTCTGTGCAATTTAAGTTTAAAATGCTGGTTCATGAAAATGTGGCTACAGATTTAAAATAGTTGTTTACCATTTGCCTACTGTTTCAGCCAATGTGCCTGAAACATGGAGAATAAATTTTAGAAAGCATACCTGCCCTTTGTTTAATTATGTAATTAATGTTTTCCAGTTTCTCACATCAAAAATCCTAATGAAAGTACTAAATAAAGTTAGGGACTTGTAGGATTTAGAAGATACCATAAATGATATTTCCAATCCACAAAGATGACTGAAAATAATTTAGCACAAGCCTTCTTAATGCCTTAAATGCAAATTTCACTAGAGAAATAAGGCCATCCAGAGCTGATTGCCATAAGTTCAGTGTCCAATGCCCCACCTAGAGCACTTAAAACAGTTGTTAGACTTCAACTCGCTTAAAACAAGGAAAGCCAGACAGTGAGATAATGCAAATGCTTAAAAGTAACACCTTTGTGGCGAGGAAGAAGAAAAGTTCTTAGTTATCCCTTCCTGGACACACTGATTTGTTTTTCATTACTGGCTTCCAAGCATCTTGGCTTCCAAACAACTGGCTCCTTTCATCTCAGCCTCCAGTGACTCCAATGACTGCCTTCCTGAAGAAGGGAGAGGTCCTACCCAACCAATGCTCTAAAGTGAAAAATGTTCTTTATTTCAGTTAGAGCAAGAGTCCCCAACTCCCAGGCCATGGACGGGTACTGGTCCATGGCCTGTTAGGAACTGGACTGCGCAGCAAGAGGTGAGTAGCAGGCCAGCACTACCACCTGAGCTCTGCCTCCTGTCACATCAGCAGTGGCATTAGATTCTCATAGGAGCATGAACCTTATTGTGAACTGTGCATGTGAGGAATCGAGACTGTATGCTCCTTATGAGAATCTAATGATGTAAGATGGAACAGTTTTATCGTGAAACCATCCCATCCCTATCCCCCAATCCATGGGAAAACTGTCTTCCATGAAACTGGTCCCTGGTGCCAAGAAGTCTGGGGACTGCTGAGTTACAAGTACAAACTAGGAAAAGAGAAATCACAACAGCTGTCTAAAATAGAGGAAAATTAATGTCAAAAGTCACTTATACAGAGGATAAAAGATACGAGAAGTCATCAAGAGAGTGAGACAACCAGACTTTATAATGCCCACAAGTTTATAATTCCTAGGCTACTGCTACAAGAACCCAGGGCTGGGGTTGCACAGTGGATGCTGGAATTACAGCATGCCTGTCTGGTGGGAAGTGGAACCACAAAAGAAACAGCTTTTGCCAGCAACACACTAGAGATAAAGAAGGGAAGAAATGCCCTGGCTTCTCCCTTTCTTAAATTTTGGGAGATTTAGTGTTTCTAGTGTTTCCCATTGGGTTCCCCAAACTCAGTAGAAGTCAGCCATCACTGGAGCTTCGGAAAGGCAGCCTGCAGGGTTAGCCCTCCTTAGTACAGAAGAAAGCAGAAGGGTACAAAATGGATTCCAGTACAACTTTCAACAGTACAACGTTCAAAGTTCACATCATAAAGACAATCTCATGAATTCATTCAATCCAGCTAACTGCAGTTATTAAACCAGCTGGTTCTAAGGTATCAATTGCATATTAATAATTCTAGATCATCTTTCAGATTTGGAAGTGAAAAATCCTAGAACATCAACATCCAGAAGTATAATTCTGCTAGGCAGAGCAAGAACTATCCCATTAGTTATTGTAATCAGATATATAATAATGTTCAACTGAGGTAACAGGAAGTTTGGACAAGTCTTTCTTTTGGTTTGCCTATAAAGTCTATTTTGGAGTGATTTAAAAGATGCATTTTCCAAGAAGAGTAAAACATACAGCATAAACTATTTAAAATTCTTGTCAAGTATATGCCTCAAATGTGCTTTCTCGGAAGCATCTTTTCATAGTCTTTAAAGAAATGTTACATTTTTAATTCATATCTACTTTTTCAATTCATGAGAAATTAGAGTGCTGATACAAATTCTTTGGTGTGAGAATATTAATATTGTGACTAAAGGTTGTTTAAGGCCAATCTTAGCATTAAAAAAAATCAACATACTGTTTCACATACAAAATCGTAACCGTCAACAACTATGACTGTCATCAGCTCTAGATTGGAACTCCCTACACTACTACATTAAATCTGAATATTCCAAAAGTTCCTTGAAATGTCTATTTCGCCAGGATTATAACTATGTTTATTCAAAATTTATAAAAAAAAATAAAGCAAAACTCATTGTTTTAAAATTTTTTGATAAATTTATTTTATGAAAATATATCCACCAAATAGAACTTTAAGGAAAAAAGAATTTCAAAATAATTTAAAAATCTTTATTAGAAATACTATCCAGTTTATTTCTGTCAAATTGACATATCAGTAAGTATAATCAGCTGTCAAATACAATTTTTTTTTTGAGGTGGAGTCTCGCTCTATTGCCCAGGTTGGAGTGCAGTGGTGTGATCTTGGCTCATAGCAAACTCTACCTCCTGGGTTCAAGCCATTCTCCTGCCTCAGCTTCCCAAGTAGCTGGGATTACAGATGCCTGCCACCATGCCTGGCTAATTTTTATATTTTTAGTAGAGATGGGGTTTCATCATGTTGGCCAGGCTGGTCTCAAACTCCTGACCTCAGGTGATCCACCTGCCTCAGCCTCCCAAAGTGCTGGGATTACAGGTGTGAGTTACCATACTCAGCCCCCATTAATTTTATTTTCCATATATTTAAAAATAAATATTCTGTCTTGACTCAAGATTTCAACAGCAAATTATGAAGCTATGTAACATGCCTTCCTTTTATTATTTCAATAACAGCAATAAATTCTATTTTACGTGATAATGGACATTGATTACTTGGCCTAACAGATTAGAAAGATAGGACATTCAGTATGATAATGGTGGCAGTATTACGTTAATTTTGATGAAACAGTCCTAATAAGTTCTTACTAGTCCCTGAAGGCTTTCAGGCAAACACTTAGATATCTAAAACTTAGAAAGTAGAAAAATAATTTATTAGGATTTTTAAGATAAAAAAGATAATTTATCACTTTTTAAAGATTATGAATAGCCAATAAATAAGCGCCATTTCAGAATAAACTACTGTAAGAAGACTGTAGCTATTTTTTAAAATTACACATTATAGTATCTAATGTAGCTACTTAAAAAATAATGTCACCATTCTGCCATGTATCGAATATAATTAAATTCAGGAAAACTATTATCTTATTCATTACTTTAAAAAGGTTTTTTCATTTTACCAATGAAAGTAGTTTTTTCCGTAAATACTCACCATCCACTCAGATATAATAACATCCACTTTTTCTACAGGAAGATGAACTTCTTCAATCTTTCCTTTAATTAGTGTAATAGTATCTTCAAGTTTATTTAGTCTGAAAATTATCATAATGAATTAGATTAGTAGATTAAACAGATTCTGAAAGCTAGTTAAATTACATAATTTTTTGCCAACAACTCGTTTTGTGAGACAAAAAAGTATTTCAATCAAAGTTTAGTTGTTCTTTGGACACTATAATTATTTTTATGGTTACTCCATGAATGCCCAAAAATGTTTCTGGTTAATATGGCAATACAGTGAACCAATATTTAAAACTTGAGTTTGAAAAGAAATCCAAATTTTATCAAGAATAACATGTCAATGAAGTTACATGTCTTTAAAACAAAAAACAACACAGAGGTGAAGACAGACATATAAGACATACAAAAGTATGGTTTAAAGGGAAATAGTGTGTCTGTCATAGGGCTGAGAGAATTTGAAGCCCCAAGCCCCTAATTTAACCCCCAGATTCTCTGGCATTTGTCAGCTATGTGATCTTCACCAACATTTTAAGTAATTTCATTGAGCCTGTGCTGCTCAGGTGTAAAAGAGAATACTGACCCTATTTATTTCACAGGCTATTAAGAGGATCAAATACTTGTGAAAGCTATACATGTATCTATAAATAATAATGACACTATCAACAAAAAAACATTAAGTGTTATATAAAACCTGAAATCCTATCACTACCAAAAATTATTTAACCTTGACCAGTGGCAATCATTAGATGTTTTTATACATTTGCTAATAAGATTAGCAATATTTTCAACCTCCCCTTCTTTTGTAATATGAAACAACAGTTAATTTCACAAAGGTGAATGTAAGCTGCTGGTTAAGTTTATATCTGATTAATAAATTCTGAATTCTCAGAGTGTACATTTTAACTACAGAGGATTTTTTTCCTCCATCAAAGAAGAAATTGTCCCTCCTTAACTTCATTGGGTATTATTTACATACAATTCAATGCATTCATTTTAGGTTAATTTTGTTAAATTCTGAAAAACAGATACTTTGCTGACCACCACCATCAATATACGGAACGTTTCCTCTTCCCCTAAAGATTAGTGCCCATTCCGAGAAAATCTCCCCATCCACAAGCAACCACTGATTTTCTTTCTTTCATTATATATTAGAGTTGTACTTTACAGAGTTTCATGCTAACAGAATCGTATTGCTTCTTTTTGTGCCTGGCTTCCTTCGATAAGCATGACATATTTTCAGTTTCACGTATGCTTTTGTGTATATTAGTTTGTTCCTTGCTACTGCTGGGTAGTATTCTACCACAGGGATAAATCACAATTTTGTTTATACATTCACCTGTGTATATAATTCTGGATTGCTTCTAGCTTTGGATCATAATGAATAAAGCTGCTATAAACATCTGTGTATAAGCAGAATTGCTCCATCAAATGGTAGTGTATATCTAACTTTTTAAACAAACTGCCAACTTGTTTTACAAAGCATATAAACTATTTGACATTTTAAGCAGTAATACATGTGCATTCCTGTTGCTTCACATCCTTGTTAATACTCACTATTGTTGATCTTCGAAACTTTCACTGTGTAGAAGGAATTCATTGTGGTTATAAACTGCATTTTCCTAATGATCAAGCATTTTTTCTAGGCTTGCTTGCCATATTCCCAAGTCTTCTTTTGTTTGAATCTTTTGCCCATTTAAAACATCAGGTCAGTTGAATTCTTTTTTTTTTTTTTAAAGACAGGGTCTCACTCTGTTGTCCAGGTTAGAATGTGGTGGTGCAATCACAGCTCACTACAGCCTCAACCTCTCCCAAGCTCAAGTGATCCTCTCACCTCAGACTCCTGAGTAGCTGGGACTACAGGTGTGTGACACCATGCCTGGCTAATATTTGTGGTTCTTTGTAGAGATGGGGTTTCTCTACATTGTGGCTGGTCTCAGACTCCTGGGCTCAAACAATCCACCTGCCTCAGCCTCCCAAAGTGCTGGGATTGCAGGCATGAGCCACCACGCTCAGCCCAGTTGTATTCTTATTACAGAATTGTAAGAGTTCTTTACATATTCTGGATACAAATTCTGTCAGATTTATGTACAGTGAATAATTCTGCCATACTGTGGCTTGGTTCTTAATTTTTTAAATGGTATGTTTTGAAGAGCTAAAGTTTTTAACTTTGATAAAGACCAACTTATCATTTTGTTCTTTTATAGTTCATGCTTTTGGTGACATATCTAAGCAATCTTTGCCTATACCAAATACTTCACCTATGTTTTCTCCTTAAATGCTTCTGCTTTCTTTCATTTCAGTTAATTTTCCCATATGCACCTTGTTCATTTTTCCCCCATATCAATAACTATTGATACAGTGTTGAAAAAACTTTGTTTGACAGACTATCAACAGAGATAGTTTCAACGTTGTTGGGAAAACTATCACTAACTTAGGAATTACTTTGGTATCTTTGTCAAAAACAACCATGTATGTAGAGATTTATTTCTGGGCTTTCAATTCTGCCCCCCAAATTTAGATGTGTATTCTTATGCCAATATAACACTTTCTTGATTACTATAGCTTTAAATTCAGCCAAGAAATTTGATAGTGTACATCCTTAAAGTTTATTCGTTTTAAAAATCCTTCTGGCTATTCTTGATCATTTGCACTCCCATATCAATTTTTTTTTTTTTTTTTTTGAGATGGAGTCTTGTACTGTCACCCATGCTGGAGTGCAGTGGCGCGATCTTGACTCACTGCAAGCTCTGCCTCCCGGGTTCACGCCATTCTCCTGCCTCAGCCTCCTGAGTAGCTGGGACTACAGGCGCCCGCCACCATGCCCAGCTAATTTTTTGTATTTTTAGTAGAGATGGGGTTTCACCGTGTCAGCCAGAATGGTCTCGATCTCCTAACCTCGTGATCCACCTGCCTCGGCCTCCCAAAGTGCTGGGATTACAGGTGTGAGCCACCGCGCCTGGCCTTTTTTTTTTTTTAAGAGAGTGTCTCACTCTGTCACTCAGGCTTGGGTGCAGTTGTATGATCATGGCTTACTGTAACCTCAAACTCCTGGGATCAAGAGAATTTTTTGGAATTGATAAAAAGCCTTAAGCCACAGACAAAAGTAATCCAATGAATCTCAAGACTAAATTTTTAAAAATCTTTAATACTTAAACAAATCAGAGGCAAAAAATCAACAAAGGCAAATTGTCTTCAATGGAATAACAATTGTTCTGATAAGTGACTTCTTAATAGCAACAATGAAAGCCATAGATAGTAGAATATCACCAATGAACCAGGTAAACCTTTTCTTAAACTGCCGAAGTAAAAACAGTTTAGACTTGCAGCACATATGATCTCTGTTTCAACTATTCAACTGCTATTGCTGTGTGAAAGAGGCAATAGACAATATGTAAACAAAAAGGCCCAGCCGTGTTCCAGCTTTACTTACAAAAACAGGTAGCTGGCCCATGGACTGAGGTTTACCAACTCCTGTACTACAATATTACTGCCAATGTAGAATTCTGTATGTACAGAAAAATATCTCCCAAAATTATAGGCAAAATACATTTCAGACCAACAAACAACATTCTGTTTGGCTACTGACATAAATGTACAATGAAGGAAATACTAAAAAATTAGTTCAAGAAGAAAACTGGTCCTAGATGGTCAGGGAAAAAGGAAGAAATGAGAAAAGCAAATGGACATACGTAGTGAGTCAATACATAGATCAGAGTGTCAAATCTAACTCACATGAACCACAGATCTTACCCATATAATAGAGGGAATCAGGAAGTCCAGACAAAGAGATTTGGGATATTAAAAGCAGCTGCTTTAGTCCTTCCTTCCCTATATGAGCTACACGATCTCTGGCCCGGAGTAGAAAAGGTCTGCAAATGGGGTGGATGGGTTATCAATTCACACAGTAAGAAGCCTTGCTCTATGTGCCAGATTAATCCCTACTTCTTCTGAGTCTCCTCATTGCCTGTACCTTTGAAATTATTAATAAAGTTTAAAACTGGGTAATCTCTCTCGGTAATATTGGGTAATTAGGTTCATGTGTGTCTGACTTGAAACTACGTTAGCTCAGAATGGTGCTGTGTGCAGGACTCTCTTGCAGACCCATGAGTCACAAAGGCTAAAGAATTTCTTTAGCCAGAAAAAGGAATTAAAAAAAAAACTGGCAGAGGATTGAATCCTAGGATGTTTGCCTACCTAACCTTGGTAGGAAATGGCAAGATTTTGATAACTAGCTAGTGGACTGATAGGGAATAGTATGCAGAGGGTAAGATAGTGAAAAATCCCATTGTCTGGCTGTTACTAGTTTCTAATAAATGTCAGTCCTTTCAAAGAGGAAATCGTGGCAAGAGAGAGAGTTTTTCCTTTCACTGAAAGACTTTCTTAAGCTTTTACATCTACCTGGAAAGATGAAGTATTCACTAGGAAAGTAATGAACTTAAAACTATGAGTTGCCACAAAGACAATGCAAACAGCTAGAGGACAAGTTTCGGGGACTACTATGTTCTGAGAGTATTCAGTAAAAAAGAAAAGAAACTGTTTTACGGAGAAATACCAGAAAATCCTGGTGATTCACTATTGGCATAAACTCTCAACATTTACTACTGGCATAAATTCTCAGAATTAATAAACAGGGAAACACATCACTCACTTTATATACTGCTGAGTAGAAGGGGTAACTGGATTGATGATTGATCCCCAAGTGGCTGTGAAGAGATTCTTCCAGGTGGTATGACAACCAATCTGCTACAGTGAGTAAAAGCAGGATTGCAGCATACCTACCCCAAGAGAGGTAACTGCCATACTCTCTTCCCCACATATAAAGCAAACAGTCCTTCTGAAGGAGTAGGCATGCTAGGAGCACAACTGAACTTAGATTGGCTTTATAACAATAGAATTTAATGCTATGGACAGAGGTGACGATGTATGTAGAAATTAGCAACTCTCCATTCTCATATACTTTATGTAATCTTACGATTAGGAGGCCAAGAGAATATTCAGGAGGCACTATCTGATTGACTGGCTCAGTTAACAAGCATGAGGCCCACACGAAGTTTTTAACATAGAAAGGAAAAGGAAAATCAATGAGAGGAAAGAAAGGACAAGGGAAAAAAACCCCAGCTCACTGAGAAGGACTCAATGGTTTTTGAAAAATGATGTAAAAAAGAGAAATCAGATGGGAGTTCTACAAAGAAATTATTAACAAGCTTTATAGAGGACAGGTCAAATCCTGGTGGTCATTAAGGGTTTTTAGAAACTTATTCTTTGCATAAGTGATTGCAGAAAACAATAAAACAAAGACACCTGAGAAATATATGGAAAGGAGATAATGATCAAGGTCAGAAGGTGGTGGGGAGGAAGAAATTAAAACAGCTGACCCATGATTCACAGCCAACATTTATTGGGGGATGTTCATCCCCAGGGTGAATTTTCCATTTAAAGTGACTTAATGTCCTTGCATTGTCTGGGAGGAGGTTAAAAACATTAACAATAGGCCAGGCGTGGTGGCTCCTGCTTATAATACCGGCACCTTGAGAGGCCAAGATGGGAGGATTGCTTGAGCCCAGGAGTTCAAGACCAGCCTAGGCAACATAGGAAGAACTTGTCTCTACAAAAAATAAACAAACTAGGCAGGCATGGTGGCATGGGCCTGTGGTCCCAGCTACTTGAGAGGCAAGGTGGGAGGACCACTTGGGCCTGGGAGGTCAAGGCTGCAGTAAGACATGATTTTGCCACTGCACCCCAGCCAGTCACCCAGGATGACAAAGTAAGACCCTGTCTCAAACAAACTAACAAACAAATAAACAAAAATAATAATAAACTCTGATTAATTATGTATTCAGCATCTTGATACTTTTATCATAATTTGTTTATAGATTCTTTCTAATGTCTATATTCATAAACATACACAAACATCATAAAAACAGTTTTGTTTCTTCATACCCCATTCTTATACTTCTCTTTTGATCATATTAGTGCATTGGCTAGGATCTCCTTTATGGTGTTGGATAGAAGAGGTGATGAAAGGTATCCTTGTCCTATTCCTGAACTTAAAGAGAATGCTTTCACTGCTTCATCAAGATACTGGCTGTAGGTTTTGTTTTTATAGATACTCTGTATCGGCAGTCCCCAATCTTTTTGGCACCAGGGACTAGTTTCATGGAAGACAATCTTTCCATGGACCTGTGGATGGGAGATGGTTTTGGGATGAAACTGCCACCTCAGATCATCAGGGATTAGATTCTTGTAAGGAATCTAATCCCTGATGATCCCTCACATATGCAGTTCACAACAGCGTTAGCATTTGCACTCTGTGAAAATCTAATGTCCCCGTTGATCTGACAGGAGGTGGCACTCAGGCGATAATGTTCACTCACCCACTGCTCACCTCCTGCTCTGTGGCCTGGTTCCTAACAGGACACTGACAGGTACTCGTCCACAGCCTGGGGTTTGGGGACCCTGTTCTTTATCATATTGGGACACTGCTTTCTAACTCTAGTTTGCTAATGGTTTTAAATACATAGATACACTGAATGGATACCAAATTTTATCAGACTTTTATACTGCATCTCTTGAGACACACTCAATAGATTTTTCTGATTTTCTCATATTTAACCATTCCTAGAATAAACTTTACTTTCCAATTTATTGCTCAGTTTTCCTTTATTTTTGAGACACAAATTATTTTGAGACACTCTTGCTCTGTCACCCAGGCTAGAGTGCAGTGGCACGATCTCAGCTCACTGCAACCTCCGCTTCCAGGGTTCAAGTGATTCTCCTGCCTCAGCCTCCCAAGTAGCCGGGATTACAGGCATGTGCAACCATGCTGGGCTAACTTTTGTACTTTTAGTAGAGATAGGGTTTCGCCATGTTGCTCAGGCTGGTCTCCAACTCCTGGTCTAAAGTAATCCACCCACCTTGACCTCCCAAAGTGTTGGAATTATAGGCGTGAGCCACTGTGCCTGGCCCAGTTTTCCAATATTTTTATTAGGATTCTTGCATTTGCATTCATGAATGAGTGACTTGTGAATTTTGGTCCTACTGCCTTAGTGGAGTTTTAGTGTAAAGGTTATACAGGCCTCATATAATAATGCTTGATTCTTGATAAAAATGATAATATAAGTACAAAGATTAATGAATGGGACCAGGACAACTGGGTCATCTAAATATAATACCAAGAAAAGGAACAAAACTGGACCACCACTTCATACCATATACAAAAATCAATGCCTAAGAGTAAAAAGCACAATTATAAAGCATTTACAAGAAAATATACCTCTATAACCTCAGTGAAGGTACAGATTCCTTACTCAACTCACAAACAGTGGCAACTATAAATAAGAATGTTGCCATATGAAAACCGAGAATTTCAATTCATTGAGAGATATTACAAAGAGGGTGAAAAGGCAAACACGAATGAGAGAAAACTTTCGCATTACATAAAACCTATCAACAGTTCAAATCCAAAATATATATATAGATTGCCTACAAATACACAAACAAGACACAACTCAAAAGAAACCTGAGCAAAAGGCATAAACAGATATTTCACAGAAAAAGGAAATCCAAATGGCTAACAATCACATGAAAAGGTGCTCAGTTTCATTAGCAATCAAAGAAACAAAAATTAAAATTGCAATGAGATACTCCTACACAAATGACTGGAAACATTTTTTAAAGGTGGATAATACCAACCAGAACTGCTACATACTATATGTATAAGATACACTGGTATAACCACTTTGGAAAATAGTCTGGCAATATCTGGGAAATCTGAAGATATGTATACCCTAAGGACCACAGTTCTACTTGTAAGTATACACCTCCCAGATGTGTGCACCAGGGCACATGTAAAACCAGATCATAATAAAATTGTTCATAGTAGCCCATCTGATCGAGAAAGAGCAGTGGAGGTGGGTGGGATTCTGAATTGGTGGCAAAGTTCTCTTGGCCTGGGTGATGGTTACTATATGTTTAATTTCATTTGTTATTTATGGATACTTATGCATATTAAACATGTTTATTGATGTTTTACGTACTCATTTTACATGTTATATTTCATACAAAAAGTTTTAAAGAAATGCTTATGAGTTTTTTTTCAAAACAGTATTTAATAAAATTCTGATGAAATTGCTATAGTTGCTTGTTGCTTACCGAAATACTGATTAAGGCTTTAACAATGACAAACGCTTCAAAGAAAACTGAAGGCAAGCTTCTTTTAAAAGAGAAAAATGTTCCCATTGCTTAAAAATATCTTCAGAATGGTTATGCGGAAACAAGATCTGTGTTCTGTAAGAGACCATCTGCTAGGCCTGTTTACTGTCTGCTACAAGTCATAATCCTATTTGCATCAGTAATTATTTGTTGTTCAAATATGACTATAACAAGAAAGATTATGATTTAATCTTAAAAAGGAAACACAGGAAAAAAGACAAAGCCTTATAATTCCCATTAGTTTTGTATTAAAATAGATATCATCGACACAGATAACCTTTCATAAGACTTTTAATCACCACCTGATTTTTTCCATTTGTGAAAAAAATATACAGATTTTACTTAGTTCTCAAGTGGCTACTCACTAAACCCTACTTCAATATAAGCCAAATGAATCTTTATCTTTGGAAACATCTACTGAAAAACTACCATGATTCTAATGTAAAGAAATATGATGAGGTAATAAAAAGGATATCTTTAAGTAATTCTCTTAAATAATCCAATAAAAATGAAATTATCAACTTTTTCTGAGGGGAAATTTTGTTAGAACACATACGTTCCTATCTTATTTCCTATCTTAAAAGTAGCAATTTAACTTTCACTTCATGATACAGGGACATCATCATGATTAATTATCTTGTACAAAGCATACAGAGATAAAAGACACAGTCCAGGCACTTAAGGGTATGGTCTAAGAGAGACAGAATGGTAAACAGGATTGGGGACTATGGAAGCTCATATGATAAATCTTTATCTAAGTGACATCTGAGCTTAGCCAGGAAAGGACACAGCATACACAAAGATGTGTATGGGTATGGGTAGAGGACGGTTGTGTGTGTGCACAACTGCCTCGTGTGTGTGTGTGTGACAGAGAGAGAGAAGTAAATTTAAAGAACTTTGAACAGTTTAGTATGACTAGAGCAACAAGAGATAGTATACAGTGACATAGCTGGGGGATATTTAGAGGTAATGCTAAGACTTATCTTTAAGTCTAGATTTTACTTAAAGATAATGAAGAGTCATTTCAGGATCTTTGGAATAAGAAATATGGGACTAAATTTTCAATCTACGTTTTCCCTACGTGATTTAGGTAAAAGATATGGTCTATGTTCTAAGGAAGAAGATGGTCTAGTGGGGAGACAGACAAGCAAGCAACAGAAAGTACATGTGAGTTCATACAATGAATACCTTATCAAATGCATTTAAAGTTAGTGATAAAACACATGTAAAGTTCACCTAGAATATATGGATGATAGCTTATGGGGGAGAAGAAGGGAATATCCTAATAGATATAATAGATACAATATATACTATTCATTTACTTTCAGTTCAATATGTCATTGATGTATACATATTTATTTCTCTTTTGCTCCCTAAGCACAGTGAAATGACAATAATATAAAATGTAAGACACGGATAAATACATGGAGATTTTGGAAGGGAATACCAAAGAACCAAAGAATCTCATAATTTAGTTGAGAGAAAAAAGGGAATGAAATTATATTGGTAAATCTGTGAAGAAAGACCCAGTACTCAGTGCACACATCAGCGAGCATGATAGTGGATGTGGAGCCATTCTTCACAACACAAACCAGTGGAGACAAGAGGTATACAATGTGGGAGTGATAAAGGGACTAAAACATTACTGGGGTAACTGTAAACTGACCAGTCTCCACCTTTTCCCCTCAGAGATAAAACCTATACCAGTTACCTTTATTAAAATATCTAGTCCTTCATTAATAAATGTCAACAAAAAGCAAGAATTCTTAAACATATGAAGCTGGAGGCAGATTTACACACATCCCACAAGGAATGAACTACCAAGAAGGTATGGGGCATAGACCTGGAACCATAACAAAGCTATTCTATGAGCTGCTCCCTCCCAAATGTATCATCTTTATTTACAAATGTGTAGCTGTGGAATTACTAACACTGAGGACATTTATTGTTTGAAATTAGCAATAACTCAGTTCTAATAAAGTGAAAAAAGATAAAAATAGTCATCTGGAATCTATCAGAAACAATGGGGTTGCAGGCTTTGGTGATAATGATTTACCTGGCTTTGAATATATAATGTCCTGAATCTTAAAAATTGATTAATTAATTCATTCATTGAATAAGTACTTACACTGAATGCCTAGGATGTGCTGGGTCCCCTTCCTGGTAATTGGGACACATCAATGAATGAAAAAAAGAAAAATTCCTGCCACACCACAGGGAGCTGATATTTTGGTAAAGTTTACATTCCTATGGATTTCATCTTTGTGACCTAAGGCTTTTGAGAGTGGCAAGAAATATACCAAAATGTTGATAGTGGTCTCTGATAGAATCATTGTAATTTATCCCTTTCATCTTCCCAATACAAAAATATCTTTTTTCCCCCTCTTTCTTCCTTTTTATTTAAAGTAGAGGAGAATCAAGTGGGGAAATCAGTCTGGCTGCACTACAGAGAACAGAGGAGAGAGGTGGGAGGCAAAGACAAACAACTGGTCCAGTTAAGTGCAGATGCATTAATTCAGGTGAGAGATCTAAGAATGTAAAGTAACGCATGAGAAACATCATAGATAGACGAGAGACACATTTGAGAACCATTAAGGATACTCAACAGGACTCTGTCTCCAACAGGTATGTTGGGTAAAGGGGAAGAAAATGTCAAGTATGAAGGCCAAGTTTACAACTTGGAAAAAATGAGTGAATGCAGCAGATCTGTTTTGTTTTACTCAGTTCTTGCTTAGATCTCTATAGCCATGGCAATGATTCTTGATCAAACTCTAAGAACAAGAACGCCTAGATCACTCATATGATTGCAGAATAATGATGATACTCCATTTACCTGAAGCAGTAGGTTTAGATGAAGCAAGTTGACGACATGTTTAAAGTAAACATAAAGATTCATCATGCACACTTATTACCTGGTTTGGGTATATACCATGGCTGGTCACATGGTGGAAATATGCCTACTTGACCCGCTAGCTTTAAGAACTACAGTCTCTAAGACTCAAGCAAATTTCCCTAGGTAGAGACATCTCACATGTGCCTCTGAGGTATGAAGCTGGGGAGTAAATCTCTTGGGTAACTCTTGTGTAAAAAGAGAGAGACACCTTGGAAGTCTGCCTGTGACCTCTTTGCCTGTGGGTATCTTTTTCCTGCTGTTTCTGCCCTATACCCTTTTCTGTAATCTTAGCTGTGAGTACAGCTTTATACTGAATTGTGTGAGTTCTTCCAGTAAATCACTGAACTAGTGGGTGGTCATGGAATGTACCCCATAAAGACAGAACCACTGGGGTGAATTAGAAATTAAGGGGGCTTCGGGGTATACTAGGAAGGGAAATAAATTTAATTTCCCTGTAAGGTGTCTGATCACCTTCATGACCTTCACCAGAGTTCTATGGCTTTTGAAGAACAAATTTTTAAAAAAACTATTTTAGCCTCATCAGTGGTTCAAATTTCTCTTTGGCTTTAATTCACATTTCTGTTATTTCTATTAAATTTAGAAACAAAATACGAAGTAGCATCCCTTATTTCAAGAATTTTTGCTGGTGTATTTTGTAATCCTTTTCCAAAATACACACACACACACACACACACACACAGACAGACAGACACACACACACACACACACACACACACACACACACACCCCCACCATCACCACCACCATCTTTAAAATCATTACCTTAAGATACTTTACTTCTACTCAAAAACCTTAACTAAGCATCTACTATGTACATCAGACACTTTGTTAGGTGTTAGGGATAAAAAGATGAGGATAAAGCTCCTGTCCTCGTGTCTAGAGAAAGACACCTACATAAACATGACAATAAATCAAAATATTCTCTAGACTTTCCTTAATGTTTCCTTTCTAACTGTATTCTAGACACAGGCAATATAAAAGATTGCATCTTTAATGTCATACTGAGATTGAGTGTACTGCATTGTGGCCATATGATGGATCAACCTTCTAAAAACTCTTCTGCAGTAACATCTGAAAGTCTGAATAATGAGCTATTCCCTAGCTGTGTCAATGAGAAACCAAAGGCAGCCAAGATAATGCTAAAAATATTAAACAGAAGCTACCTGTGCTTCCCGAGGGTAATAAACACAGTATACAATTGTCTGGCAACTGAATAGCTTTGCTATCCTTAGGTAAGTTTATGTTGCTGAAATGATCTTTCACTGCAGAGTCCAAAGTATGATAGCAAGAATAAGAAACAATTTCTCATTCTCTTCCATATCTCACTTTAGGACCTATTTGCCCTTACTAACATAACATCTCAGAAAATCTATATTGTTTTATTCATGTCTGCAACCTCAGAAGAGCCAGCCTAATCCGTAAAGCCTGATATACTGTCAGTTTACAATAATAACCAAAATGTATCCTATTCTAAACTCATTTCTTTAGAAATGCTAGATCACCTTTTTAAATAAAAAGGAGATAAAAATTGTTAGTAGTAGTATTTATTATTTTTTTGGTAAAGACAGTTCTTGCTATCTTGCCCAGGTTGGTCTTGAACTCCTGGTCTCAAGGGATCCTCCTACCTCAGCCTACCAAAGTGCTGGGATTACAAGTGTTTAAGCCACCATGCCTAGCCAAAAATTATTTTAAACATAATCCAAGGATTGTTAAGTTGCATGTGTTTGAAAGAATAAAAGACTGTATATTTTAAAAATATCTATCTTTTAGAATTTAAAGTGCCTTTTAGAGATGTAGGCTTGAGGAGTTTAACAGAAGATATTCTGCTGTATACAGACTTCTGACAGAGAAAAGGGCCTCAGAAGGGATAAGGACAACTTAGAGCCTGCTAACCAGAAGAGCTGTTTTCATTGACTGATGTTACAGAAAGCTTCAATAAACAAGAATAGACAAGTATCAGAGAAGTTGAGAACAGAGTTCAAGAGAGGTGAGTGAGTACAGAGTATGACTAAAGTTTGACGTTTTATGGTATAAGAGAATAGAGATTGTGAAATAGAAGACAAAAAAGTGAGTCACATTTTGACAAGATAGCTGCAATAAATGTCCTAAATGAAACATAACCACCCAAACATAAAATACTATTTGAGGCACTGATGCCAAGCCAAGCGTATGACCACTACTAATAATTAACATGATTATCATTACTGCTAACATTTAGTAAGCAGTTACAGGGCCAGCCATTTTGCAAAGCACCATAATGGATACAATTCCTGTAACAATCTTATGAGACTCTATCAACCTCATTTTATAAACGAAGAAATCAGGGCTTAAAGGGGTTGTGTAATTTGCTCATTATTATAAAGCTAATTAGTGAAAGAAAAATTAGAACTCAAGTCATGTCTGGATGCTGAGATGAGCATGCTATGTGGCATCCTCAACTGGTTAGAATAATGAGTCAGTAAACTGTGGGGATATTAACAATTAACTTTCGTACATATTCTTTTAGAAGTACATTCACAGAGGAATAGAAGGTATTTCACTCCAAATTTTAAAATTTCAAAAGGAAGACAAAGG
Organism: Macaca thibetana thibetana; assembly: GCF_024542745.1. Taxonomy (NCBI): domain Eukaryota; kingdom Metazoa; phylum Chordata; class Mammalia; order Primates; family Cercopithecidae; genus Macaca; species Macaca thibetana. The sequence continues at coordinate 45,065,398 of NC_065591.1, forward strand.
AGACACATATGAACACTATAAAAATAACACCTTTTCACAATATAAAAAAGGCAAAGAACATTTCTGAAGAAACAGTACAATGTTGGCTTATCCAAAACAAAAAGGCGTGCTTTTCAAACTATCTGTAGGTTTTAAGTAAAGCAAACTACTGAATATAACCAATACATACCTTGTAAGTAGTTCAATGGAGATAAGGAATTGCAAACTGGCTATGAGGATAAGCTATGGAGTCAGGCTGCCTGGGAACTCATTCTTACCCACTATAGAGACACAGTCTCACTATGTTGCCCAGGCTATAGTATGCTGGGTATTCACAGGTGCAATCCTAGCACACTAGTAGCTGCAAACTCCTAGTCTCAAGTGATTCTCCTGCCTCAGGCACACGCCACCATGCCCAGCCTCTTAATCTCTATAATAGGTATAATAATCTACATCAAAAGAGATTCAGTTATACCTGCACCAAAGGAGAGTCAATAGAAAAAACTAAATTAATGTTAGCAATTTTATTATTAAATTGGGGTATCTAAAGATTGAGTGCTAGTCATTTTCAATAAATGTTCTCATGCACTAACACTCAAATGTATTAGGACACATTTACTGATATATAAGTTTTACTTCAAAATACTCCAACAAAAACAAAAACAAAATAAAAAGGTGGGAGGGAAATGGATAAAAAAAGATGGCAAAAAAATTGATAAATGTAGACACGAGTGATAGGCACACAGGAATTCATATCATTCTCTCTACTGTCATGTACAGCTGAAAATTTCAAAAATCCTTTTAAGGAATTCTCAGGAATAACTCTGATACTTCAAAGCAAAGGTGGGGGGGAGGTTCAGACTACATAACTGTTCAACAGTTTTGTGAACAGATTTTTAAAAGTTCATATTTTTGCAAAATGTATCTGGTGAACAAATGCTTCCCTCTGCTCTGATGACCATGACTCTGGTAATGATTAGCAAAACTAATGTCTATAATGAATCTTAAACATGGCCATCTAGCATGAGGTGAGACAAAGATCTACACAAATATCACTGCATCTTGATAATAACAACTACAGCCTTTGATAGTTTCCATCTGAAAAGAAAACTAGGAATTGAATGACAAGGTATTCAATAAGCAACTAGAGTACAATCCTGGTCATTAGTACTAAAAGCCGTGAGATAATAATAAGCCTGCTTCTTTAGTCCTTTAAATACATCTACTTGTTCAATTTCCACACTGTACAAAGGGAGAAAAGAACATATGCAGGACCTTTAAAGATAATTAGAAAAAAAAAAAAAGTCTTATGTGGATACCATTTGTTTTGTTAAAAATCCATTACCACAAAGTCACAATACATGGCTGTTCCCTCTGAATCAACTGTGAACTTGTTGTATAATAAAACTTTTCCTCACTAAGCTTCTAGGTATATGCTCTCATGTGCAATGTTTTAAAATTATTTTTTAAAGTGTGATTATTTTTTGCAAAAGCTTATTTATAGTAAATATGTGCTCTATGCAAAATGTTCACTTAGCTAAATTGGTACTTTAATTGAATATAAACTTAAGGTTTAGTCATTTTATTACACTCTCCATGCTTGGTAGTAATCTTGGTCACAAATGCTACTTCTCTGACTGCTAACATTACAGCAAGAAAATAATTATTTGCAGTAGTGAAACTGATTTTGATTTCTTCATTGCACTTTTTATCTATGCTTCCTTCCTATAACTACATCTGACACTCAAGCAAAGATTTAGATATACTTTGGAGCTAGCAGGAAATCTTACAAAAATGACACTTTACAAGATTGAGAGGATAAACACTGGTAAGCATAAAATATTTGACACAGCAAAGAATAGTTTGACGTATTTGCTTCCTACTTCACTACATTAAAATTAGTGATCGAAATTCAAAAATTTGGTTGACAAAATGATCAAACTGTCCAAAAATACACACAGAAAAGACTAAAGACAAGTACTTTGACTCAATGATTAGACAGAGGATCCTTATTGAAGTAAGTCACATATCTCTACCTATTCCATCCTGAGAAACTGACAGAGCTCAAATTTTGGGTCTTAGATATCTTGAACCCTAGTAATTTTAATGAAAAGCTATTATGCTAGATTAGATTGCTGGGTTTTAATCTCATTATTACCATATAAACATCTTGTTAAAATACTTTTAGTTATGTGCTTACTTAGCTGAGTTAACTTTAAGTTAAATATCAAAAACACGTTTGTATCGAATCCTCTAAGTATGGCTAAAGAGACATTCTGTTAGCTCTGGCTTTATAAGTGAAAGACCTAAAGATGAGATGGGAGGAGCAATTTATTATTGTCTTTGAGTACATGGAAAAGCACTCCTTTGTGACTGCAGATGTCACTTGCTGAATCAGGGACATATTTCTTTCACATTTCTGCTTTTGCCCACTGATGTTGAAGACGCTATCTTAACAGAAAAAATACTAATAAATGCAAATTGACACCCATCCTTTGATTAAAAGTAAGTTGGTAGCTTTCCCGGAGACTTTAAAAACAAAGACTTAATCCCAAACCATTGTGGGCTCTGCACCGGTGACAAATATATTTTAGAAGGTCTTCTAACTAATAAAAATATTTAGGATTATGTGGGCAGAAAAAAAATTATTCTTAAATCTGGATAGAATTACTGTGAATATCTTTAAATAATATTTTAACATAGCTTCAAGGTTTTTAATACCGGTATTAAATTAAAAGAGTTACACAGACTAGTTTATCATTTATTTTGAAAAATCATAAAATATAATTTTTTTAAGCAATTGTTTTTGCTGGGAGCTCATCAATATACCAGAAACATGCTTAATTCCACTGTCTTGTTCCTCCAAAACTGTAACTCTAGATCAAAAGTAATATATCATGAAGTGTTTAGATGACTGCAAAGAAAAAAGGACTGAAAATTAATTTCCCTCTAGCAATAATTTGTCAGAAAACATTTTCCTCATTATTTTAAGTAATCGAATGTCAAACGTATATGTCAGAAACATTTTAAATATTTTACTAAGAAGCTTGGACACTGTATACTCTAGCACTAAATATTAATATTATAAACGATGAATTTTAGGTGTAATCATTATATAAACATGTTTCTACAAAGACAATGGGAATCAGGACTTCTGTAAAATAAAATGAAACAGTGTATTATAATTCCTTTCCATTTCTTTCATAGAGTTAAGAAATTAAAATGAGAGCACATCTAGTCCCATGCTATAGTAAAAAAACTGACTAATTCATAAATGTACTCGAAATTCTAATAGAAATAGCTTTCATAAGACTAGAAATTCTAGTAGAAATAGCTCATCATAATATTACTATCGACAATAAAATTTTGAGAATTCTTCTAAAACAATCTCGTCTTTGGGACAGTGGTTCTCATATTTGTTTGGATGGCAATGAATAAGCAATTGAGGGTACTTTCTATGGAACCCCCAAAATGACTATGTTGTACTTAACGGTATCATAAGAACTAGAAAAAGCTTGACTAGATATCTATTGATATATATGTATGTGCAATTCTATAATTGCAATTGCAACATATATGTGTGTGTGTGTGTATACATATTCCAATACAAAAATCACAACCACAAACCATTATCTATGAAAAACCTAACAAGTTCAGTGCAATTTTTCCATTAACACTGATTTGGTATTTGTTAATAATAACCATAGCTAATGCTCCAAATATTTAACATGTGGCGGGCAACAGGCCAAACTGATTTATATGTATATCTTTCTTATAACTTACGCATCTCAAAATATTTACTATGTGCTGGGCAATAGGCCAAACTGATTTATATATACGTATTACTTATAACTCATGCATCTTACTTACAACCACAAACGAAACTTACAAGTCTGTGAAACAACTGAGTGAAACAACTGAGATTTCTAACACGCCAGATGTACTTTAACTCAAGTTCCAAGTACTGGTTAAATGGTAGCGTGAGGACTCCATCCCAAGCTTGATTCAAACTTGTTCTTCTAACCACAACACTATCCTTCTAGTTACAAAATAAAATCTAAACAAATTTAAATATTTTATATAATCATATTTAAATGTTTTAACTAATCAGAAAAGATCAACACTAATCAAATTTTTAAAATTTTTTTTGGAGAAAGTGTCTTGCTCTGTTACCTAAGCTGAAGTGCAGTGGCATGATCACAGCTCACTGCAGCCTCCACCTCCCCAGGTCAATCAATCCTCCTGCCTCAGTCTCCCAAGTAAGTGGGATTACAGGCATGCACCACTATGTCTGGCTAATTTTAAAACATATTTTATAGAGGACAGAGTGAACTCCTGGGCTCAAGCAATCCTTTCACCTCAGCCTCTCAAAGTGCTGGGATTACAGACATGAGCCACCATGCCCGGCTAACATTAATCAATCTTAAGAGTGGAACAGCAGTGTAAGTTGAAGAATCACTTAAAAGTTGCTATGAGAAGCCTCCTATTGATTACGTATTCTGGAAATGACTCCTAAGTTCCAAATGTAAGGTGCTTTTGTTAAGCACATAGGGAAAGAAATTCAGTTGTGACAGCTGGATTTCAAATAAAGGCCTTCTTACTAGGTCATAAGCCAACTATAAAATCAACCCAACTAAATACTCAAAAGACAGAGAGTTTTAGAGAATAAAAGTTTTAGGGGGTAATAAACTAAATCCACTCTGCTTTGTTTTTAGCAACTTTGGAATTTACTTAATTTGAAGGAGGTACATGGACTAGTGTTGTCACAAAAGAAAAAGACAAATAACTCTTAGTCTTTATAATTGGTATTTGCTAAAGAAAATATTACTAACATATAATAAATATATTAGTAAGTAGGGAGTCCTGTCAGTATTACCCTAAGTATCAAGTTTTTAATTTTACATTATTAGAATTAGCATATTTATAGCCATAGTCAGAAAGCCAGAGAACTACATAAAAATAATTCTCATCAATGTGAACTGTGAAAAGATTATTCAGCAGCATAGCTCAAATGTGTCTAGCTCAATTCAACTTAAAATATTATTATTCTGGAGTGAATTTTTACTAAAAGACAAATGTCATTAGTCTGCCTCAGATAGCTACTAAAGACAAGAAAATCTGTTAAAGAATCATTAAATTTTAAAATAAACTTAAATGAAGGCTTAAAATACATGTACCTTATAATATCCATTGCCTGGTAAAGTATTTCGGATTGATCAACTCCAAGAACCTTCTTTGCCCCAGCTTTAGCAGCAAACAGAGAGAGAATTCCAGTTCCACATCCAACATCCAAAACTACCTGGGGTAATTAAAAAAAAAAAAAAGAGATGTTATCAAAAAGGTCTCTATATTAAATTCTATTCATATATTATGATCTTTCTGGCTAGGAAAAATTCACAATAAAAACTTTAAACTGGCTAGGCATGGTGACTCACGCCTGTCATCCCAGCACTTTGGGAGGCCGAGGTGGGCAGATCACTTCAGATCAGGAGTTTGAGTCCAGCCTGACCAACATGGAGAAACCCTGTCTCTACTAAAAATACAAAATTAGCTGGGCATGGTGGCGCATGCCTGTAATCCCAGCTACTCGGAGGGCTGAGGCAGGAGAATCTCTTGAACCTGGGAGGTGGAGGTTGCGGTGAGCCAAGATCACGCCATTGCACTCCAGCCTGGGCAACAAGAGAGAAACTCCATCACAAAAAAAAAAAAAAAAAAATTTTAAACTAAGCAAATACGGCAATTTCTATTTGGGAAAACTGAACATATCATTACTATGAGTTGTTTTAAATTAATAACAGTATAGTTGGCTATAGTCTATTGTAATCAGACCCAACAATGCTTAATTTAAGAGATTTTATATAAAAAAAATTATGTCTATAGATTTAAGAGAGAATCATTGTTTTTAATTTCCCTATTGTATGTATATTCTATCTTAGGCTCAGTAATTCTACATTTTAACAGAAATAAATTTCTTCAAGTTTGAGTGGCAGGAATTAATTTAAGCAGGATGGCTTGACCCAATACAATTTGAAAAGGGTTATACAGTAATCAAGGATACGGAATATCACTACATCTTTCCCACTCCTAAAATCAAATATTCAGCCCATTTTAATAAGAAAGTACAATGAAAACAAGTTAGCTGCTAAAATTCAGTAACTTGAGAGTTTAAGTTGCAAACTTAATTCTTGGTGAAAGAAAAGTATTTATTAGAACCAAAAGTTTTAAGATGCTATTGGGGGTAAGTGGGGAGCAATTATTTAAATCAAGAATTTAATATGGTTTTCCCTGGAATATAATGAAGCCTGCTTAGTTCATAGTAAAAACAAAAACAAGTCAACAAGGAAACACATTTAGCAAAATCTTTCTAGGTACACTACTCTGTGAAATTACTGAAAACTAGTGCTTTAAATCTTTCACTATCAATGGCCTAAAAAATCATATATATTTGTCCCCAAACAGGAAATTATTTCAATGCCCTCATACTGTAAGTATTCACTAAGCATTACTAAGTACCAGGAATTGATTTCAGTGACAGGGGTACAGCAACAAACAAGACCAAATCCCTGTCTTAATGGCACATACAATCTTGTGAGAGAGACAAAGAATATAAAATAAGGTCAGGTAGTAAGAAAAATCAAGTAGAGTAGAGTTAGAGCAGAGGAGAGAAGATACACTCTTTTACCATTCTAGTTAGGTCTGAGAATACCTCTCTGATACATGTGAGCAGAGTACTGAATAAAGGAGGGTGTCATGCAAAGATCTAGGAGAAGAGCATTTTAGTCAGGAGGATATTAAATATAAGACACAACATTCCAGGCAAAGCCAAGATGGCCAGTGTGGCTGAACTGGGTTCAGAAAGGTCACTTGGAGGTGAAGGCAGGGGTCAGATCACAGAGTGCCTTGGATTTTCCTCTGAGTAATGAGAAACTATCCTACGAAAAATAAAACTAGAATTAAGAATCAATGATACTATACACCAATTTTTTTTTCTCACTAGGCAATAGAATTATGGTTTAACCATCAGGTACATTTCCTATGCTTTAAAAAAAATTTTATGCATATTACAATTCAATACATGTTTTTCCTTCTTTTACACAAATGATAGCATATTATACCCACTGTGCTACATATATATATTTTTTAACAATATAATTTAGAGATCTCTCCGTATCAATTTCTAGAGCTCCTTTCTTTTATGTAGCTGTACAGGATTCCATACTATGGCTGTATCACAATCCAGTTCTCTGATGAACATTTTTGGTGTTCCCAAAACCTTACTAGGGGAATAAACGCTGAAAATAACCTCATATGGAAGCCCATTCCCATGAATTAGTAAATCTAAAGAATATATTCCTAAAAGTGAAAACACTGTGTCAAACAGTACATATTCGTAATTCTGCTAGACATAACCAAATTGATCTCATAGGGCAATTCTGCTAATGAAGACTCCAATGAGCAATGTATTAGTACCAATTTCCTCATAGGTGAGACTAGCCTATGGGACATATAATCAAACTTTTGGATGTCTACCCATCTGGCAATCACAAAATAATGATATGTTGATCTAGTTTTAATATGCATTTCTCTTAGGAGATTTAGCATCATTCCATGTATTGTAGAGCCATCTGTAATTTTATGTGAACTACTGATTTACATCTTCTCTCCATTTTTCCCACTCAGTTGCTAGTCCTTTTCTTATCAATCTGTCTTAGCAGATAAGAGTTATTTGTAAATTAAGATTAGCCCTCTGTAATATGACATGCCATGTTTTCTCACAGCATGTATTTTTGTCTTTTGATTCTACTTACAGTGATTTTTGCTACACAGGAATTAACCTACAATTAAACTTATTAATCTTTTCTAAAATATCTCCAGGACTTTGATCATAATTAGATAAGCCTTCCCCAGTCTTCCCATTTCATTGCATTTCATCTTTACCCATTTCCTTCTAGTACATTCACAGTTTCATTAACACAGTTTGTTTTTAAACCATGGTACACTCTATGAGGCATGGTTCCAACGCTTTGTTCAAATGGTTGGCCACTTGTCACAATATCAGTTATTAAACAAGGTTTCCCCCACTGACTTGGTATGTGACCTTTAACAGTCATTTAAATATTTATGTATATTTGCATTTAGAAGTGGATTTTAAATCTGTTCTGTTAATCTATATATTCATGTGCCAGGAATTATTTTAGTTACTGAAGCTTTATAAAATGATTTAATATCAAGTAAGACTGGTCCACACTCACTGCAAATATTTTCCACAATGTTTCTGGAAGACTTTTTATATTTATTTTTCCATATAAACAAGATAATTGGTTTGTCTAGGTTTAAAAGTGTTAGCATTTTTATGAGAACTGAGCTAAAATTTAGGGAAAACAATTTTGAGTTTTCCTATTTAAGAACCTGGTATGACTTTCAATTTGCTTAAATTGTCTGTTAGGTACTTTAGTTGTTCTTTTACAAATCTTTTTTTATATAAGTCCTGCATATATTTCTAGTTTACTTCTCTGCATTTTATCTTCTGTATTACTATTATAAGTGGGGTTTTCCTTCCATTATATCTTTATTTTTTTCATTTTTGAGACAGAGTCTCGCACTGTTGCACAGGCTGGAGTGCAGTGGCACGATCTCAGCTCAATGCAACCTCCACCTTGCGGGTTTAAGTGATTCTCCTGCCTCAGCCTCCCAAGTAGCTGGGATTACAGGCGTCCTCCACCACATCTGGCTAATTTTTGTATTTTTAGTAGAAACGGGGTTTCACCATGTTGGCCAGGATGGTCTCAAACTCCTGACCTCAAGTGATCCACCCACCTTGGCCTCCCAAAGTGCTGGGATTACAGGCGGGAGCCACCATGACCGGCTGTTTCCATTATGTATTGAAAATATAATTTATTAGTATTGACTCCAGAAGACAGATAATCTAAACAGCTTGATATCCATTGAAGAAATAAAGTTGTTGAAAGGTTACTACTTTGTGCTTCCTATCCTACATCCAGATGGCTTCAGTGGGAATTTGACTGTTCTTGAACACATGGCCTGTCTGGGTGAGTCAGTACATTTTAACATAATTACTTTTATAAACATTAAGAATTTTATTTTAACATGCAATTGATATATATCACTGCAAACAAAAAGAATTTTTTTAAAAGTTCCAAATAAAATGTATTAACCAACATAGCAAGAAAACAGTATACTATATAGTATATATGTATCTAGTACAGTTATAGTACCTCAACTTGAAATACTGTATGGCAAAAATGAAAATATATACAATAGAACAGTGTGTAATAAGTTTCTAGAAACTCTCATTAAAATAAAACATTTACAAAACTAAAAAATTAAACAAAAGATTCGTGTGGAATTTAGAAGTTTGCTAAAAGTGCTTTGGTGACAGTGTCTGGGAAGATCAACGCTCCCTTGCTGTGTACCAAAGACAAGCTGGCAGCACAACTGGTAACACCATTCATGGTATATACCCTTTATGACCTAGGGGGTCCAGTGCTAAAAAATTACCTTATAATTGTACTCCCATATATATAAAAATATTTTTAATAGTTTATATGAAGTAGTTTCTAATATAAAAACTGAAACAACTTATGGACGTTCTTACATTAGATATATGAACCATTAAAAGAATATTAATGAAAACATGCTCAAAATCACTAATAATTAGAAAACTACAAATCAAAACAAATATCACCTCACACCAACCAGGACAGCTACTATCAAAAAACTAGAAAACAACAAGTACTGCTAAGGATATGGAGAAATTGGAAGCCTTGTGCACTGCTGGTGGGAATACAAAATGGTACACCCACTGTGAAAAACAGCACGGTGCTTCCTCAAGGAATTAAAAATGAAATTACTATGTGACTCAGGAACTTCATTTCTGGGTATATACCCAAAAGAATTAAAAGCAGGGCCTCTAAGAGATATCTGTATACCTATGTTAATAGCAGCAATATTCACAGTAGCTTTAATATAGAAGTAACCCAAATATCCGGACAGATGAATGAATGAATAAGCAAAATGTTGTACATACATACAATGGATTATTGAGCCTTAAAGATGAAAAAAATTCTGACATTTGCTACAACAAGGTCAAACCTTGAAGACATTATGCTAAGTGCAATAAGCTGGTTACAAAAGGAAATACAGTCAGCCCTTTGTATCCCTGGATTCCCCATCCAGGGAGTCAAGCAACTGCTAATCGAAAACATTCTGGAAAAAAAAAATTGCATCTGTACTGAACACGAAGTCTTCTTTCTCTTGTCATTGTCCCCTAAACAATACAGTATAACAACTATTTATATAGCACTTACATTGTATTAGGTATTATAAGTAATCTGGAGATGATTTAAAGTATACAGGAAGATGTGCATGGGATATATGCAAACACTACACCATTTTATATCAGGTAAATGAGCATTTGTGGATGCTGGTATCCACAGAGTGTCCTGGAACCAACCCCTCACAGATAATGAGGGAACGACTGTACTGTAAGATTCCACATATATGATGTGTATGAGTAGTCAAAATCATAGAGACAGAAAGTAGAATAGCGATTGCCAAGGGCTGGGAAGAAGGGAGAATGGGGAATTAACGGTTTAATGAGAATAGTTCCAGTTTTACAAGATGAAGAGTTCTGGAGATGGAAGTGGTGATGGCTGCATGACATTATAAATGTATTTAATACCACTGATCTATACACTTAAGGATAGCTCAGATGGCAAATTTCATATCATGTTTATTTTACCAAAAGAAAAAACACGCGGGTAAAAAGATAATAAGGAATTTCTCCAAGAAAAGCTGCTGAGTGAAGAAAGTATAGAAGGATATGTTTAGTATACTCCAATTAGAGTATGTGTTTTTTTGTAAGACTATCCATATACACATTCAGATATAATGTATATACAAATGCATATATGCGTATGTGTATGAAATCCTTATTTAATCCTCATTCTACAAATGATGAATGTGAGCTTCAGAGTGGCAAAGAAACAGGTCAAAGGTCACAGAGCTGGTAAACTGTAGGGCCTGCATTCAAACACAGGTTAACCTGCTTCTAAAGTCTGTATTTTTAATTGTATGTTAGTTATTTATTACACTAGCTTAGAATTAGGTGATCAGGTAGATAAGCTAAAATTTGATAGAATCAAAGAGACAGAAATAAAATGAACATTATTTTATAAAATGATGAGGAAATATGATTCATTTTTTTCTTAAAAAACTGAATGAATTGTAACTGTAGATAACAACCACAAGCATAAAGAAGGCACCTAACTGGGAATTTCTGCAATAAACTACAAACAGAAATTAATTATGAGTGGGTGACAACAGGATTAAATACCACCCAAAGTTAAATTAATCTGAGAAACCATATGGCCTCCACAGGAGCTTTGTGAATTGAAACAATATTAAGAAAAGAAGGAAGAAAAGGAGGCTGGAAAGGGATGGAGAGAGAAGGGAAGGAAAAAAATTTTAATAACAGTATTTAATACTTGATGATTAATCTTATGATTACTAATACTTGAGCTTTTTCAGTATTTACTTACCTATTACAAGACAACTCCATTCAGAAGCATACTGAAGGAACATTCTAATTTACTTTCTTAACAAGCTCCTCTGGTATTCCTTGTTAAGAGAAGATGGCTCAAAGAAAGGCAATGATGATGCTTTCACCGTAACGAAACCCACAGAATTTACCAGAAGGAATTTTTACAATCACCTTACAGGTTAGGCTCAAAGAGATTCACCACTTGCCCAAAATTATATAACTGGTTCCAGACTAGCCAGGATTAGTGATTCTCATATTTACATATTAAGGAAAAAATAAAATAAAAATCTGGGCATCATCTAACTAGAAATATAAAGCAACGTCGTTAACAGTAACATAATTTGCTTCACTGGAAACAAAGTGGTTTTTAGACAAACATTAAATAAATTTTCCAGCACTTGTTTTGCAAATATAAAAATTATGAAGGGCCGGGTGTGGTGGCTCACGCCTGTAATCCCAGCACTTTGGGAGGCCAAGGCAGGCAGATCACAAGGTCAAGAGATCAAGACCATCCTAACCAACATGGTGAAACCCCATCTCTATTAAAAATACAAAAATTAGCTGGGCATGGTGTCGCGTGCCTGCAGTCCCAGCTACTGGGGAGGCTGACGCAGGAGAATCGCTTGAACTCGGGAGGCAGAGGTTGCAGTGAGCCGAAATCGCGCCACTGCACTCCAGCCTGGGTGACAGAGTAAGACTCTGTCTCAAAAAAAAAAAAAAAAAAAACTATGAAAAGTCTCCACTATAGTAACATATAAAAAGCATACAAAAAACTTAAATATAAAAAAATAAAAAACTGATCAACTATAATTTTTAAATGAAATCATTTATTTGTCTCTGGCGGGAATCAGCACAAACGAACAATTATAAACTTTTCGTGAGGTGCAATGCTTTGTCTGAAAAGATCAGAGCACCATATAAATTCTGTCCAATTCAGCCAACTCACAAGTGAAACACTGCTCTTAAAAAAGAGGTATGGAAAATGAAAAGTCAATCCAGATTATATTCCAAACAATACAAAAATCAGGAAAAAGGATTTTTAAAACATAAAGGTTGTTACTGCTGCCATATCATGTAAAGCCCATGAAATAATCTTAGAGAAATGAAAGCTGAATTATAAGAATCTGATACATTATCAACATACATGTTCTCAAAGTAAAAAGAGTGGGAAAAAATTCCCAAGGAAAGGTATGTAAACGGCAGAGATCATAATATTTCTGATTAAATTAGAGGATTAATTTCCCATCAGGAAGAACAAACAGAAAATCTGAACTTTTTTTTTTTTTTTGAGACGGAGTCTCGCTCTGTCGCCCAGGCCGGAGTGCAGTGGCCGGATCTCAGCTCACTGCAAGCTCTGCCTCCCGGGTTTACGCCATTCTCCTGCTTCAGCCTCCCGAGTAGCTGGGACTACAGGCGCCCGCCACCTCGCCCGGCTAGTTTTTTGTATTTTTTTTTAGTAGAGACGGGGTTTCACCGTGTTAGCCAGGATGGTCTCGATCTCCTGACCTCATGATCCGCCCGTCTCGGCCTCCCAAAGTGCTGGGATTACAGGGTTGAGCCACTGCGCCTGGCCGAAAATCTGAACTTTTAAGTAACCATGCCAATGTAGAAAGGGAGGAAAAGGCAGAGGGGAAAAGACAGAGGGAAACAGAGTAAAGAAAAAATGAAAAAACAAAATGTGTAAGGAAGAAAAGCCAAAAAACACAAATTTCAAACACTCAGGCACATGCACACACAAGAGTATAAGATCATTTTTTAAATAACTTAAGCCAATATTAAAACTAATTGTAAAATACAAAGTATCTCTTAATGGGGTAAAGTATTAAAAGAAAGCATATAAAATAAGTACTATATTACAATAGTGAACCCTACTTCTTAATGTTCTTAAACTCATTAATTTTCCATTACTGAACACAAACTAGAGTAATAATTAAAAGTGTGCTATGACATGGTGCTTATCTGATACATTTAAAATTCATAGGAATAACTATAAACAAAAAATATGGTTTAAGCAAAATTATCTGAATAAGCAAAATTTAACTAAGCTATGTCATTATAACTAAGCTATGTCATTATAATTAATAACTTTCAATTTTTAAAAAGAGCATATTGAATGACAGCAGCAATCAGCATTTCTGTTATCAGTACTCTGCACCACAGAGCAGCATCATAAAAGTCTTCCATGAAATAAAGACAGAAGGTGTTAAATCAATTGCTATCACAATGATGACCCAACAGAGGATTTCTACTGCCCAAGAACAACATGAAATGTATAATTCTATAACCTATGCTACTTACCTTGTCTTTGAAGATATGTGGATTCTGGTATATGAAATCTCGGTAGCTTTCTGTTCGTATTTTGTCCTAGGGTGGAGAGATAAAAACGCTGTATTTATAGGACAGTCTAAACAAATAAATTTTTTAAGGGTGATATTTGCCATTTTATCACACATTGCTAGTTTCCATAGCAGCTTTTATACCTGGGATACCAAGCTTATTTTTTTTTTCCTAAGAAAACAAAAAAGAATAGAAATAGCAACAACACACAAAGAAAATATTTTACGAAGACTGAAACGCAAATAAGACCCAAGTTCTTAAAAATGTGTACATTTTTCTCTTTATGTGCATTATCACCATAAGACTTAGAGTGATAATTGAAGCTAATAAAAGATGAATATGTTTTCTCCTTTCAACAGGGCCTGGAAACTACAGCCTGATTCTCTGCACTACAGCTATATTAAAATAAGGGAGAAGCCAAGTGCAGTGGCTCGCGCCTGGAATACTCACTTGAAGCTAGGAGTCTGAGACCAGGCTGGGCAACAAAGTAAGACCCTGTCTCCAAAAAAAACAGAAATAAAAGTAAGGGGCTGGGTTCGGAGGCTCACGCCTGTAATCCCAGCACTTTGGGAGGCTGAGGCGGGCAGATCACCTGAGGCCGGGAGTTTGAGACCAGCCTGACCAACATGGAGTAACCCTGTCTCTACCAAAAATACAAAATTAGCCAGGTATGGTGGCGCATGCCTGCAATCCCAGCTACTGAGGAGGCTGGGGCAGGAGAATCGCTTGAACCGGGAGGCGGAGGTTGCGGTGAGCTGAGATCGCACCATTGCACTCCAGTCTGGGCCACAAGAGCAAAAATTCCATCTCAAAAACAAAACAAAAGAAGAAAGGAGATAAAAATAAATAAATGCAAACGTTGCAGCTACATACGAAAAATTACACTAAACTGGATACGTTTTTCAAAGAAAGTCATTGATCAGCACCTATCTGATTTACATTCCTGTTTTGTTTGTAAAAATTTCTGTAGTAGGAAATGATGTTTAAAAGACTGTAAGCCTAAAAGTAAATCATTTGAGCCCTGCAGCCCACATTATAAGGCTCCTACACTCTGGAGTCTCATATAACCTTGTGACCAAGGCAAGCACGTAACTCTAACATTTATGCTGGTTCATGAATAGAGTTGATTCCCTAGGTTGAAACACATACTGACTGCAAATTAAGCAGTCAGGGGCTCTGCTGTCATGTTAGTACAATATGACTGTGATAAAAATAAGTATCACAGAATGGGAATTCTAGTTTTAAGTTTCACATCAGGGTGAAAACAAAATATTACACCAATTGCTACAATATCAAAATTTTATACAAATCATACCCCCAAAATATTTTTATGCCAATTGAGACTTTTTTTAAAGCATAAAAGGAGATCTTAAAGGGCAAGTTGTTTTACTTAAGTACTAGACCTAAAAAGGGAATTGTCCACAATTAATTCCATGTTTTCTGATTACTTCTCACTGCTTTTCAAAAAAATTTTAAAATTAGGCTTATTAAATCTTCTCCCGAAGTTACTTTAAGAATTACTAAGATAAATAAATGTATATATAAACTAATTATCTAATTTTAAAAATTTTTTCAAAGCATACCATTTCATACATGTTTACAAATTTTATACTCCTCTGATACTATAACCAGTGATTTTTGCAGAAACAACAAAACTTACAGAGGGTGAACATCAGTCAGGAATGCAGTCACTCAGAAAGCTCTCACAAATCATACTGCCTCACCACTACTTCCACTTAATCAATAGAATTCCAACTGCTGTCCTAACGCCATGCACTGCTACTCAACTAAATTACAATCTTTCATTCTGGCTCTTTCAATATATTCATTTGTTTTTGTTTGTATGCTCATGCTGGTGTAATGAAATCCAAAGTATACAAAACATAGTGCCTTGTATATAGCAGAGCTTCAATTTAGTCACTGAATTTTTGAAAAAAAAAAAATCCAATAAATAAGAAAATGTAAGCAAACAAAAGAGTAGCCTTTATAACCATTTCTAAAAATTTATTCTAACAAAGGCTAACATGTCAATACAAAACAACAATAAACAGAAATTTAAAAAAATTTTTATATCAACCTTGAAACTAAGAAAAATAAAATAAAAAAATTACTGCTCCAATACTTAGGAGCAAGATAATATTTTAAGACTAGTAAGGTATCAAGAAATTATTCCTGCAAATACGAAGAATGAAGGTAAAGAAAAAAGTTATATACTATAAATTTTACATATATAAGCAACAGTATGTTTTTAATTTACAAGCTCATAAAGGTGGTAGTGCTCACTTGGCAGTCCATAAGACAGGTGCAGATACAATAAAGAGAATGCAGCAAAGAAAAATTACTAAAATTTCACTTTACTAAAGGGCACTATGATCTGTGATAAATGTACAACAGAATGAATAATGTTGATCTTAAAACAAAGAAGAATGATGCATTTCGGATTTACAGTAATAGTCAATGATGACTCTTCTTCAAAAAGATAAAGTGGCAAGGAATTTTGAAAGTTCATGTAATTTATCCCTCTATCAATTATATCTCTGTAATTCAAGAAAGGTAACTTCATCTCATCTAAAGAAATAAGATCACAAGCTATTTTTTAAAAAATTATAATCAAAACATGTACCAAAAATAGTGTCATGAAAAGACATGAAGCCAAGCAACAAAAAACCCGAATTATACTCTCTAAAAACAAGGCCGATTCCAACCACAAAAATATGTCCTGCAAATATGATTTCTCAATTTTAAATGGGTTACAAAAATTAGGTAACATTCTAGTGGTAATATACCTTGAACAGTTTATGTGTGCTAAGAATCATTCTGATAAGAAACAAGAAATAAAGCTGTGATATAAGGCATGCTTCCCATTCATTCACAGCACATAACTTGGCAAAATGCAAATGTATAAACAGTTCTTTTTGAATCAACTATCCATATGTCCTATAGACATTTAATAGAATCATTTCCAAGGGGAGGATATTACACTGCACAAGAACTAAAGGAAGCTAGGGCACACAGAATGATATTTAAGTGATTCTCTCAAAGGGAAAAGGTGACACTGGAAACTTCAAGTTGGAACTTCTTAAATCTATATGTACATCGAAAGGAGTTAAAGGTACCAGACCAGGTGTGAAATCTTACGGTTACTGACATATAGATACAAGTGTCCAGGATAAAGATTTGTAAATGGTCAGTACTTAAACTAAATTTCCCTGATGATTGTACTCACAACGCTCAACACTCTACTGAAAGTTTCAGTAACCTTTAACCTGTCTGAAAAGCCCAACACAATTTCCATACCAAAGGAATGAAAGGTTTATGGTATTTAATGGGATGATTTAAAATGACAAACATGGCTCTAGATAAACTTCTTTAAAGAAAATATTCTAAACATAAAAAAATTAATAAAGAAAATGAAGCAAGTCAATTTCTTTTCAACGAATTCACTGAGACTCAAAATAATGTATTACTTATAATAACGTATCTATTATTTATAATGCTATGCCATTACCCAAGTGACAATGAAAAGCACAACCACGACATATAATTGGTAATGACATGACAATGTTTTAAAAGACCCCACATAAGTACAATTATCAATTACCAAACTTCTATTCTGTGATCCGGCAAAACCGAATCAACAAAATATATACATGTTATCAAATATCCCTGGTTAGCTTAAATGCCTGTGCTTCAGGGAAACCATAAAATAAAACAATCTCTGGAGGAAGGATTTAGAAAGGGATATTTTGTTTGTTGGTTTTAAGAATAGGTAATGGTGGCATCTAAAATTCAGAGATAAACATCTAAACTTTCAATGTTTACGTTCCAACATTTATTTTACTCTACGTAGATATTCTAAATTTCACTGAACTAAAAATTACATCTTCCTATTTTACAATCTATAATACTTAATAAAATGTATAATTATCAAGTATAGCTAGAAATCAACTTTTATTTTACATGGATATTACCATTATAAAAATTAAAACCAGCCAGATTTAAATACAGTCACGTGTTGCTTAATGCTAGGGATACTTCTGAGAAATGTGTTGTGTGAACATCACAGAGCATACTTCACAAATGGAGATGGTATATAGCCTACTACACACCTAGGCTCTGTAAGATAGCCTATTACTCCTAGGCTACAAACCTGTACAGCATGTCACTGTACTGAATACTGTAGGCAACTATAACACAATGGTATTTTTGTATCTAAGCATATCTAAACATAGAAAAGGTACAGTAAAAATATGGCATTATAGTCTCATGGCGGCACCATCACATCAGTCTGATTGACTGAAACATTAGTATGCAGTGCATGACTGTATCTAATTTGACCAATTCAGGAAATACTCCTGTATGTCAATGATTTCAATGGTAAAAAAGTTCCATAATAATTGTGAGATTTATAATTAAACTTTATATCAAAGAATTTATTATTGGCCCAAACAAAAGTCAGTATGGCTATTTAAAACACTGAAATTAATCATTTCCTATATACATTAAAAGGTAAATATATAATTTAATCCATCTAATTGTTCCTATTTAATAGTTGCCTTTGAGAAGACTAAAATTGCCAAGTTTTTCCAATATTTTAAGGAAAAAGTGATTTCATAAAAAGATTAATAATGATTTTAAATGGAATGTACAAATGACTGATGCCTCTGTAATCTTTTCTTCTTCTTTCTCTTTTTTTTTTTTTTTTTTTGGTAGACAGGGTCTCACTACATTGCCCAGGCTGGTCTCGAACTCCTGGGCTCAAGCAGTCCTCCTGCCTTGGGCTCCCAAAGTGCTGGTATTACAGGCATGTGCCACCGTGCCCAGTCTTGTAATATTTTCAACCCAAGATGAGCTATCAAGCACCAAAGAGGTGTTTAAAAAGCAGTTCTCCCCACCCAAAAAAAGGAGGTCTCCTACAGTGTACATATATATTAAGAAAGAACCTGTTCTATTTTTCCTTTAGTATGGATTTGGCACATTTGTGTTCTTTTCTAACCTTTAGCATTTCTTCATGTATCCCATAATGCCCGTATGAGCTGAAATAAACACCGTCCTCATCCTCCTGGAGGTCCGCAATGATACTAGTAGATGACGAGCAGGTTCTGACATCTGCGTTCATCACAAAATCCTGAGCAAATTGTCTGTAATCAATTTGAAATACACCCTTGAGACAGGTTTATTGGACCATGAATAAAGGAAAGGCTAGAGGTTGAAGAAGAGGAAAGAGGAGGCAGTATAGTGTGATGAGCCTTCTAAATCACATTCTACCTTGAACAACTGAAAGCTCCCCCTGCTGGATCTGAAGCAACGGCAATATTCAAAAACAACTTTATGCACTCCTTCTACAAACCACAAAAGCAATGCCAACTGCAAATTATCCTCTTTATGTCTTTCAACTGAACAAAATAAGCATATTACTTTTATTATCCTCTATTATTTCTATTGTTTTAAAATCCTTTTTTAGCAACTGGATCAATGTCGTGTATTTCAGCTCTATTAATATTCTTTAAAACCATATTATTTCTTGGGAGTGTTATATAAGCAGAAAGTAGACCCAAATAGATAATTATTTATATACACCAACACCACCCACTCCAGCTCTAAAACTCAGATCCCTCTCAGATCATGACATATTAGGAATCCATAAGGTATACAAAAGGGACAAGTCCAAAGGGGCAAAAGGTAAAGTTGGTGTTGGTTGCTTGGTTACCTAGCATAAAAATTCTGAAACAGAGAAGAGGAACTACAATTGGTTCTACTATCTTTCCCGCTGAACATACATTCTGGCAAATCATCAAATAGGTACTCAGGCAACAGCAAACAGCTTACAAATCCAACAGGAAGGCCTGTGAGGTATACTTGTTAGAAATGCAGAATCTCAGGCCCTGTTCTCAATCTCCTGAATCAGAATTTACATTTTAACAGGATCCCAATTGATTCCTATGCACATTAAACTTTGAAAAGTACTACACCAGTACAATGCTAATTTATTCACTGGAAAAAACTGTCACTGTGTATCTGGTTTTCTGGGTTCATACTATACCATAATTACATTTTGATTCTTCCCACACCCACCCCCCACACACAAGACAAAGTCTTGTTCTGTTGCCCAGGTTGGAGTACAGTGGCATGATCTCGGCTCACTGTAACCTCCACTTCCCGGATTCAAGCAATTCTCCTGTCTCAGCCTCCCAAGTAGCTGGGATTATAGGCATGCACCACCACACCCCAGCTAATTTTTGTATTTTTAGTAGAGATGGGGTTTCACCATGTTGGCCAGATTGGTCTCAAACTCCTGACCTCATGATCCACCCACCTTGGCCTCCCAAAGTGCTGAGATTACAGATGTGAGCCACTGCAGCCTACATTTTGATTCTTTAAAAATAAAAACTTCAACCCTGTATTTTCCCCAAACCTCAAAAAGATTAATCCTTCCACTTTAAAAAACTAAGATAGAAAAAGTAAAATGGAGAAATCAACTGCAAACAGGAAAACTGAAAGGAAGGCAATAAAAAACAAAAACATTCATGAGGACAACATTTGTCAGAACATATCAGAATAGGTAAAACCATAAGACTTTATATTAATTAACAATATCCATAATGTATAAAAATGCTACATATCTTTAACTGTATGAAGATAAAATATCTACATTGTACTTTCCAGTATATGAAATGTTCTATATTCTACTTTGCCATTGGTTGTATTATTTTGGAGATCTAAACAATTAATTTTGCAAGATTGATAAATTACTTCATTTTTTGCAGATCCTCACGTGCTCTAGCCAATTCGGCTTCAGCAGACAATGCCCTGGCTTCCATACGTTTCAATTTTTCAACAACAGATGTATTTTCACTGAGTCCATTGGGGTATGAGAAGGGTACTGACACCGGTTCATAAAGATCTTCCACATCTAAAGAAATAAATGGACATTATCATCAGGCCATCTTATAACAACAAAACAAGTATAAATATGTTAGGAATAAATATGCCCTAAGCTTCTACTATGTGGCCAATTGAGAAAGATTAGTGAAAGTACTTTTAATTGAATATTAATCATCTTGGCTTTGCACAGTGGCTTACACCTATAATCCCAGCATTTTGCAAGGCCGAGGCAGGCAGATCACTTGAGGCCAACAGTGATCAAGACTAGCCTGGCCAATTTGGTGAAACCTTGTCTCTACTAAAAAAAAAAAAAAAAAAAAAAAAAAAAAAAAAAAAAAAAAAAAAAATACAAAAAATTAGCCAGGCCTGGTGGTGCGGGCCTGTGGTCCCAGCTACTTGGGAGACTGAGGCAGGAGAATTGCTTGAACCTCAGAAGTGGAGGTTGCAGTGAGCTGAGATCGCACCACTGTACTCCAACCTGGAGAATACAGTGAGACTCGGTCTTAAAAATAATAATAATAAATATTTATCATCTAAACTATTTCAGTTTGAATTCAAAGAGCATGCTTTTAGTCTAAGTTTTTCATTAGCTGGCTCAACTGGACATATATTTAAATATTAATTATACTCAACCAAATCCAGGGAGAAAAAAGTAGAAAGAAAAAACCTAATATTTATTGATCAGCAGGTATCTTTCAAGTACATCATTACATCTCGTTTTATTCTCAAAACACAGTAAAGATGTATTTATCCCTATTTGAGGCATGGAAAAAATAAATTTCAGAGAAATTAAGTGACTATCCCAAAGTTATATATCTGTTTATGGAAGAACTAAGATTTAAACTCACACCTGCATTCCCAGCCCATGTTCTTGCCATTACACAAAGCCACCTCCTAGCCTGTGTCCTTATTGTAGCAGGTATTAAATTCAGATATTGCTTAAGGGAAATCCTGCCATATATGACAATATGAATGAACGTGGAGGACATTATGTGAAGCAAAATAAGACAGACACAAACAGACAAACACTGTGTGATCTCACTTTTGTGTGGAATTAAAAAAAAAACTCACAGAAGCAGAGAGTGAAATGGTGGTGGAAATGAGGAGATGTTGATCAAAGTGTACACACTTTCAGCTACAATACGAGTAAGTTATGGGCATCTGCCTATGGTAAAGTGACTATAGTTAAAAATGCCGCACTGTATACTTGAAATTTGCAGACAGTAGATCTCAGCTGTTCTCAACACAAAAATAAAAAATGGAATGTGAGGTGATGATGTTAATCAGCTCGGTTACAGTAATCACTTCACAAAGTATATGCAAATCAAATCGTCATATTGTATACCTGAAATGTACAAAATTTTCACTTATCAATTATACCTGAATAAAACTGGAGGAAAAAAAAACATTCCTAAGGACAGTGTGCAAAGAATTCTACACACTAATTTTTCATCCTGGGCAAGGTGGAATGAAATCTATACACTAAAGTCTTATTGCTGATATTATTAAATATTCTAATTCCTAGTATTTTTAAATTATTGATTTAATTTTAATTTCACTATATTTAATTTTAATTTCACTTCTCTGCAAAGATAAGTTAATATATGTAGTTTGTGAATTTCACAAAATCCATGTCCATTTACTGGTCTAACTTTCAGATCAACTTAAGGCAGGAAGTAGTGCAAATATTACCTTTTCCCCTCAGGATAGCACTGGAAGAAATGTGACTTTGTAAACATTCCTATTCATTTTTCAGTTGTGAAGACACTTCTTCAGAGTTAGGACAAAACAGCTAAGCCTAACGAATGCCTAATACTGTAAGAGACTACAGCCTAAGTTGAATTCTTGTTATAAAAGCAGTGCAGGGTGTCACTAACTTCTAATCACTCTGGTAGAATATTGAGTCACTGAGGTTTAAAAACTGCATTCATTCACTATCTAATTCACCAAAAATTAATGAACACAACAAAATATTTCCAAATTATATAAGGCTGGTATACTGTGTTTTCTACTTCCTACTACAAACCTCATTTTGTATTTTGATTTCAAAATTCTTCAAACTGGTCAGTTTCTGTTTTGCTTTCTGCTACAATAAAAATTGTCATAATAAAAACTTTTTAATTTTAAGAATATGCAGATAATTATATATTAAAGATTAAACTTAGAGATTTGAAAAAGAGAAAGGATTTAGTTAATATTAAGATTCCTAACTACAATTTGCTAGAATTCAAAGGCCTAAACCATATTCAGAAAGACAAATTTCCACGTCTACCTTCTGTCTCAGGATGTTCAAATCACCTGGATACTTCTTTCAGGCAGAGAAGAATTACTGCAAAAGTTGGCCAATATTTCAGTAAAATATAACAATTATAAATGTGTATAAACCTCACATAAGAGCTCCAAAATAAATGAAGCAATTAAAGGCAAAAACAGACAATCCTTTGATCACAGAGTATTTGGTTTTTTTAGACAGAGTCTTGCTCTGTCACCTGTATCCCAGGTTCAAGAGATTCTCCTGCCTCAGCCTCCCAGTAGCTGGGACTACAGGTGCCCGCCACCATGCCCGGCTAACTTTTTGTATTTTTAGTAAAGATGGGGTCTCACTGTGTTAGCAAGGATGGTCTCGATCTCCTGACCTCGTGATCTGCCTATAGCCTCCCGAAGTGCTGGGATTACAGGCATGAGCCACCGCGCCTGGCCGACTATTAGTTTTTAAGCAACTTAACTTTTCTATTGAAACCAACTACGTGATGAGGCGTTTAGAGAATTTTAAAAAGCATGTCTTTTCCTAAAACACTTTACTTCCATTTTGCCATAACAAATGGCCTTATGTTAATTAAAGTAGATACACTTATGTTCATCTTACCAAATTGAAGTAAAAGGTCATCTTCTAATACTGGCTTCAAATATTCTTCTTTCTCCCAAGGCACTGGGTTGTATATGGAATTCATATACTCAACTGTAGGATTCTGGATATAAAATTAATTTCATGTTTTTTTCATTAATTGCAAAATCTCCTTAGTAAAACTACAGAATTAAACAAAGGAAATTATGTTTGCATTACACAAAATCAGTATGTCTCTAAAAAGTCTGTACATGCCTGTCATTTCATTAACTTGCTGGATAATTGCTTAATCAGTAGTTTCAATGCAG
This sequence comes from Macaca thibetana thibetana, assembly GCF_024542745.1. Lineage (NCBI taxonomy): Eukaryota > Metazoa > Chordata > Mammalia > Primates > Cercopithecidae > Macaca > Macaca thibetana. The sequence continues at coordinate 45,089,315 of NC_065591.1, forward strand.
AGTTTTTTTTACTGTTTGGATTTGGGGAAAGTGTTGTCATGTCATTAAACATTCATTTAAGTAGGACAAAAAAAACACAAAGTATTTGAAAAAAACAGAAAAAAGAGCAATCAAAATACTTAAAATCACATTAGAAATTATTTCTGATTTTACAGATCCTGTCCATCAGTATTTCCCTTTATCTGACACTGAATTACTTTTTCACATACACGGATTCATCTCTTAGACGCAGTGAAAATAGTACTTGTTAGTTATGGTAGACACTTACATGGTGCTTTCTGCTGTGCTAGTTCCTAATGTCCATGATTCCCCAATATAACGAGTACCGAATTTAATGCAGTTCCTCATATTCTTTTAAATAATCAGTACACTGACAGTCACTGTAGCATTTCTTTAATTTCTAAACAAAATTGTAAATTAAGCTGTCAACTTACCTTAAGTCTAATAAAATTTATTAGCTTAATGTATCCATAAAATTCAAGTCCTAAAGGGGGAAAAAAGATAATTCACCTATTTTAACATAAGGAGTTTTGTTTAACTGACCCGTTCTATAAAGACTTCTCTGATTAAACAATAAAATACTTCTGACCTCTAAATTACTACTTATATTTTGAATTTTATTAAGAATTAGAAGTAGTAATACGACAATACTTCTGTATTGAGAAGCAGCCATAGAAGACAAATTAAAGTTTTTGTAGTATTTCTAAAAGGATGGGAAATTGATCTTTAAAATTCTGCTCCTCCTTTGTCAGAACAACACAAATCTGGAAAATTAGGTCCGACATTTTACCAAGTATTTGGCAATTGATATCAGAGCTGAAAGTTTTAAATCCCTAATTTTTATGGTGTGTATCAAATTATAATTTTGCCAGGACATGGTGTATACTAGCTTCTACATGAAGTTAAATGATGCAAACCCAATAAGGCTTGTTATCTGGTTCTCATATCTTTCCAGAAATTAAGCAGCATTTAAAACAAAGGAAAGCAGTAATATATCCAACCAACCAATTATTTGTCATAAAACTGTTGTTATGAGAAAGCTTTAATAGTATACAAACCCCCTATATTGGTAAGTGGAAAAAAAACAAAACAAAACATAATTCTATCTCAAGTATGATTCTAATACTTTAGAAATGCAACATTAAAAACATTAAGGCTGGGCACAGTGGCTCATACCTGTAATCCCAGCACTTTGGGAGGCCAAGACGGGTGGATCACCTGAGGTTGGGAGTTTGAGACTAGCCTGACCAACATGGAGAAACCCTGTCTTTACTAAAAATACAAAATTAGCCAGTGTGGTGGAGCATGCCTATAATCCCAACTACACGGGAGGCTGAGGGAGGAGAATCACTTGAACCCAGGACGCTGAGGTTGCGGTGAGCCGAGATCACGCCATTGCACTCCAGCCTGGGCAACAAGAGCGAGACTCCGTCTCAGAAAAAACAAAAACAAAAACAAAAACAAAAAGCATTAAAAAATGAGGCTGTCATTTATGCCTTACAAAAGTACTTGCACCTGAATTTATGATTTATGAACATGTGATACCACATATTTATTGACACTGAAACATCTGTTAGTATTTGCTATTCTTCAATAATGTCCCTTCTTAGTTGTCAACAAATATAGGGACCAAAACACCTATTCTGTATTTTTTTTTTTTTTTGTGAGACTGAGTCTCAGTCTGTCGCCCAGGCTGGAGTGCAGTGGCATGATCTCAGCTCACTGCAACCTCTGCCTCCCGGGTTCAAGTGATTCTCCTGCCTCAGCCTCCCAAGTAGCTGGGACTACAGGCACGTGCCACCATGCCTGGCTAATTTTTTGAATTTTTAGTAGAGTAAGGGTTTCACTGGGTTAGCCAGGATGGTCTCGATCCCCTGACTTTGTGATCCACCCACCTCGGCCTCCCAAAGTGCTGGAATCACAGGCGTGAGCCACCGCACCTGGCCTATTTAATTTTATTGTAGTATAGCTCTTCTATATCCATTTAAAGAAGTGGAAGTCCTTAATCGTAAGTCAAGTGTGTTTAAATAAAAGTTTCAATAGAAACATCACCTGAGTACTTTGTATATTAACCTTAACTTCATCACTTTTTCCAGTCTCTACCAAACTTCGTATAAAACTCAGTCTCATAGGCTGTGAAGTTCATGTCATTCTTCAAGCTGATTGTCTTTTTTCAAATGAACTGCCTCCTTTTTCAAGTCCTACACCTACACTTGCTCTCCCTAAATCTAATATGTAATCACATAAAATGTAAAAATGTAATCACATGCCAAATCTGTTTTTGTTTTTAGTTGAAAAGCTAATATAAGCTTAAATATAGTGAATCTTGTCTAGAAGAGTGACTTATTCATCTTTTCTCAAGGACTGCTTGTCAAAAAAACTCCATTTCCACAAGATAAGATGTTGCTGTATGATTTGCCATATTAAACTCATACAGAAAAGGGTCTGAAAAACTATAAAATCTGAACTTATATTTCACAACCTTCTTTTTCTTTTTTTTTTTTTTTTGAGAAGAGTCTCACTGTCACCCAGGCTGCAGTGCAGTGATGCCATCTCAGCTCACTGCTACCTCCACCTCCCGTGTTTAAGCAATTCACCTGCCTCAGTCTTCTGAGTAGCTGGGATTACAGGTGTGCATCACCACACCCAGATAACTTTTGTATTTTAGTAGAGATGGGGTTTCACCATGTTGGCCAGGCTGGTCTTGAACTCCTGACCTAAAGTGACCACCCACCTCAGCCTCCCAAAGTGCTGGGATGACAGGTGTGAGCCTCCATACCTGGCCAAATTTCACAACTTAAATTGCCTTTATTCTAAAAAAAACACTCACCATGTTTATGAACCATGCTGTCAATATTAAATTGATGCTCAGACTTACAGTGTGAAAATGTTTCTTCGGCAGATGTGAATAACCTGAAAAATTAAGCAATAGCTTCATGGAATAGTCCCCCAAGAAGTCTAAATACTGATTTCATGCTACATATACACTTTTTTTTTTTTTTTTTTTACTCTGCTGGTTTCTAGTTTTATTTCCAATTAAGAAAAAACAGACTTGTATCTGAAAGGAAGGGAACCCAGCATTTCTAAAGGGAATTAGTACTTCTGAGTCCCATTTTACACCTAAAACCAATTATCGTTTAAACATCAAGGTGAATTTATTTGTCAAATAATGTCACTGATTTTATCAACAAGCTTTTAAGAGCGTTCCCTTTGATAGAGTCTGTTTCTCTCAAGTCACACAATTTCTCTACTTGAGATTCTTCTCTAAGTGTCAACTCTGCTTTCAGAGGCTTTGAACTGGCACAGCTCAAACTGCTTTTAGAAATAAAGCAAAAAATGTAATTTTACAGCTGGCATACTCCCAAAGTGTCTTATTTCAAAAGTGATCTTGTAGTGTTCCCAACGTACTTGCATTACAGACACTGTGAGGATCAAGCCTCTTTATTATGTGACATGCAAATCTGAAGGACACTTAAACAGGAATACACAGCAGAGAAGCTGCATACTTTATCTATATTCCTAACACATGTGGAGCATTAGTTTTCAACATATGTTTACCAAGATAGGTTATTTGAAGTATTTATGGAGGCTATCACAGCCACTGCACCACTGGTGCTCAATAAATACTGTATGACAACTAGAATATATACAGGCATTCTATCTACCCAATGGGGCTACAGATGAGAACACTAACACACCACCAATCAGCACCACGCCCAGATACAGGGAACACTGAAAAAAAGTATTAAAGTAACACTGGCCAATGCCAGCCGGGCCTCTTTCCTGCCTATTTGCCTAGGACAGCAGCCAAAGCTTCCCAAGACTAATAGGCAGAATTTCAAGTGGCAGGAATGTGAGTTTGGAAATAAGCACACCACAGCTTTGTGACCTTGAGCAAATTATTGATACTGCAGTCTCTTTTTCTCCAAGTGAAAAATCCTACTTAAGGAAGGTGAACTTCCTTCTTAGGCTATGTAAACCGCTCAAATGTAACAGAAATGTTTCACCTGAGAAGCTCCCTACTTGTCAAATAATTAGCATGGTAAAGCTGGAAGGCTACGTAGGGATTATCTAGTTCAGTGTGGCTCCCAAATTTGTTACTCATTTAGTAACTCGTTAGTAACTTCACTGTTACTTCTGATCTTGTTCTCATAAAAGAGAATATTCCTAGACCCCATGCCTGATTTAGAAGGATTCAGGTGCAGAGTTCAGTATCATTTTGTTGTTGTTTTTTCAGCGTTTCAACCGACAAGATTAGGGAACCACAGATTCAATGCACTACTACTAGTCAAAAGCTGGCAGTACAACCGGCCTTCCAGTTCATGGTTCCCACTTTCTACTACTGACGGTCCTCCTTCTCCACAAGCCCTCACCCCAGACCAGTGTTCCAGAATTCAAAGACAGGCCACTCTGGCTCGCCTCTTGCCCGAAGTCGTTCCTGGGCACACACACCCACGCGCCTGGGCACACTAGGGCAGGGGCCAGGCGCTGAGGTGGACGAACCTGTTACAGAACAGGCAGGGGGTCTGTTGCTTGTCGTGGGGGAGATCAGCATCGTCCTCATCCTCCCAGGCAGCCTCGTCCCCGCTGTCCGACAGTTCTGGCGGGTCCTCCTCATCCTCCACAGCGCCCCGGCCGCCTAACACACGCACAACAATCAGATCGGCCTCGGACACCAGTGCAGCCCGGGGGCTCGAGGAGCAAGTGAGGATGGGCTCTCCCTCGCCCCGTCCACCCGCAGCCCTCACTCAGCACCTCCTCCGTGCTCCCTGCGAGCCCCCAACCCCGCCCGGGCCGGGCCCGTGTCCCGGAGGGTCTTCCACCGGCCCCACAGCGGCACGGCCTGGGGCTGGGCGAGCCGGGTGCTGAGGGGCCAGGGTACCCACCGGTAGCGCCTGACGCTAACGAGCACATGACTGTGGTACCCCGAGAGCCCGGCGTGCCTAGGGGCGGGGACCAGGATGGGCAACGAGCGCGCGCAGCGGCCTTGGCGCAAGCACAAGCGCGAGCCCGCGGCGGGATCCGGTCTCCGGGAACTTCGCAGATAGCCGGGAACATCTGAGGGCGCGCGCTTCCGGCCTCGAGGCGCCGTGTGGGTCACGTGAGGTGGGGGCGGGGCGACAGCGGGGGCTCCGCCTCCTCCCGTCGCAGGGTTGACGCAGTGCGCGATGAGGAGGCGCGCTGATGACGGTTAATGTTGCAGCCCAGGAGGTGCCTTTTCTCTCTTCCTTAGGTTGCGGCAGGCGTTAGTGGGAGGTCCCGGCCCGCTGCTCTGAGCCCTGAGGCAGAGAGACGTCGCAGCGGTTTTGCTGTTGGCATCCTGTCCTCTGTGCGCCCCTTTTTCCTGGGATGAGCGGTTAGCGGAGGGGCGATCGGCCCATGACGCCCTCTGGTGGCGGAGGAGGCCAAACGCTGACGGCTCGGCTGGTTTCTGGGCTCCCAAGTCCTGGAGGGGGGGCAGCTGGCGAGAGGGAACGAACTGCATGGGCCAGGGTGGGTCTACTGCAGGGACAGATAGGCGTCAAACCCCCCAAAACGGATTTTAATCTTTGGTTAAGTGAGAACGTGAACTCTAGAGGCAGCCTGCTGTGTTTGAATCCTACCCATGTCACTTTGTCATTATGATCTTGGGCAAGTTACTTCACCTCTCTCTGCCTCAGTTTCATCAAATACAAAACAAGGATAATAACCGCACTTGGGCTGGGCACGGTGGCTCATGTCTGTAGTCCCAGCACTTTGGGATGCTGAAGCAGGCAGATCACCTGAGGTCAGCAGTTCGAGACCAGCCTGGCCAACATGGTGAAACCTTGTTGCTACTAAAAATACAAAAATTAACCGGGTGTGGTGGCACGTGCCTGCAATCCCAGCTACTTGGGAGGGTGAGGCAGGAGAATTGCTTGACCCGGGAGGCCGACCTTGTAGTGAGCCGAGATTGTGTCATTGCACTCCAGCCTGGGCAACAGGGCAAGACTTCATCTTAAAAAAAAAAAACCCTGCACTAACCTCAGGACTACAGTAAGGATAAAGCGAGATAATACATGTAAAGTGCTCAGACGTAAGTGTTAGTTTGTCCTAAACAATGGAAAATGGTTGAACTGTTTAAGCCAGGGAGTGATGCTCTCAGATGTGTTGAGAAAGTAAAATTCTGGCTGCTGTGTAGGGAAGAATACAAATGTTCCCCTGCCTGTCTCATGCCACTTCCCTTTCTTCCTTTCTATTCAAACCATAGAATCTTTTTTTTTTTTTTTTTTTTTTTAAGATGGAGTTTCGCTCTTGTTGCCCAAGATGGAATGCAATGGTGATCTCAGGGTTACCGCAACCTCCACCTCCCGGGTTCAAGCAATTCTCCTGTCTCAGCCTCCCCAGTAGCTGGAATTATAGGCATGTGCCGCCACGCCCGGCTGATTTTGAATTTTTAGTACAGACTGGGTTTCTCCATGTTGGTCAGGCTGGTCTCGAACTCCTGACCTCAGGTGATCACCTGCCCGTGAGCCACTGCCTGGCCCAGAATTCTTTCTTAGGAGGGACTGCCCTAGGCTCTAGCAGAGTTTATCTAATTGGCCTATCAGGCCCTGCATAATCCTGCCTCTTTCCAATGGAACCGTTCACCTTAGGTCCCACCCTTAAGCCTTTTGTTTACCGCTGATCATTGAATGCTCTACAGATGGGTTAAGTGCCTTTGGTCTCAACCAACAACACTTTCCTCAGGCCTTTTCTAAAATAGTTTCCACCAATATTTCAGGAGTATCTTGATGGTTTCTTAGCACCCACCATTTGTTTACTTGATTTTTTTCTTTCTTTTTTGGTGATACCCCACAGCACTGCACAATAAGGGTAAGTAAGGGCCATGTCTCTTTACTTTCATTTCTCTGGCAAATAATATGTGGCCTGGCCCATAGTATTAATAGATACTGAATGTATTCACTGAGTAAAAATGATGCCTTATATTAATGCTAAATGCACTTCTAAATGTACTTCTCTCCCTTAATTGTAAATTCCTAGAAGACAGAATCCATTAAATACTAGTTTTTGTTTTTGTTTTTGTTTTCGTTTTTCTTTGAGACAGAGTCTTGCTCGGTCACCCAGGCTGGAGTGCAAAGGTGCGATCCTGTCCCACTGCAACCTCCACCTCCCAGGTTCAAGCGATTCTCCTGCCTCAGCCTCCTGAGTAGCTGGGATTACAGGTGCTCATCACCATGCCTGGCTAATTTTTATATTTTTAGTAGTGACAGGGTTTCAGCATGTTGGTCAGGCTGGTCTTGAACTCCTGACCTCAAGTGATCCACCTCAGCTTCCCAAAGTCCTGAAATTACAGGCGTGATCCACTGTGCCCAGCCCAAATATTAATTTTGAAGTTTTCTTACAATCTAGGACATTGCCAGAATAGCTGCTGGCTGTCTTGAGTTGGAGTCATTGCTCATGGATGCATCCCCAGTGCCTATGTGTTCAGTGGCACATAGGAGGCACTGAATAAGCATTTGCTGAATGAATTAATGAATTCAACACTTGTGATTACCTGGTCCCATCCAATTTTTCCCTTCATCCTTCCAACATAAATTTTTTCTGTGTCACATTTGGTGGAAAACTTCCTGAATCCCTTAGTACTAAATGGAACACCCAGTCCATTCAGTGCTGTCAATAAAACAAGTTAACACCCATTGTGGAGGAGCGATTGGGCCAGAGTCTTGTTCCTTAGTTCGTTATCTCACCACAATGCAGAGCTCGAGAGAGGGCTGCTTTTCTCTCTACTCCAAAGGTGAACACAGACCCTTCCTCATTATCCCACATCACTACTGAGACCAGAATAACATGTTCAATGAAACCTGCTCGAAGGTTTTTGAGTAAGGAAATAATATAAGGAGAATAACTTAAAATAGGTCACCGGATTTAGCTGCTTTCGGAGCCCAGAGGCCTCAAAATATCCTCAGCTCATGCTTTCTCCCCACCAAAACAACACACTTGGGCTCTTCCAAGTTCGGCTCCCAGGGAACCCCACCTGGCAGGAGGAAGATATTTCATTTCCTTCTAAAGCTCACATTTCAAGATTCCACCCTGCCCTAAAATATGCCTCTTTTTTGGGTGACTGACATTGGGAATGTCTACTCCCTTCTAAGGATATACACCACAAATTAAAGGGAATGGCCTTTATCCTCCAGTGTATACTGAAGCTTGAAATGTACTTGGCATACAGTGGGCCTTGGAAAAACTGACTGAATCACTCGAATCACTTTGCTTCCCTGGTGCAGATGTTACGTTACACTAACATCTTTCGTTCCATGATGGAAATCAGCAATGTGTGCGCCTCTTGGCTTTGACCCTTCCTTCTGCATCTTCCTTTGCCTTAATTTTTAAAGTGCAGCAGCATGAGCGCACTTTAAAGTTTGGTGGCATAGAATTTTACTGGCTATGTGAACATTTAGTGATTAATCACTGGAACAAAGGAGAAACCCAAATATTTCAATTTTGTTCATCCACAACACGTAGTAACCATCAACTGGAACTACCTGGAAATACACAGGAACAGAGTGCTCTTGCAGGGTGCTTAAAAACACCATCTATGGAATCTGTGGGATTGGGTTAGAATCCTGACTCTACCATTTCTTTGCTTCAGTTCTTCAGCTTTGGACTCTTGAGCAAGGCACTTAACCACAGTAATCTCATTTCCCCATCTAAGATATGAAGATCATGATAGTATCACTTTATAAGGATGGTTTATAAGGGGTTTAAAGCACAGATAATACATGTAAAGACTAGTACTTAGCAAGCATTTGGTAAATATTAGCTGCTGTTATATCACCCCATAGGCTGAAATGCTGCATATTACCACTACTACATGGGCATTTTCAAGCAATCTAAGAGGCACCCAGGAGTTGTCAATTTATCTTTATTCCTTTATTTAATCCTCCCCATGTATTATATAAGCTTAGGTATATAATTTCTATTACATAAGTAGTAAAGGCACAATGTTTACTTACACAATTACATGTAGTGAATTAGCACTTTTGTAACTCAGAGACGTGAATGTCAACAACTTTAGAGCAGAGCTCATTTGCATGGTCACAAGGTTTTCCCGGCTGCTGTGACTCTGCAGACAAGCATTTCAAAGCAGGCCCCCCAACCAGTGGCATCAGAACCAGTGGCATCAGGGGCAGTATAAACAAAGAAAATTACAGATTATTCTGCCCACACCCCAGAAATTTTGATTCAAGTTTGAGATACGGCTAACATCTTTATTTTTCCAAAGCTCGCTGAGGATCTATATGTATAACCAGGCTCTGAACCACTGATTCAGAGCACCATCATTTCTTGATTGGAATGGATGCCTGAGGATAGTAAAACAACAAAGCTAAAATATGCGGACTTTTTTTAGACCCTGAAATTACTGATTTGGTGATGGGTGTTAAGACTGACAATAAAAACCATTTCTCCTGTGTGGTCATGGCTTGAGAGAGCCATGTGCTTTCCCCAGGTCATGGATGGCCTTGTTCTCCAGCAGTTCCATCTGCTTGTCGCTTGGTCTCACCACATTGTTCAGCATTGCTCTAACCACAGTCACCAAGGGCACAGATTGCCCACTAGCCCAAGATTCTGGTAAGGAGCCAAAGAACTTTCTAACCAACCATTCACCTGGGCGAGACTCTTGCCTATCACATAACAGAACTCTAAAATAAAAATAAAAAAAAAAGAAAGAAAAGCAGAGGAAGAGGTGGTAAATTGCACTGAGACCACAGTGGGCATTATGGACCAAACTATATCCCCTCAAAATTCTAATGTTGAAGCCCTAACCCCCAATGTGTCTCTATTTGAAGATAAGGCACTAAGGGAAGTAATTAAGGTTAAATGAGGTCTTAAGGATGGAACAGGACTAGTGTGATGGGACTGGGGTCCTCATAAGAGGAAGAGACATCAGAGGTCTCTCTCTCTGCATACATAAAGAAGAAAGGCCATGTGAGGACACTGCCAGAAGGTGGGCTGTCTGCCAGCCAGGAAAAGAGGCCTCACCAGACACCAACCCTGACGGCACCTTGATCTTGGACTTCCAATCTTCAGACTGTGTGAAAATACATTTCTGTTGTTTAAGCCACCCAACCTGTGTGGTATCCTGTTATAGCAACCCGAGCAGACTAATAGAGTAGATTTAATGTTTTATTTGGTGCATGAAGAGGATTTAAGAAGGCAGCAAATGCTGTCTAGGAAGTTCTGGACTATTCTGGAGCAGGCCCCAACATCTACCCTTTCTTTCTAAGCAAAAAGGTGTGTCCTTCAGAGAAGCAATACACCTCTAGCCAATGTCTTTCATATCTTAGATATTTCAGTTGTCAGCCTTTCCAAATGAAAAATTAGCATCTAGGGATTAACCTACAGTGCCATACTCTCATTCAGTATAAATACTATACTTACCCAGGCCTAAATACAGAGTAACGATCAAATTTTAATTCTTCAATCTTGGCTTCCACTTCTCCCTATTAAGAAAAACCACATTTTTAATATTTAATCAAGACCAGCTCACCTGTGTGAAGTTTAAGACTAATTTGTGGTTTTGAAGGTAATCTGCTTTTGCAGGTCTCAATACTCAAAATATCCTTATCTAGAATTTTAGGTTCCAAGGAGTCTGGGAAATTAAGGAAGAGATCATTTAATCCTGATATGTAGTCTTGCATTTAAAAGATCCACTAAATGAGTGAATGGCTGTATAGTCAATCCTCTCACTTTATTAATATTAAAAGATTCAGAAAGGGTAAGTAATATGTTAGTACAACCATAAAAGAATATCCTCTCTTTAGTCCAGAATTCATGTTGCATGCTGGCAGACACTAACCTTTTTTTGGTTTATAGGTAGTTCCAGTGGGTCAGAAAACCATAGACCCACTATATTACTCACTTCTTAAACCCCACAAAATTTCAAGACAGATTATATCTAGATGATGCTTTAAACCTAATTTGTTAAATAAAGCATGCATTTTCATGGCAGGCATCTCTGGAAACAAAGTGCCTGAGGAGCTCAGCCCACAGGCACTTCCAAAGGCCTGTGAACTACCACACAGTCATGCATGCCTCCTTCTTGGCCTATGTGTACCACCTAACTGGCACTTAACCTGTCTCATCGCAGACGTTTAAGTAGCTATTTTTAAATATCTTTTTCTTTTTTTTAATTTTTAAATTAATTAATTAATTAATTAATGTATTTATTTTGTGATGGAGTCTCACCATGTTGCCCAGGCTGGAGTGCAAGGGTGTGATCTCGTCTCACTGCAACCTCCACCTCCCGCGTTCAAGCGATTCTCCTGCCTCAGCCTCCTGAGTAGCTGGGATTACAGGCATCCACCATTATGCCTGGCTAATTTTTGTATTTTTAGTAGTGATGGGGTTTCACCATGTTGGCCAGGCTGGTCTCGAACTCCAGACCTCAAGTGATCCACCCGCCTAAGCCTCCCAAAGTGCTGGAATTACAGGCGTAAGCCACCGCGCTTGGCCATTCTTTTTTTTTAATAGGTGGTTTTTAGTATATACACAGAACTGTGCAACCTTCATCACAATCTAAGTTTTAAAATATTTCATCACCCTGAAAAGAAATCCCATATCATTAGCAGTCACTCCCCATACCCTATTCTCTGGGGACCTAGTCAACCACTAGTCTACCTTCTATCTCCATGGATTTGCCTATTCTGGGCATTTCATATAAATGGAATCATGTAAGTTATGGCCTTTTGTGACTGTTTCCTCACACTTAGCATAATATTTTCAAGGTTCACCCATGTTGTAATGTGTATCATTTCTTTTTATAGCTGAATAATATTCTATTGCATGAATATATCTCATTTTATTCATCTATTCATCAGTCGATGGCCATCTAGGTTGTTCCCATTCTTTGGCCATTGTAAATAATGCTGCTATGAACAGTCATACTCATACACAAGTTTTTATGTGGACACACATTTCTTAGCTTTTTAAAAGATTTGTTTTGTCTCTATTAGCAATGTGCCTAAAAGAGATACCATAGCAGGCTGAGACTGCTATCCTTAGAAAGGCCTGTTGCAAGGTTGGCCCCTGGCTTGTGCTTGCAAACTTGGATTTTGGGTGTGTTTCCACCATTCCCTATCTGATAAGGGTGATGTACTATGCCTAAACTGTCTGTACAAACAATGTGGTTTATGCTGAAAACTTGCCTTTCTTCTGGAGGGCTGCAATTTTGCTAGGCCAATGTGCCTATGTAACTGGCTCCCATAAAAACCCTGCATTCCTAGGTTCAGATGAGTTTCTCTGGCAGAAAACATTCATCGCTGGAGAAATTAAGCACATCCTGTGCAAGCTGTATGGGGAGGCCTCTTGGAAGCTCGTACCTCCTTTCCTCCAGACTTCACCCTACACACCTTTTCCCTTTGCAGATTTTGCTCTATATCCTTTCAATGCGATAAGTTTTAGCTGCGTGTATGACTATATCCTGAGTCCTATGAAACTTTCTAGTGAATTACCAAACTTGGTGGTGTCTTTGGGAATCTCCCAGTATAAGCAGATTACAAACTCCTTGAGGTCAAGGATGATACCCAATAATAAAATGTCACATGTCTGGAAAGTGTACCTTCACCCTGAACAGATGAGGAAACCAAAGCTTATCAACCCTGAGAACAGAGGACATGAAACCCATCCAGTACTCTGGGCTCCACATCCTGACATGTCTCCCCACAGCACCAGCAGAGTGCCCATAAAGCACATGATTGATCCAGGCCCCCAGAGCTGGCCCACCATGAATGAATGCAATGGAAACGTCATTGAGTAGAATAAATGTTCCTAAAGAATAAAGGAGTTTCTAAAATTGGGTGGGAGCGGGAAGTTCATACACACATGGAGACTGAGAAAATAAGCAATAAATACTAGGAATGTTATACACAGTAGTTGAAGGATTATTTCGGAAAGATAATCTTTCCAAATTGTAAAAGCAATTACATATTGTTCAGCGTCATTCTGGGCCGGATCATTTGGTTGTCATTTCTGCCCTTTATTAATCTAATTCATAATCCCAGACTGCAGGTAATACAGGCCAATCTTTCTGTTGTATTGGCCTTAATATTTGCTGAGGCTCTGTCATGGTCCAATCTCTGCTGGGTCCCTTTTGCATGTATTAGTGACAAAGGCTATTCATTACATAATGGCTAGCGGCATAGGCCTTGGAATCATACAGCCTCAGTTCAAACTCTAGCTTTGCCGCTTAACAGCTGGTGTTCTTTTTGTTGTTATTTTTGTTTTGTTTTGTTTTTGAGACAGAGTCTCACTCTGTCCCCATGCTGGAGTGCAGTGATGTGATCTCGGTTCACTGCAGCTTCTGCCTCCTGGGTTCACGCAATTCTCCTGCCTCAGCCTCCCGAGTAGCTGGGATTAAAGGCGTACGCCACTGTGCCCGTTAATTTTTGTATTTTTAGTACAGACAGGGTTTTGCCATGTTTCCCAGACTGGTTTCAAACTCTCAGCCTCAAGTGATCTTCCCATTTCGGCCTCCCAAAGTGTTGGAATTACAGGCGTGAGCCACCGTGCCCAGTCAACAGCTGGTGGTCTTAATATCACAGTACCTGTTTCCACACAAATGCACATAAAAGCCCTCAGAACACTGCCTGGATCATTTAATGTTAGCTATTTTTTAAAAAATCTGGTTGAATCATTATTATAACCCAATGAGTCAGTAGTAATGCCTTTATCTTTAACAACGAGGAAATATCTTACGTATATTTTCTTTTCTAAAAGGTATAAATGTTGATCTTGCTAATGAGAGCAAAAATCCTATTTGGTAACCTTTCTCAGAACCCACATGTGTCAGTATTTTGAAAAACAAGTTGGGCCTGGTGCCTCATGCCTGTAGTCCCAGCTACTCGGGAGGTTTAGACTGGAGATCGCTTGAACCCAGGAATTTGAGGTTGTAGTGATCTGTGACCATGCCACTGAACTTCAACCTGGGTGACAGAGCAAGACTGATTCTAAAAAAAAGAAAACCAGACTTTTTTCCTTTTAAGAATTGTTCTAAACTCTGACAATTAAGTGGAAACTTTTCCATTCTTCATGTAATTTCATTGGTGGCTCACTGATCTTCATCTGGTTCAAAATACTATTTTAGGATAGGTGAGATATGGCTCAGCTATTAGCCATGTGAAAAAAATTTGGAAATTTTTATTATTACAGGCTGATCATGGGCCAACAACATAATAAGGATGTTTGGTAAAATAGTAACAATCTTATATCTTATTTTTAAAAACACATAGTGTCCAGAGCGTGAATAGTACTCCCACTGTAGTTCCAGTATAATATCACTGCAAAGTTCACCCTCAGCAAAGTGATGCAGTCATGAAGGAGCTAGACACAGGAACCTATAAAGAATGGTGCAAGGACTTAAAGGTGTGATGCCTGGGAAACATACGATTAAGGAGGCCATAATCTCCAAACGTCTTAAAAACTACAATGCAAAAGAAAGACTGGACTTGTTTTGGTTATTTTAAAAGGCAGAACTGATAACAATTAGCATTTACATAGCAATAAATTTCACTTCAAGGTAAAGACTTTTGGGCAAGTAGATCTGACCCAAAATAGAAAAAGTTGGCTAATAAGATAGTAATCTCTGTAGTGCTGGAGATATTTAAGCAGAAGCGAGATGAACTTCTGTAAAGGGACTTCACATAGGAAAAGTCTATGACTGAATGACCTCTGTGGCTCTGCCGCTTAAACTGTGGGCACCTGAGGTGCACTGGAGGCACACAAAGACAAAGCCATGCCTATCTTCCAGCAGCATCAATTTAACTCAAAGGTAGGTTAATAGAAATCTTTTAAATTAAAATAAACAGGGATATGTATAGCACTAAGAATAGCAAAATGTGCATAAATTTTTAAAAGAGAAAACGTAAGACTTTTAAGAAAGTTGAGGCCAGACGCAGTGGCTCCCGCCTGTAATCCCAGCACTTTGGGAGGCTGAGATGGGCAGATTGCTTGAACTCAGGAGTTTAAGGCCAGCCTGGGCAACATGGCGAAACCCCATCTCTACCAAAAATACAAAAATTAGCCAAGCAGGTGGCTCATGCCTGTAGTCCCAGCTACTTGGGGGGAAAGAGGCTGCAGTGAGCCAAGATCATGCCACTGCACTCCAGTCTTGTAACTAGAATACTGCTTCAGGATAGATGTCTCCAAATCTCTAGACAAATAAAAGCTCTTCTTTCCTCTCAATCATTGGAGAAACTGACAGAAAAGTTTAAGAATCACTGCCTCCAAGTCTCTTCCAATGCTAAGTTGCCATGCTGACAGTCAAGGCTGGAGACACCATATCTCATTCCATTTATTGCTGGATAATTAATAGAGAGGAAGACATTGGAAATTATTTTTCAAATCATTCCTGTTTACTAAATATATTCCTGCAGTCCCATAGCCATACAAATGCATAATATGATGTATTGATGTTTTTTGTATTATATAATATTTTATATTCTTTAGTACTGCCAAATAGGTAGGCTTCTCCAAAGTGTATGAAAGACAGAAACTTGCACAAACCTTAACTTGTAGATATAAAAAATTGCTTGATTTATCAGCTCCTTTAGAGGATACCAAGTTGAAATGTTTGCACCCTCCAGCTTTTGCCAGCTCTGCAGACTTCAGCACATAATCTCGGTCAACACGAACAAATCCCTCCTAAAGGGGAAAAGAATATGAGTTATTTCCAAAAAGCAGCAAGTTCATCTTCAAGATTATTACTTGGCTTGGGTAGCAGGCTGGGAGGCCTGGAGGGATAGAGATCTAAATAAAATGTGTCCAAGCAATACATGAAAGTCAGGCTTAGACCCTGGGAAAGGCTCCAGGTCTGGTCCTCCCGATAGACATACCAGCTTTAGCAGCAAGGCTGGACTGCAATAAGGAAACAAGGACAATGACACTGAAACATAGACACCAAACAAATCTGCAAAGAACAAAGGAAACAATAAGGTCAGGCTGAGAAACTACTTTTAAGCCAGACATTTTTTTTTTTGTCTTAATAACTTTACAACTTTACACTCCTGTCTGTTTTCTGTGTCAATCTAATGTGGTAGGGTCTCCGACTATGGGTGAGGACACTCCCCAGGCAATAAGAGAACAAAGTCTATTTAATTCCCAATTTTCATGTATGCTTTACAATGTACCTCACATATTAGTAAGGTATGCATCCTCAAATTTTTTTATTAATGGGTCTCTGATCAAAAATGTTTGGAGACACCCAATCTAGCTAGATTCAGTCCAATGAAAGCAGAGAAAAGGTAAATCCGGTCAGAAAAAAACAGAACTAAGTGGCAATAAAAGGGGAAGGGAAGAGAATGATACAAATAACAAAATATAGACTCACTTCCAGGGCCTAACTGAAAAACATGCACCTTTACCCAGAAAAGGGAATTCCATGGAGTCACAGTCTCTTGAGACCACTATAAATTCTGGCATCTTCAAACCCAAGACAGCTAAAGAGAAGTCTAAAGTCTGTTGAAGCTGAACTTCACAGGTAGTCACAATTACAGAATGAGGTCTTAGAGTAGTAGAAATTCCAAATCTGAAGACTGGACTACTGCCCCAGTGATTGATTGATTGATTGAGACAGAGTCTTGCTCTGTCGCCCAGGCTGGAGGGCAGTGGCGTGAGCTCCACTCACCACAACCTCTGCCTCCTGAGTTCAAGCAATTCTCCTGCTTCAGCTTCCCAAGTAGCTGGGATTATAGACACACGCCAGTGTGTCTGGCTAATTTTTGTATTTTAGTAGAAATAGGGTTTCATTGCGTTAGACAGGCTGGTCTTGAACTCCTGACCTCAGATGATCCGCCTGCCTCGGCCTTCCAAGGTGCTGGGATTATAGGCGTGAGCCACCACGCCCGGCCTGATTTCTTTTTTAATTAAAAATTTGCTCCGCAGTAGTTACTGATTCTAAATGTTGTATTTGGTAGGGCGATGTGTATCTTTCATAGAATGTTAAAAGGTACCTTAGGAAATATCACATCCAGTCCCTTCATGATGTAGAGGGGAACCAAGGTCCAGTGGGCGGGTGAACTGCTAGCTGGGAAGTGGGAGAGCTGAGAGCAGACTGCAGATTCCGGACTCTGAGCAGTGCTCTTTTCACTGTACCCATGTTCCTTTTCATCACCTACTCTCTTGCTGATGAAAATGACTAATCCGTAATTATGGTAGGCAGAATAATGGTCCCTCAGAGATGCCCACGTCCTAATCTTTGTGAATACGTAAGGTTACATGACAAGGGGGAATTCCATCGCAAATGGTATTTAGGCAGAAGCAAGATGAATCTTGCTAAAACAACAACAACAACAACAACAAAAAAACTGAATTTATTTCACTAGTCAACTGTGTAATTTTGTTGTAATGAACCCATTATTAAAATCAGAGTTCTAGTGAACTGGCATGAGGGGTAGAAATAGATGTGGAAGAGAAATTCAGTGTTTTAGAAATTCAGTGTTTAGAATTAGGGTACTAATCAGCTGACCTTGAAACAGAGAGATTAGTCTGAATTATCCACGTGGGCCCAATGTAATCACAAGGGCCCTTAAAAGTAAAAGAGCGAGGCAGAAGAGAACGTTGGAGTGATGCAACGTAAGAAGGGCTTGGCTACCACGTTGCTGGCCTTGAGGATGGGTAGGGGACCACAGGCCAAGGAATGGGGGGCAGCCTCTAGAAGCTGAAAAAGGTATGGAAATGGTTTCTCTCCTACAGCCTCCCAGAAAGGAATGCAGCTCTGTCAATACCTTGATTTTATCTCAGGGAAACCCATGTCAGACTTCTAAGATGATAAATTTGTATTGTCTTAGGCTGCTAAATTTGAGGAATTTACTAAAGCAGCAATAAGAAACTAATATAGACTTCAATTTTAAAACAATAGGCCCATGCAGATTTTTTAACTTTGCATGGAAGTGTATCATAAAAGTAAACATAAGTATAGAGCTCAACAAATTTTCATTAACTGAACATGCTCTGCCACCAGTTCCCAGATCAAGAAACAGAACATTACCATTACTATAAAAGCCTTCCTCATCCTCCTTTCCCATCACTCACAAGTACATTTTTAACTATATCCACCACCTGGAGGACAGTGTTATTTTTCTGCCTTACTTTTTCTACCTTAGTTTATGGGTAAACTAGTTTATGGGTAAGTAAACTTACCTCTTTACTCACGAGTCATCACCATCTCCTTTTGTATACTTTTTGTTGTATACTTTGACATTCACTCCTAAACAACAGACTTGCCAAGCTGTCTATATACAGACTCAAATTCATGCTGTTGCTTTTAAAATCAGTGTAAAGCAAACCAATTTTAATACTCAGCACATCCTAAGAGAGGTGATTACCCTCAGAGCCATCTCCAAATTGAGACTTTAGATGTGCTGAAAGTGTGCCAAGAGAAACAGCCCAAAACTACATAGAAAAATGCTAAAACACTAAATTTTTCTTCCACATCTGTTTCTTCCCCTCATGCCAGTTCACCAGAACTCTGATTTTAATGACAGGTTAGTTATTCACAACATAATGACACAGTTGACTAGTGAAATAAATTCAGTTTTTTTTGTTGTTGTTGTTGTTTTAGCAAGATTGATTGGAGGGATTATTATAGTCGTCTGTTAAAATACTTTTTCTTTCATCCGTCTCTTTAAAAATAAGAGAAAGATTCAGCCAATCACAAGTCTCCCGACCGACGCTGTCTCTCTCACTTAATCCAGAGCCAGTAAAAGGATAATTTGATTAAACTGAGACCCTAATTTATTTGGCTTTAGTTCTGGATCAACCTCTCCTTAATAGAGTGCTGTCGTCTCCAATTGTTTGATGAAAATTAAAGTGACATAAATACCATGGGACTTTTTCAATCTGATTAGTCAGCTAAGGCACATCAATACTACCCCAGCCATCAGACTCTGGCGTCCTTCCTTTCACCCGCCTCGCTAACAACGGACAACCGCTCCTTGAAGGACGAGCACCCACGCTGCTGCAGAGACCCCCACACTTAGCCCATCATCCCCGCTCAATGGGGCCTGTTGACAAGATGCCCATACCTTTCTCCATTGCTGTTCTCTGGACAAAGCTAAATATTGTTTTATTAGCAATCAATGGCTGTTAATCCAAAACGATTTCACAAATCCTCTGAGCCTTCAAGCTGATTATAAATACGCGTTTTTCCAAGCACACTAAATTTTGAATTTCACTTCCGTCACCCTGATGGCGTGGCCTTTTAGCTGGTGAATGAAACTCAAAAGCAAAAGGGTCAACAGCTTTCAAAGACTTAAAAATCAAACTGAAGCGTGGGTCCTGATGACTGACTAGGAGGTATCACACACCAGTTTTCTCTGGAGTGAGGAAGATTCTATTTACAGATGAAAGAAGCGATCTCTAAAAATCTTATTCATGCCCTTTGTTGTTTTCCAATAGCTTGATTTAAAAAACAACAGAAAAAATAACTAAAACAAGCTACTTCATATCTCAGAAACACAATTTTTAGAAAAATTGTACTTAGTTTCCCTAACCATGTGGACAGATGTCTCTTCTGAGAGTATTAAGTCCATATGTCATTCTGTCTTTATGATTCCATAGCCAGTGTGTCCTGCTCTAAGCTAGGAATCCGAGTCCCTTCTAGAAAAAGGAATTAATTAAATAAGTTGCCACTATAAAGTCCTTTCCCAGCACCCTCTCAAAAAGAATAAACACAGTATACACACTCAGTAGAGATATCCTCATACGCTCCACAACATCAAAGGCAACAAATTCTCCAACGACTCTTAAGTCTTACTAAAATCCAAAGCTACTAAGTATTTCTTCTTTACCAGTGCCTAAAAACTAAAAACAACACTCTGGCTTCAGAACAACTCATCCTAACAAGGTATAGTATTTCAGTGCTGACTGACAGGACAAGTGAGCACACTTAAACGACTCAAGAAGGTCATGGGGCCAGGCACGATGGTCTGTGGTCCCAGCAACTCACCAGGCTGAGGCAGGAAGATCGCTTGATCCCAGGAATTTGAGTCTAGCCTTGGCAACACAGTGAGACCCTGTCTCTAAAAAATTAATTCATTTACTAAAAAAGTAAATCATGGGGATCTTTTTCTGAGAAGGGTGGGTCTATCATTCTGTAAAGGTCCCACTCAGCCATATTTCTGCTTCAGGTTCTTTCTCCTTCACTCCCTTTTCAATCCAACCCTGTAAATTAGATCAGAAAACAAAGATGCTGACAAACACTAAATGGTATAATCTGAGGCACCTTTTGTTTGTGTCCTGGCGTCTCTATATTTGATGTTCAATGGTAGGAGAAAGATCTTGGTTAGAGAAGGACCTCTGGATAAATAAAATCAAGCAGATAGTGAGGATTCCTGGGTCAATCTATATGTTCTTGAAAAAGTTTTCCAATTGGGGCATTCTTTCTTCTGTGTTTCATAGAGTCAAAGAATTTTGCAGGCCGGATGCAGTGGCTCATGGTAATCCCAGCACCTTGGGAGGCCGAGACAAGCAGATCACTTGAACCCAGGAGTTCAAGACCACCCTGGGTGGGAAGCATGGCAAAACCCTGTCTCTACAGAAAAAAAAAAAAAAAATACAAAAATTAGCCAGTCATGGTGGCGCATGCCTATGGTCCCAGCTGCTTTGGAGGCTGAGGTGGGAGGATTGCTTGAGCTGGGTAGGTCGAGGCTGCAGTGACCAAAATCGCACTGCTGCAGTGAGCTGAAATCATACAACTGCACTCCAGCCTGGGTGATGGAATGAGACTCTGTCTCAGAAAAAAAGGAAAAATGTTTAAGAATTTTGTAGTAGGAAAGTGGGTTCACTGGTCACCTCCCTCTGACAGACAAGGAGGCAGTGGCCTCCAAAAGCTAACCAGCAAACTCCAGACTCCATAGCTACTTGGCATTCAAACAGGGCCTATGATCTAGGTCCCTTGAACCAGCTAGGACCTCGCCACTTCACAAGCCCCCTCCTAGACATCAAATAAAACAACAGAGATTAGAACAAGGGTGGGCAAACTTTTCCTGTAAGGGATCAGACAGTAACTATTTTTAGCTTTGCAGGCCTCTGTTGCAACTATATAGCTCTGCCATTATATTAATAGCACAAAAGCAGCCACGGAGAATACATAAAGTAATGAGCATGGCTGTGTCCCAACACTACTTTATGTATAAAGGCTAAAATTTGAAGTTTTTATATTTTCACATGGTATGACATTATTCTTTTGAATTTTTTAACCATTTAAAAATATAAAGACATTCTTAGCTTACAGGCTGTACAAAAACAGGTGGCAGGCTGTATTTGGCCCACAGACTGTAGTGCAAACCTCTGAATTAGAAGAGCAGATCATTCGAATCAGAAGCCATGAGATTCTAATGAGATGGGCCATGAGATGCCTAATAAATGTCCCAGTAACCACATTAATCACATTAATGACATCATCCACTCAACAGAAAACAGGAACTTGGACTTCTGGAGCCTACTACTACCAGGTGAAGAGACAAATGAAAAGGTGAAACCGCATCGAACCACCTTGAATTCACTAATCAAATCCTTCTTTTGATACAAATAAGGGGAAATGAACTATTCTCACTGGCATCTGTAAGTTTTTATGCTTCACTCCAGGATAATACAGATCTGGTTTTCAAAGACTATTTCAATCTTCACTAGCAAACAAGTTACTCAGTAAAGCAAGATGAAGGTTGTCTAGGACCACAGTACCCAGAAAACCAGCAAGTGAGGAGAATTAATACACCCCACTGCTTCTTGAAAGCAGGTTCAACAAGAAGGACAGGGTTGACTGCATCAGGATCTCCCAAGGAGCCTGCTAAAAAGACAGATTCCAAGCTTCCAAATTCAGAGATTCTAATCCAGTAGATCTGGATCAGGGCCAAGTCAGGGAGCCAGTACATTGATTGAACAACTATGTTCTGTTAATATGAAAAGGAAAATTAGCATCTACCCAGCTACTGCTAAAGGAAATAGTCTTCCAAACAGCTGAAGAAAGGTAATAGACCTTTTCCTAGACCCAGTGTCAATAGAAACCTGAGTAGACTGAATTTTGTGAGTTGGATTATATCCCCCCAAAATGCATATGTTGAACTCCTAACCCCCAGTACCTCAGAATATGACCTTATTTGGAAATAAGTTCGTTGCAGATGTAATTAGTTGAGATCATACTAAATAGGGTGGTCCCTAATCCAGTATGGCTAGTGTTCTTATAAAAAGGAGAAATGTGGACATAGACACAGGTATTCAGGGAAAACACCACGTAAACAGACACAAAGAGAAGGCTACCAGCTACAAGACAAGGAGAGAGCCTTGAAACTCAAGGGCTCAGCCTCAGAGCACTGACCAGCCTGCTGAGACCTGGATCTCAGACTTCTAGCCTCCAGAACTGTGAGACAATATATTTCTGTTGTTTAAGCTACTTGGGTTATGGCAACCCTAGCAAACTAATACACTGAACATCACAGGGAAATAAGCCACCTACTCAGAGGATCTCAATACTGAGACAGAAACGCTGAATTTCTTGAAGTTTCTCTGCTGGAAACCCATATATTGCTAAGGCAATATATGGGGTTCCAGTTACAAAATCCCTAGTGAAGCGCACTAGGTTTGCTACTAGCTTTGTAGTACTTATACAATAAACCACCCAGCAAACTCTTTTCTACAAAAAGAGCTGCTGACCCAGAACACCAGCTGGGATGAGCTTGGAAATCTACAACCCCCACTTAAAACACTATCATTACTTAGCCACTTACGAACTGTCACCTCTTTCATATTGGCTAAAGTTATCACAGCCTCCCAACTTTATATTGTACTAGTCCAAATTGTTTTTTTTAAAGCCCCCCAAAACAAAAACAAAACACTTTTCTGGTATAAGTGCCAGCTTGTTTTCCACCACTAACCTCTTAAATCATTTAAGTCCTAATTCATTTCTAAGCTAGGTGAATAATCTAGGCTCATTAGTCTATTCTTGCTTACTAGTTAATTACTTTTATCTTTCCAAATTGATTTTAAAGGAGAACAAAAGGTATTGAATAGCCTGAGAGGTGGAGAACCAACCCCATTAAGACAGAAAATTCTGGATAGTAAAGACACACAATTCCTCTGATTAAAATTGCATTACCCAGTCTGAACACAGAAATCAGTTTAGACTTTTCCCTGGCACACCCTATAATGAAATTTGCCTTATGTCATGAAAATCAACACTTCTGTGCCTAATGCAGCATTTTGTTTTGCTGACTCACCACCAAAACCAGGTTGGCACTTGAGACAAACCTGCAGTGTCCTGGAACAAAAGTTTTTCAATGCTTTTGGAGGGCACACCGCTTGTGACTGTGCCTGGGACAGAAAAGACTGCACCCACTGTTAAGCAGGAACATGACCCTTTCTAGGAGAGATAATGTGCCATTTCCTGGGAAAGTCAAACTTCTCTGTAATCCATAGTTCCCATCACAGAGCTCAAATCCCAGCCATGTTCCAGGATAGATATGCAGAACTGCAGAAGATATGGAAATACATCTCGATTGAAAGCACACAGAGAATTACTCTTTGCATCACAAGGAGGCCCAGAGAAATACATCTGAATCTAACTACTTAGTTGGTATAAATGAATAGTTCTTCACTATATGCTCCCTTGATGATTCAGGTGAAAGCGCCTGGTTTATAAACCTAAGGAGAGTTCCCACGGCAGAGTCATAGTCATATATATATATATATTTTTTGTTTTGTTTTGTTTTTGTTTTTTCTGGGATTACAGGCATGAACCACTGCACCTGGGCTAACCGACTTTATTTATTTATTTACTTTTTTCACTTCTATTTTATTTATGTATTTATTAATATGTATTTTTAAATTTTACTTTAAGTTCTGGGATACATATGCAGAATGTGCAAGTTTGTTCAGCTCCAGCATGTAAATTCTGCCAGAAGCATAAACTATAGTCAAAGTATAAATTAAATAAGATGTACCTGCATTAACATTTGCCCAGAATCCATGTAGTCAGCTCTGACTTCTAACCATGCAGTAAACTATAACTTCTGGACAGGAGCTGACTCAATTTAGAACACCATTAAAAAGAAAATAAAATGTGTGTTAAAAGAGTTTTGCGTCAGTAAAGACTGAATCATCACTGGGGTTGAATCATCGCTGAAGGCTGAATCATCGCTGGAGGCTGGTTGAATCGTGCCTGTGTTCTGATGTTCTATTCCAGAAGTTTAAAGCTTGACATGAAAATAGGTTGGAGCAAATCACTCAAGTGAGAGAGAACATTTCAAATTTAAAACATTTGGTAATGGGAAAAAAAGCTGATTGTTAACAGCATAAACCAATTAGTTTTACTCAGACATCATGGTTTCCCTTAGTCAGGGGATGTAGTGATAGCGATATTCACAATAGGCAAAATCATGTAAATATTTACAATGTCTCCAGCACTGGGGCCTGAACTCAAGGATTACTTTGAAAGATGAACTTATCAGTATTATGAAAAGGATAGCAAGGTTAGTGCAGCATATAGAATCTTAAACAATAAGGGTTTATTCACATTTAAGCATTGCAACAGGCACAAAGAAGAGCGAGCAAGAAAAGAATCCTTGATATCACTGGCCAGCAAAAAGGGAAAAGAGCATATGCCTTCCTTACCGCGCCGGCTTTTGCTCTGGTGGTACCCAGGCAACAGAATCCAACATCATGACCTTGAAAGGCAGAAGCGTAGTCCTCCAGCTTTTCAAAGTCCACCACTTCTTGGTTCTAGGCAAGGACACAGTTGTATGTAGTTTCGTGTTATTTAAACAACAGACCAAAAATCCCCCTAGATTTAAAGACTAAGTTACAGAACATTACTGATAGGCCTGTCCACTTAATACCAAATTTTACAAATTCCTTTTCTCCAACCAAAAAGCCATCAGCCTCAATTGAAAATCAACAACACACACATATGTCCACAGTCTCTATAAGAGGACTAGGGGTGATCCAGATTTCTGAAGTCAGGTTCAATTATCATCTCTCTCTGGAAAAATAAAAGAACTGTGTGTAGCTTTCCAGCAAGGAGACCACTGAGGTATGATGTGAGGGGAAGAGATGGCGTTTGGCATCTTAAAGAAGACCTACTTGCAAATCTTGGGCTTGCTACACACTAGGCATGCAATTGTGGGCAAGTTATTCATCAGACACTACAGCTTTTTTTTTTTTTTTTTCCCCCCAGCTGTAAAATGGGGGTGATAATCTTTCCTTCAATCCAATCCATGAACCATCTGCATTATAATTAGTCAGGGAGTGCTTGACAAAAAGGCATATTCCTACATCCCACACCAATAGCTCTGAATCAGAATGTGCACTTTTAACAAGCACCCACCTTAATTCTCATGCACACAGAAGTTTAAGAACCTCCATCTAACCTTATAAGTTTGCTGTATAACTTTAAAAAGAAAGCATGATAAATTCCTGTCATGCAGGAATTCAGATAAAATGTTGGTTTCCATCCTTACCGTCAACTCTGAAAAGAATTTTTCTGGCACTGCCTATGACACTAAAGAAAAATAGGGTTTCATTGTAATCCCAGCACTTTGGGCCGAGGCGGGCGGATGACGAGGTCAGGAGATCGAGACCATCCTGGCTAACACGGTGAAACCCCGTCTCTACTAAAAATACAAAAAAAAAAAAAAAAAAAAATTAGCCGGGTGTGGTGGTGGGTGCCTGTAGTCCCAGCTACTTGGGAGGCTGAGGCAGGAGAATCGCTTGAACCTAGGAGGCTGAGCTTGCGGTGAGCCGAGATCGCGCCACTGCACTCCAGCCTGGGCGACAGAGTGAGACTCTGTCCCAAAAAAAAAAAAAAAAAAAAAAAAAAAGGTTTAACTTAGAGTGAAGGGAATATTCGATTTACAGACACAAGTCTGGGAAGTCAGGCAGGGCCAATTCTTGTAAGTGAATAACCCACCTTTCACTGCCATAGACCTTTCTCACTCTGCAAAGCAGTTTCAGAATCCCTGACAATATTAGTGTGAAGTGCGCAGGTTGACAAAATCAGCAAAGTGGCTGAGAAAATTCTCAAGGTCACCAGGGCTGCCTCTAGAAGCCAGCTTGTA
Source organism: Macaca thibetana thibetana (assembly GCF_024542745.1). Classification (NCBI taxonomy): domain Eukaryota; kingdom Metazoa; phylum Chordata; class Mammalia; order Primates; family Cercopithecidae; genus Macaca; species Macaca thibetana. The sequence goes on from NC_065591.1 coordinate 45,115,381, forward strand.
TGACCCTGAAAACAGTGCTCATCTGTCTCACCAGCCTCACCCCCATTACAACTCAGATCCAGCTTTATAGAGTTGCAGATGGAAAGGGCTTTGCCCAAGAACACACAATGAGCGGGAGGGAGGCACACCTGGGCTACAATCCAGGAGTCGGACTTCTGGAAGGGACCCTCACAGACCAATCTTGGCCAAGGTTTGATGGCCTCTCACTACCCCCACTACTGGCAGGGCAGTATTTAGCCTTTAGGCGTGAAATATGTTCACCTCGCAGAATCACTGGGGGTCCGTTTGAGCCCCAGCTCAAATACCCACCACATTTTTATATGCTTCCTCGTTGAAGGTGAGCTTCCTCCGGCCAATGAGCGTGACTTTGGAAAATAGGCCCTGCTCCAGGATTTCCTTTAAGAGCGCTCTGCCGGTTTCTCCGCTGGCGCCCAAAATAAAGACGGATTTATTCTGCATCCTGAAGTCTTCTCGAAGCTTCGACAGTGCTTCTGTTTCGGCCATGCTGAGGAAATAACATCGACAGGTGCCGATCTTAGGGTGTCAGGGGACTGCCCGTCTTTACCCCAAGGAACAAGGGCTGTTTATCTGTTCCGGAAGAGGATATTGTTCTCCGCAGTCCAGGCCCTGGGGAAAGCGCTGACTCACGTGCGGGGCGCGGCTCCCAGGCCATCCCCCGTACCTGAGCCAGCAGACCCATCGGAAGGGGCCCGAGCTGGAGGGTGAGCCCAGGTGCCACAAGCTGCTGGCACCACTGGGCATCCCCCACGGTATCCCTGGCCCGGCCAGGAGACCGGACCAAGCTCGGTCCCATACGCGGAGGGGTTACCTGGGGCCAGCCCCCGGCCCCGGCTCCTCACGACGCAGCAGGAGCAGGGCGGCCACCAGAGCAGCCGCCGCCGCGCTCAGCGCCGCAGGCCCGGCCATCAGAGCATCCCACCTTCCCTTGTCGGCCCGGGGCGTTGGAGGCGACGGAGCCAGTGCCTACCCGGCTTGGTCTTCCGGGTGGCCTCGCGGCGACGCTGCCTCGCCCCGCCCATAGGGGCGGGACCTGGGGACAAACTCCCTGCAGCTTCACAGGCGCGGGGAAGGTGACTCTGAGAGCACGTGCGCGGAGCCGCGACCCTTCCTGAGTCAGGAATCTGCAAGGACCTTCTCCCCGCGATTTCCCTCACCTGCTGCGCTCAGCTAATAGACTTGCCAGACTTGATCTTCAATGGCCCCCAAACTGGAATGTCAATTGTATATTGGCTATCATCTCAAATTCACCGTATCAAAAACTTAACCCTGCCCACCCAACCACCCCAAACAGGAATAAAACAAACCTATTCCTAGCCTCTCTTGTGTGTCACCATCCCTACATACACATACACACACATACGCACACATACACACACCTCCTTCTGCCCTGTCAAGTCAGAAATCAGACTATCTCTTTTGATTCCTTTTTTTTCCTAGCCTTTCCACACTACAGACTCATCAAGTCCTGTTATCCCATCTGCCTTACAAATATTTCTCCCATGTAATTCAAGCTCTCATCATATCTCCCCAGTATAACTGGTCTCCCTGCCCAGGTCCTGGCCTAATTCGGTCTTCTAGATGGTGGAACCCGGGTGACCTTCCACACCTGTGATTCAGGCTTCCTAAACCAGATCAGTGGTTTGGAACACAGCTATCTACACTCGGCCTGTCCTGGATCTTGGAAGTCCTGAACAGAGGTTAGAATGACAAGCAGAAATCTGAATAATTTCAGATTGTTCAGGTTGTGCTGGGAACATCGGTCATTTGGGGCCCCATCTCCCATCTAGAAGACAATGAAACACATTTCCTCTTCCATCTCCATGGGAGTTTTTATATGTAGGCTTTGCTTAGGCTCAGCCAACCAGAGGCTCACACATAGGTTTTCAGTTTTCGAGGAGTAATGAAAAGATGCAGTGAAGGCCTGAGATATATGTTGGTTTGTTGGGGCAGGGGTACAGGATTATGGCATCATATGATCCACCTGCCATCTGATGGTCTGATCTTGTCTTAAATTCCTGCCTTAATTCCTGTCTGTTTTCAGAGACTGTTGTGAACACAGTACTTCTGTTACTCTTCTGATACATTCCTGTGCTGTGTAAGCTTACCAGATATATTCTGTTATTGGCAATAAAAAAGCTTGATTGATACAGAGCAGTGTGGTTCATTCCCCACTGGCCTGTCACAGCACCTGGACTCTTCCCTTTGAGTTCCTAAAGCTTTTCTACAAGAATGCAATGTTAAACCTTGTCAGCAAACACTGTCCTAGTAATTCATTTATCAAATCTGTCACAGAAATTATTCATTGTACCCTACTGTCTATTCTTCCCCTTTTGTTTAAAATTGTGGCATAATTAATATACATTAAAATGTACAGATCCTAAAGGTTCTGTTCCACGATTTTAGAAGATTGTATATACACCTAAATAACCACCACCAAAAATAAGATATAGAGCATGTCTGCCATCCCTGAAAGTGCCTTCATTCCCTTCTTGACAATCTCTCCCCTCTCCAGAGGCAATCACTTTCTGGTCACTATCAACATAGTTTTGCCTGTTGTCGAATTCTATTTAAGAGTACAGCATGTACTCTTTCATGTCTCAGGTGTTTGGCTTAACACATGTTTTAATATTTATTCTTGTTTGTAGGGCTGCATTATGATTTCTGTGGGCCCTAAGCACTTCATGAGCCCCTTCATTTTATGCACACACACTATTTATATAATCAAAAATTATGTCTTATGACTATGTTGCTATAAAGATGAACATGACAATTTCTTCCACCTCAAACATTTTCTTCTACCTAAAAGTTTATTTTCACAGGCCCCAGAACTGTGCCTACTATGCCAAATGAGTAAATCAGCCCTGGTTGTTTCATGTATCAGGAATTCATTCCTTTTTATTGCTGAGTAGCCTTCCAGTATTCCAGTATGAATATCCCACAACATGTTTAAACATTATTCTGTTGATGGACATTTGGTTTGTTTCTACTTTTTGGCTAATTACGAATAAGGCTTCTATGAACATTATTGGACCAGTCTTTCTTCAGTAACATGTTTTCCTTACTCTTGGACATACACACACACACACACACACATATATATACACACACATATATACATATATACACACACATACACACACCCCATATACACATATGTAATGTATATACATATGTGTACATATACATAATGTATACATATGTATATATACATATACATATGTGGATATATACATATATATATACACGTGTGTGTGTATGTACACAACAGAGCAAGATAGACTCTTGCTCTGTTGCCCAGGCTGGAGTGCAATGGCACGATCTTGGCTCACCACAACCTCCACCTTCTGGGTTCAAACTTTTCTCTTGCCTCAGCCTCCTGAATAGCTGGGATTACAGGCACACACCAACATGCCTGGTTAATTTTGTATTTTTAGTAGAGTTGGGGTTTTGCCATGTTGGCCAGGCTAGTCTTGGACTCCTGATTTCAGGTGATCCGCCCACCTTGGCCTCCCAAAGTACTGGGATCACAGGCATGAGCCACCATGCCCAGCTACTTATGGACATATGTTTTTATTACTTTTCAGTAGATACCTAGGAGAACAGTGATCAAAGAATTCTGTAAGATAGATGTACCATTTTACATTATATTTTCACCCACTTGGTATCATCAGTCTTTTAGTTTTGACCAGGGTCAAATAGCTCCTTATCTCTCATCTCTCTTTCTCTCTTTCTTTGTCACCCAGGCTGGAGTACAGTGGCACTATCATGCCTTGACCTCCTGGGCTCAAGTGATCCTCCTGCCTCAGACTCCTGAGTAGCCAGGACCACATGTGTGCACCACCATGCCCAACTAATTTTTAAAAATTTTCTGTAGAGACAAGATCTCTCCATGTTGCTCAGGCAGGTCTTGAATTCCTGGCTTCAAGCCATGCTCCTGCCTCGGCCTCCCAAAGTACTGTGGTTACAGGTATGAGCCATCATGCCCATCCTTGCCTTTCTTTTAGCAATATGGTCCATAGGTTTATTAGAACATGTGGCTGCCCATTCAGATTTTATATTTCCTGGTATCACTTGCAAGCTAGCATGAGCACGTGACAGTGATATAGCCAATGAGAAGCAAGCAGAGGTAATATGTGCAAATTTGAATCACATCTTTATAAGGAAGTTACCTTCTTTCCCTTCACTTTCCCTTTCCCCCTTTCCTTAGGCCAGAATGTGAATGTACTGGTGAACCAGCTCTGACCATGAGTAGAAAGACACTCTCTAGAGGATAGCGGGGCAAGGTGTCCTTGGATGACTTTCATAGAACAGAGCTGCCTACCCACCCTGGACTGCCTGCACGCCTCTGGGCAGTGAGAGAAAAATAAACTTCTGTCATGTTGAAGCCACTGTAATTTTGTTACAGCAGCTTAGCCAGCGTTTTGCCTAATGTAAGATTCTTTTAGTCAATCTTGTCAATGGATATTTACTGATTATCTAATGCGAGCCAGATACTGTGCTAGGTACTATAGATTTTTCCAAGATGAATCAGGGACACCAGCTAAACTCACTCTCATCTTGAAGGCAAGTCATAAATACTTGGGAAGCTAAATAAAGTTCAGCAACATTATAAAACATCCCCCAAACTTTCATAGAGTAGCACGTGCTGAATGCCAAATGAGCATACAGAAATAGAAGGAAACTCAGAAAAAAACAAGTCCATGCCTTTCCTTCTCTGACAGCTGGAACCTTCTCATGCAGGTGCTGAGATAATGTGACAAGACCTACCCTCCTAGAGCAACTGGACCACAAAAATTCAGGGCAAAGGGGAAGGGGAAAGCATAGGGAAAGAGGGAAAGGGGACATAAGGAAACGGAGGTAGCATGGAAAGATCCTTGGCCAGAGACCTGCCTGCCACATTCAGGTTTGCCTTTCATGAAGTCTCTTCATATATCTTGGCCTCCATTTCCCTATCTGTAAGATGGGAACTGTTTCATTACATTCACTTTGCTCCAAGGAACAGACTGACTCACATTAACTTGAGTAAAGATGGTGAATATTGTAAGGCTACACATCATGTATAAGAGAGACAGAATCTCAGAGAAATCTCAAAACAGGATCTGCTGCAGGATGGGGCCTTATGGAGACTGGAACTGTATTTAGGTCAGATTTAGAGTCCTCAGGATCAGAGATCCATGCATCTTCACTTCAGAGCTATATTTTTAGTTACACTTTCATTAAGACTGTTTCATGTGTTTGAAGCCCCAAACTCAAAATGTTTTGAAGAAAAAAAAAAAAAAAAAAAAAAAAAAGGAAATGTCCTGGCTCGTGTAACAAAGAATCAATGTATATAATAGTCTTGGACGTGACCAGAATCAGCCAGTCAGCCAGTGGGGCCAGGACCCAGTCCCTCTCCCAACCATGGTTCTACTTTCCTTCATGTGAGTCTTACTCTGAGACCCTGCAAAGACGACCCAAAGGCTGTACTCTTGCTCCTACTCTTCACTGTCTAAACTCAACCAGAAGCTAGAGGGAACTTATACTGTGCAGACCAGTTTTCTTCAGGACATACAGTAAGGTGGAGAAATGGGGAGAATGGATGATTGAAACTATCAAGTACATCCTCCTAGATTCACGTCTAGCAGAAAGAGCATAATTGTAAGCAGAAGTCCCCAGCTGTATCTCCTTAGTTCTAATTAAACCTCCTGACTGTCACTGTGACTCTGGGAATGAAGCTGGGTGGGGCTATCTCTTCCCACATGTCTGGGAGCAGGGAAGGAGGTAATGTTCCCAAGGAAAGTAGAGGTCACTATTATAGAAAGAAAAGAGAATGGATGTTAAATAGCATCTAAAGTGGTCATCCTTGTTCCCCATTTATCTCATTTATTCATAAATATGAATGCTGGATATATATATATATATATTTTTTTTTTTTTTACAAATGAGAGCTTTAAATAACTGTAGCATGACTAAGATATCTGGTTGGGCACATGAAAGGTCGGATTTGGTAAAGGTAGGTGTCTGAAAGAAAGTATTGTAATTTTCTGCTCTCACATAACAAATACAGCCATGAATTGCATTCAACAGTTGAGGTAGGTGATTTAGTATATCTATCATGTTCTTGATAGCTAATTGTTTTTAAAAATGGAGAAACTGAGTCACACATTTATTAAATATATCATCTAAGATCTTGGGATTCAACTTTGGTGCCAGGACAAGAACCTGGATATCCAGATCAATAACAAAATCATGAATGCTACCTGTGTTATTCTAGAATGTATTCAGGAAAGCATAATTCTTCTTATTTTTAGCTGATAGCACTGTATTTGTTGAATTCTTCAGGATCCCTAGCACTCATGGGTATGTCCTCTTACTGATATATACCAAATGAATAACCTATGTAAAAGCACTGTGGTAGGTAGAAGTATAGCTGGTTTTGAAGGGCCAAAACCCAATATGCTTGAAATGGAGGGATGGAAGCATAGGGCAGAGGTAGGGCAGGGGAGGGGAGACTAGAGAAGCAGGTAGGGACCGGCCTGTGAAGGACATCATAAGATACATTATCATTTATAATTATTGTTAAATTTTAGGTTTTAAAATTTAGCAAACTTGATTTTATTAGATTTATTTTTTACAGCTTTCTTCTATTCAAGGTAGTGAAATATCACCTTAATTACTATTAATACATTTGTTAGTACCGGCTACTAGTAGTACATTTAACAAAGTTTAAACAAAGAGGAAATTTTCATAAAATATTAAGTACAGTTGAGTGTATAGTAAACATGGGATATGGTAAATTCATGAAAATAGTATCTGAAGGAGTAAAGTTTGGAAAACACTGGTATGTTGGGCATTTTTCTTTTTTCTTTTGTGAGATATGATCTTGCTCTGTCACCCAGGCTGGAGGGCAATGGCACAATCTCAGCTCTTTGCAACATCTGCCTCCCTGGTTCAAGCTCCCACAGCTTCCCATGTGGCTGAAACTACAGACACGCACCATCATGCCTGGCTTTTTTTTTTTTTTTTTTTTTCTTCCAGAAACAGGGTTTTGTCATGTTTCCCAGGCTGGTCTTGAACTCCCGAGTTCAAGTGATCATTTGTGTCAGCCTCCCAAGTGCTGGGATTACAGGCACATTTTTCATTTGCCCCTCCAAATCCACTTTCCACTCTCTGTATCCTTTTTTGTGACTCCACAGCTGACCTCTAAAGCCTGCATCACCCAGTCTACCTTGTCCTCCTTAACCTATCAGCCACCTTGGTGATAAGAGTCACCAGCAGGAAATTGTAGCAGAGGAGGAGTATGGGGTTAGGGGCTTTATTCCACTGAATCCCTGCTGTGAGATTGCTGTTCCTCAACCCAAGAGCCTCACTCCTGTCTGACAGCCTCCCTGACAGCTACAGGCGCTCTGTCCAGGTGCCAATAACCACCTCCTTGCCTTAACCTTTTAGACTTAGGAGTAGAAATGATTCCCCGCTGTTGCTGGCATTGGGACACAGCACCATTTCTTGTTTTCTTTAACCCTTCCTGCATCCTTGTAAATAATCTTTCACTAAATTCTCCCTCAGTTACTTCGTTGGAACACATTCTCTGTTTCTTGCTGGGACTCAAACTGATACACATGATGTGGTAGAAAGCAACTTTGCAGTCATACGGAAGTAGATTTGAATCCTGGCCACCCACTTAGTAACTGTTTGACCTTAGTCAAGTCCAACTAGATAAGCATAGTATTTATCAAAACAGGAAGACTCTGCTCTGTGAGGTCAGCCACCACATCTATCTCACTGCTACAGCTCCAGCTTTGGGGCAGTGTTTGGCACTTAGTAGGTGCTTAAGAAAAATGTTTTCATGGGTAGATTTCACCACACCTTATGCATGAGACCTAGGAGAGTAACAGGTCAACTAGTCAAACATACTTTATGGATGACACCCAAGAATGTAGCAAGACTTGTGCAAGTAGTGGGTCTTAGACACACTCTTTAATGCAGGCAACAAAAGGAAGGGTTGAGGCCAGTAAAAAAAATTAGAAAACATGTCAAGGAACTGACTGGCAAAGAGCACCCTGCCTACCCCACCACCATGTCCCTAGAGATCATGTCCTCCCCCAATATCATGCCACCTCAAAAGCCAGTTCCCTTCTGAAGGGAGACTCTGTTGAGAGGGCGTGTCTTCTTTCTGATGAGGAGGCAACATGAGGGAAGGCACACAAGGAGACCTGAGGGTCCCAGGGAAGAGACAGTGAAGGAACAACCAGATGGGCAGAGGATTTATGCAAGACCAGGGCTGGATTAGCAGGGAAACCACAGATGTCATGGTCCCTGAAAGTCAAAAAGAGGTGATGAGCTGGTGTATTAGTTTCCTGAGGCTGCTGTAACAAATGACCACACACTGGGTGGCTTACAACAACAGAAACTTACTCTCTCCGAAGTCTGAAATTGAAGTATCAGCAGGACCATGTTCCCTCTGCAGGTTCTAGGAGAGAATGCTCCCTTACCTCTTCCTGCTTTTGATGGCTCCAGGCATTCCTCGGGTTGTGGCTGGAAAACTCCCATCTCTGCTTCTGTCTTCACATGGTCTTCTCTTCTGGTGTCTGTGTCTTTTGTCTCTTACAAGGACACTTGTCATTGGATTTAGGGCCTGCCCAGATGATCCAGAATGACCTCATGTGAATATCCTTAACTCAATTACATCTACAAAGACCCTTTTTCCAAATAAGTTCATGCTCATAGGTTGCAGAGGTTAGGATGAGGACATGTCTTTTTGGGGGCCACCATTCAACCCATTACAGTTGTTGACATGGTTTGGCTGTGTCCCCACCCAAATCTCATCTTGAATTGTAGTTCCCATAATTCCCACATAGAAGGTAATTGAATCATGGGGGCAGTTTCCCCCATGCTATTCTCATGACAGTGAGTAAGTTCTCACAAGGTCTCATGGTGTTATAAGGGGTTTCCCCCTTTGCTCAGCTCTCATTCTTCTCTCTCCTGCCACCGTGTGAAGAAGGATGTGTTTTCTTCCCCTTCCACCATGATTGTAAGTTTCCTGAGGCCTCCCCAGCCATGCTGAACTGTGAGTCAATTAAACCTCTTTCCTTTATAAATTGCCCAGTCTTGGGTATGTCTATTAGCAACATGATAATGGACTAATATAGTTGGTAAGCAGGTCGAATATTGGTCAGTTTTAAACAGAAGAGTTACTTGATGAACTCTGCACTTAATGGTTAATGATTAAGCTGAAGGTAGTGTTCAGGGAAGAGATAAAGATAGGAGAGGGCTTCTGGTGAAAGCTCTCGCCAAAGTAACCTATGGGATGAAAATATGGACCAAAGTAGTCACTGCAGGAAAGAGGAGGAAGTAATACATACGAAATACCTTGTTTTTTAAAAAAATTAATCTTGTTCTACAACAACATGGAAAGAGCATAAGTTTTTGAGTTATATGACCCAGGTATAAGCCCCAGTTTGTACACTGACTAGCTGTGTACATTTGATCAAGCCCTTAGTTTTAGTCTCCTTATCTATAAGTTGAAGGTAATGGCAGAACCTGCTTATTGCATAGGTTTATAGCAAAGTTCAAATTAGATACCACACGGCACTGGTAGTGTGCTATGGCAGTATACCACATGGCCACATGGCAGCAATTTGCAATTCTGACTACCCATGGACATCCCTTGAAGCTTCTGAAAAATAAAGATGCCTGAGTTTGCCCTAGACCTACTGAATCAAGAACAGCAGTTTTTGGGTTTTTTTTTTTTTTTTCTTTGAGATGGAGTCCCGCTGTGTCACCCAGGCTGGAGTGCAGTGGTGTGATCTCGGCTCACTGCAACCTCTGCTTCCCTGGTTCAAGTGATTCTTCTGCCTCAGCCTCCCGAGTAGCTGGGATTACAGGCACATGCCAACACGCCTGCCTAATTTTTTTGTATTTTTAGTAGACATAGGGTTTCACCATGTGACCAGACTGGTCTCAAACTCCTGACCTCAGGAAATCCACCAGTCTCAGCTTCCCAATGTGCTGGGATTACAGGCATGAGCCACCAAACCCGGCAAGGAACAGCACTTTTTAAAGCTCCTTGAGTCATACTGCTGCCCAGTTAAAGGAGAAATTCACTGTGGAAGGATGTGGTATTAGGATACAATATCCATAAAGAGAATGAACACAGTCTTTACCTTAGAAAGACCATATAGAGTCCTGAAACGAACTGTGTTTCGACTCTCCTCCTTTAAAAAAAAAAATTATGAACATCTATAAATCAGGAATTACGATTATTACAGATAAGGGAGCTGAGGCACCAAGAGGTGAAGCAGCTCACTGCAAGTCACTCAGTTAGAAAGTAGGAGAGCCAGCATTTGAATTGCAGTGCTCTGGCTTAAACAACCACACCAAACAGATTCTCTTAAAGCTATAGTGTCTCTCAAAGCAAGTAACCTCTCTAAACCTCAGTTTCCTTTTCTGTAACATGAGGATTATAACATTACTTACTTAGTAGGGGACTTGTGAAAATTAAGTGAGTCATGGGATGTGACGTGCTCAGTGTATTTAGTACATATCAAGCACTAAAAGAAAGTCAGCCATTATTATTATTAATTTTATTATTATCACTGGTTAGTCAGTTTCATGTAAATATAATACAAATTCCAGTTTAAGTCTAACTAAGAATTTGAAATATCCGAGCCTGTTTATCCAGTCACTGGGACAGGACACCCAAAGTCTATTTGCTGGGGTCTGAGGAGCTTGTTGGGAAATAATGGCTCCAAAGAAAGGAAAGATCCAGGAACGAAGTTTCACCCCATAAGAAAGATTTAGCCATCAGAAAGAAGGGTGATTCCAAGACAATATAGGACCTGTCACTTAACTACATTTACTTCCTGAGCCTCGGCTAGTTTCCCATGGCCTTGTGTAACAGTCCTGTGATACACACACAGTGAACCTGAAAAACCAAAACGCTTGTTTTACTAAGAAATGAACAAACAGCTCTGCAAGACATTGAAGAACAAGCAGCACTGCTTGGAGGAAGGAAGTGGAAGGACAATGGCTATATTTTATTCTTCCAAAGGGAATTTCTGGCAGTTTTAAATCCCCAAGGAATTCAGAGCCTTGGCCTCAGAAAGGAGGAAGTGGGCAGATGGAGGAGGGGAGGGAGAGGGAAAGAGGGAGAGAGAGAGAATGCAGTGAGAACAGTCTTATCAAATAACACGGTCAGACAGGGAGGCATACTTCCAAAAATGCATTTCACAGATTGTGTGAGTCTTCAGGAGAAGGAGCTGAAGGGACTTCAAAAGGATACAGAAAATTTCAGCCTAGGAAACCCAGGTCAACAGATATTTTACAATTCCTGACATAAGCACTGATTAGAGTAACATGCAGGGAAGAAAAACAAGTTTAGTCTACAAAGGTTTGTGCGTACAACGCAGAACATAAATCCAGATTCAGTTTCACAGTCCTGCACTCCTGGAAACATCAACAATCTTGACAGTTGCAGCTAGGAAGCACAAGAGGGAGCCAGAGAAGGTGGAAATGTTTTATTTTCCCGGGTACTATTCAGTGTTGGAAAATCCCTTTTGATCTATTTTTTTCCTTTTTTATCATTAATTCTAGTTAACCCCTTTGATCTTTACTTATAAGGACGCTTACTATTAGTTCTCCTGACTTTTTTTTAAAAAATGGAATGACTATGAGAGTAAGTTTATTGGCTAATATTTTATTATGAGCATAAGTTTATTGGTATGTAAGTATAAGTATATTTTATTAGCCAATAAACTTGGCTGAGTTGGGGGGTGGGATAGTTCACAAGTGAAAAAGCTAAAACAAGTAAACAGTTTTGGAGAATGCAGGAGGGAAAGAAGTTGCTAGTGATGGATTAATTAAATAAATTAACATTTACTCGTTGGGTGCCCAGTTGTGTGTTCAACGCTATGGGTAGAAAGACAAAATGCACCCACAAATTTTCATTGAAACATCAGAAGTTAAAATTTCATAATACTTATTTTTCCCTATTTGAAACTCTCCTTATCCTCTTCACCTCTTCATCTATTAATCTCTTCAGAGGAAGTATCTGTAATAGTTAAGCACAAAGGCTTTGGAGTGAGACAGCTGAGTTCAGTTCCCAGTTATTTCACTTTCTGGCGGTTAACTTCCTTGTGCCCTACTTTCCTCATTTGTAAAATGGGATGATAACAGTACCAACCTCACTGGGTGGTGTGAAGATTAAATTAGATAATCCATATAAAGTGCTTGGAATTGTGTGATATTTAAGAGTGCAGTCTCTATTATTATTACTTTTTTTTTTGAGACAGTCTCTCTCTGTCGCCCAGGCTGGAGTACAGTGGCTTGATCTCAGCTCACTGCAACCTCAGGCTCCCAGGTTCAAGCGATTCTCCTGCCTCAGCCTCCTGAGTAGCTGGGATTACAGGCATGAGCCACCATGCCTGGCTAGATTTTGTATTTTTAGTAGAGATGGGGTTTCACCATGTTGGCCAGGCTGGTGTTAAACTCCTGATCTCAGGTGATCCTCCCGCCTTGGCCTCCCAAAGTGCTGGGATTACAGGCATGTGCCATCACACACAGCTAATTTTTTGTATTTTTAGTACAGATGGGATTTCACCATGCTGGCCAGGCTGGTCTCGAACTCCTGACCTCAAGTGACCCCCCGCCTCGGTCTCCCAAAGTGCTGTGATTACAGTCGTGAGCCACCGTGCCTGGACTTTTTTTTTTCCCTCGAGATAGGGTATTGCTCTACGACCCAGGCTGGAGTGCAGTGGTTTGATCATGGCTTACCACAACCTCAACTTCCCAGGTTCAAGGGACCCTCCCACCTTAGCCTCTGGCATAGCTGGGACCATAGGTGGCACTGTCATGCCCCGCTAATTTTTTTTTTAAATAGAGACAAGGTCTCACTATGTTGCCCTGGCTGGTCTGGAACTCCTGGACTCAAGCAATCTTCCCACCTTGGCCCTCCCAAACTGCTGGGATTACAGGCATGAGCCACTGTGCCTGGCCTGCTATTAGTTCTTGTTCAGGTACTGCACATTTTTAGAATTACAACTGCAATCATAAATTCAAACTACCACAGAGCTGGAAAGGAAATAATACCTGATCTAACTCTCTCATCTTATAAATGAGAAAATGAAAGTTTGCCACTTGCTAGCTGTGTAAGATGGAAAAGTTCTTAACCTTTCCAATCCTGTAAAAGGGAATAATGAGCCTCAGCAGCCTCTTGATGCTGTTGAGAGAATTAAATGAGGTAATGTACATAAAACTATCAACATCACACAAAGTCAG